>NC_077234.1:51268469-51639719 GCF_027887165.1 Monodelphis domestica
AAGAAGAAAAATGAGAATTATATGTTAAACTGTGGGATGTGATCATATGGATTATTTTTTTAAAGTATATATTAAATTTAACATGGCAACTCTCTTAAAACTATCAAGTGCTGAGCAGTATTCACAGACAATAAAAGTACCAAAATAAAAGACCAAAAATAAGTTTGTCCCTGGGAGCTTTCCTTCATCAATGAAATAACAGGTCTAGTAATAAAAGATATACATAGACATGCACATACGTACATGTGTATGTAATACACAAACACATGAATGAATGAATAAATAAATAAAAATAAATTAACAATTGCCCTTATTATTTTTGTTTTCTCATTCATTTTCTCTAGGGGCTTATAAATTCATAGCAAATGGAATTTTTCATGGGAAGAAGTTTAGATTCATTGGGCTGCTTTGTATGGGATGGGAATGGCATCATAGACTAAAGTGAATAGGATTATTTTTTGTTCTAATAATCCAGCCAGGCCTTGATTAGTATGAATAACGAAGCCCCTGAAGTGGTTGCATGTACTCAAATTTGCACTATTCTAAGTTATAATTATGTAAAATATAGTGATCCCTTCCAGACCAATGGAAATATACAGTGAGAATTTGAATAATGTGACCACTTTAGAGGATTAATTAGTTGCACTAGCCACACCCTAAGCATAATAGGTAGCATTTGTAAAGACCTTTAAGGATTTCCAAATGCCTTCCATGTGTTACCTCACTTGATCCTTACAATAAGGTTGTGATGTGGGAGCTATTAGTATCTCCAGTTTTGTTTTCTTGTTTAGTCATTTCAGTTGGGTCTGACTCTTCATGATCCCATTTGGGGTCTACTTGGCAGATACTGATGAACTTTGCCATTTCCTTTTCCAGCTTATGTTGTAGATGAGGAAACTGAGGCAAACAAGGTTAAGGTCACACAGGGTCACACAGCTAGTAAGTTGTGTGAGGTCAAATTTGAACTCAGGAAGGTGAGTCTTCCTAATTCCAGGTCTGGTCCTTCTCAAAGAACAAATGGATTATTAGGTTAAGTAATTTGCCTAAGGTTACACAGCTAGTAAGTATGGGAGGCAGGCATCCCACTCAAGTCTTCGTGATTCCAAAGATCTTTTCTCTATGCCATCTCACTGTTTCTGTGTACCAATGTGGGTTTTAAATGCATAAATTGTTTTCCCCTTGGTTTAGAAAAGAAAATAAATCAATTACTTTTACAGAATGAATGATAAAATTGAATATTTAAATTTTTCCTTTTATTTTTTTGCAATTGGAAGGGAATTGAAGTCATCTAGACTTACTCCTTTACCCAAGAGGGAAGTGATCTATCTAGAGTTACATGTTCTTTTTTTTAAGTCCTTATTATCTGTCTTTAGGAACAATTCTAGGACAGAAGGGCAAGGGCTAGGCAAATAGGGTTAAATGACTTGCCTAGGGTCACAGAGCTGGGAAGTGTCTAAGGCCAGATTTGATCTCCAGTCCTCCTGACTCCAGGTCTGGCACTTTATCCACTGTGCCACCTAACTGTCCAGAATTAACACACATATTAGCATAGGAAAAGGTCATAGCCCAGCATTAAGAACACCAAGGAGAGCATCCCTTAAAATGGGGATGGAGAACTGAACTCAGGTTATTAGGCTGGAATGCAGATATGAAGAACAAGAATCTTACACACTTTACGAAGAGGAAGGAAGAACAGACACACAGATGATCAAGTCAGAAAGGTGAGGGAAGAGCCATAATGAAATGTGATGGGAAGAATGCTAGTTTTCTGGTCAGAGAAGCAGAATTCAGGTCTGGCTCTCCTATGTACCACTTTGGGTAAATCATTCCCTAGACCTTGGTTTCCATAGCTGTAAGATAAAGGGGTCATACTTGATCGGGGGCTCTTGATCTTCTTTGTGTCATTGGTCCCCTTTGGCAGGCTGGTGAAATCTATGGATCCTACTCAGGATAACATATTAAAATGAAAAAAAAAACCCAAAATGCATAGGACTATAAATGGAACCAATTATATTGAAATACAGTTACTAGAAAGTTTCACTCCTACTAGATACTCTCCAAGAGCACTGGTTCTGAAGTTAGACTTCTTGGGTTTGAATCCCACCACCTGACCTCTATCTACTGGGTGACTTTAAGCAAGATATTTAACCTTTTTGGTTCTCAGTTTCCTCACCTGAAAAGTGAGTGGATTGGACTGGATGGCATCTGAGGGCCTTTTCTGTTCTAGTTCTAGCATCAGTGGTTTAAACCCATCAGCTGGAGCAGGGTAGGGTTGGAAGCCTATCTTTAAGTAGGAACAGACTGTTTGGGGGCCTCAAATAACTGATTGCACCTATTGGTGTTTCTTTCTGAAGTAGGACCAGAGGTTGATCCCTTAAGGGAACTCTTGTTCTTTGCAGATTCTATTTTATTATTTGCTTATTCATTCATGCATTATTTATTTAAACCTTGTCTTAGCGTCAGATCTAAGACAGAAGAGCAGTAAAGGCCAGGTAACTGGGGTTAAGTGATTTGCCCAGAGTTACATAGGTAGGAAATATCTGAGGCCAGATTTGAACCAGGTTCTCCTAACCCCAGACCTGGCACTCTATATGTTATGCTGCCTATCTGCCCCATATTCTGTTTCATTTAAAGACTGGATCAAAGTCCTACAACTTCCTAGGTGGGTAGCTACTCTCCTTCATATACTTCTATTTGGCCTTTTTTTCCTGACAAAACATTTATCATAGGATAAAAGAGAAAACTTAACAGAAACAAATGATAAATAGGCAAAAAAGGAGGACCCAGAATCTTAGCAGTGTTAGCATCAACAGATCATTCAATGCAAAGACCAGGAGGCTCTATTCTTTAAGGTACGCAAAAATAATTCATCCAATCCCCATTTCTTCATTTTTAATTTTTTATTATTACTCAGTCATTTCACTCAAATCTTATTCTTCACGTCCCTACTTGGGGGTTTCTTGGCAAAGGAACTAGAGTGGTTTGCTATTTCCTTCTCTAGACATTGTATAGATGTGGAATAGAAGCAAAGAGGGCAAGTGATTTGCTCAGGGTCACACAGCTAGTAAGTGTCTGAAGCCAGATTTGAATACAGGAAGATGTCTTTCTGACTCAAAAGTACCATCTATCTGCCCTCATTCTTAAATTACTCATCAACTATTGGAGGGTCTTTTACAAATCTTTGTTTAATTAATTAGTTAATAATAATTAATTAAAAATTAAATCTTTGTTTAATCCCAGAATAAGTATTTTGTACAGTACTTTAAAATGGCGTGGTGCTCCGCTACACACAAACTTGAAAGAGTGGGGAATTCCTGGTGTGGGGTCCTCCTTCTAATAATGGAGGCTAGCACCATCTACGACTTCATAGTATTCTTTACCTGCAGCATAGGAAGACTAAGTGACACTGGCCAAGCCATTGGCTAGTTAGTTTCAGAGATGAGTTACGGACTTAGGTTCTTCCAGGCTACAAACCCATAATACTATTCCTTTTTGCCATACCAGCTTTATAGCACTACATTATTTAACAATATTCATTTATCTTGAGCAACATTTGACTTTAATACATCATAGAACATGAAAATTACAACAATAATCCTAGCATTATTGTAACATTTTAAGCTTTGCAGAACACTTTTTAAATGCTGACTTTTAATCCTCACAACAACCCAACAATACCACTATTAGGTTTTTTTCCTAATGTGATCAGAGAAAAGGGAAAACAACTCTATAGGCCAAATATTTATAGCAGTTCTCTTTGTGGTGGCAAAGAACTGGAAATTGAGGGGACGTCCATCAGTCAAGGAATGACTAAACAAGTCATGGCATATGATTGTGATGGAATACTATTGTGCTATAAGAAATGATCGATTAACAGGCTAGCCAAAAAACAAAACAAAACATAGAAAGACCTACATGAAATTATAAAAAGAGAAACAAGAGAACATTATATACAACTATAGAAATAATGTTTTGAGAATAAATTATGAATGTCTGCTTCCAGAAAAAGAACAGATAAATAGAAACATAAAAGACATAGTTTACATATATATGGGAAATATATATATATATATATATATACATATATATAAAATTCCCTTTTTTGTCAAATGACATCTTCTGTAGTGGGGGGAAGAGAGGGAAGAGAATATTTGGGAATTTTAATGTAACAAAAGAAATAAATAAAAACAAGTAAATAAGGAATAAGGACCCTAGTGCAAATTAAATTTAAGTGACTTGTTCAGGGTCACACAGCTAATAAATGTATGAGATTGGATTTGAATTTATTTTTCCTGACTCCAGGTCCAGTGCATTTTCTACTGTGCCACATCATTGTCTTGAAAGATACCTCAGTGGTCCTCTATGGGAACCTCTTCCTGAATAGGGCATCATTCTGTAATAAAATGATCATCCAGCATTTACATAGATACCTTTAACAAGGGTCAGTTTACTACTTTCTCAGAGATCCTATTAGCTCTTAATCGTTGGGAGTTTTCCTTCATATTAAGCTTGGATGGCTCTTTACAACTTTTTCTCATTGTTTTCTATACTGTCTGTGGCCAAGAAGAACAAATCTAAACCCTTTTCCATGTAGAGTATACTATATGACTGAGGCTCATGCATTTCACTATATCATGGACAAAAATAGGAGGTGTGAATTATGTTGCTAAAAACGACCTCATCTGAGAACCTTCTTAAAAGGTCAGTCTGTCTCAGATGTAATTTTATTTTAGCTCTTAATTTAGTTGTGTTCCCCAGCTCTCAAATGTTCCAGCATTCCAGTCTTGAGAACTAGTTCAGATCACTTACGAAGACATTAATAGAGTTGAATTTCTGTGATCATAGGCGTGGGCATGCAATAAACTAAAGGAAAGGAGAAATGAAGAATAGAATATCCCTTTACTGGAACAAGGATCCATAAAACAAGTAAATACTCTGAACCTGCTCTTTGGTGCTTGCAGAAATGAAATTTGTCTCGATTTATTTAATAAAAAAGGCTTCTGTTTGAAATAAAAGTAAATGGTTGCTTTCTTAAATATTAAATTCTAGGAGATTAAAAATATAATTTCCTTGCCTTCTCTTGGTATTTCCTTTATCCCTTTACATGGTATTCTTGGAAATCATGGTTGCATTGTTTATTTTTTAAATTAAAATGCTGTAACAACTGCAGCGTTTTTGCATTGTATGAATATTTTATTGCATGATGAAAAAGAATGATTGTGCAAGTCTTAAAATGCTCAATTTTTCATTTAAATATTTTACAAGGAAAACCCTACTGAGATACATCTTCTTTTCATGGGTGCCCTGGTGGGCATCACAGAAGGGAGATGAGAAATATATCATGCTACAACCCAATGAATTTAAATTTCATAAGAGAGAGGGGGCAGAGATGGCTTTTTATTCAAAGTGGAATATTCACATTTTATCTAGAGTATCACCACTCCAATATAAGCTCCAGCTCCCCCATATAGATAAATGTAAGCAACTGAGTGGCTCATCAAAACAAATAGGAGTTTTTATTATTGTCAAGACTTTCCGTTCTAGGGAAGGAGAATTAGGCTGGTATCATCCTCCTTGATCAGATGTCACTTTGTCAATCAGTCAAGTCTGGATCTGAAATAAGACTTCCAAGCACATGCTACTTGCATCAGCCTCAAGCAAGTTAGACACAAGATTGCATTTGTCTGTCTCATCAATTACAAATGACTGGGAAACCAAAATAGAAACTGCTGGCATAATTTAATTCAATTTGTGGATCTGTTTTCACCTAATTCCAAATGGTTTTAGTTGGTGCTTTATCAATATTGACTTGAAGCATGTTAGTGGCTACAGTTATAATGAAAATGTTGGCATCTTATATAGATTAAAAAAAAACACCTTGCCTTCCATCTTTGAATCAATACTGTGTATTGGTTCCAAGGCAGATGAGTGGTAAAGGCTGGGTAATGGGGGATAAGTGACTCCCCCTGAGTCACACAGCTAGGAAGTGTCTAAGTCCAAATTTGAAACCAGAACTTCTAATTTCCAGGTCTGGCTCTCAATCCACTGAGCCACCTATAATGTTTCTCAGGTTTAGGAAGCTCTCTTTACCATTTGGCTTTAGGATCAAGAATAATGGCTTGTATTTAAAATATCAATTGATTTTTTCTTCTAAATATAATATTTTTCCTTTAACATCCTACATGGCATTTGTGGGCTCAGAAATAAATCTAACCAGGATTTCACAGGATCTCCAGTCTACAACATACTTAAAAATATAAGTACATAAACAGCTCTATCTGAAGAAGGGGTTCAGAGGTAAATCCCAATCTCTCATGGGAGAGAATATTAATTAAATGAAGAACTCAGCTTTTAAAAAATCATTTTCTTAATGAACACCTAAAATTATAAATTCTTTGTAGAGAGTGATGAGAAGATTTTTTGAATTTCAGATGCTAAGAGTTACAGAATTTCCTTTTCTCGGGTGTTTTTGTTTGCTTGTATAAACTCTTAGTTGTCCCTTTTGGTGGGGATCAAGAATGAAGCATTTTGATCGTCAAGAATAGTTGGGTTGGTGTCCAGGTAGTTGATTTTTTACTTTGGTACATGTTATATGTTTTTGCCATCAGATTTTCTTTGCTTGGCAAAAAATGTTTATGTTTACTTTCTTTTCTGTTGTTGTTGCTTGTTTATTTTTTGAGGTGAGTTAGAGACTAGACATGTGTTTTCATTGGCACTGAGAACTGCCAGTACTGAAGCTATCTATACAGATCTATACTTGACTTGTTATTTAGCCTTAAAAAGGTGCCTGAGACTACTGAGAGATTCATTGACAACCGTTAAGTGTCAGAAACAGGACATGAAACCATGTCTTTCTGATGCCAAGATAGGCCATTTATTTATTATTTCAGGATATCAATCATGTCTTTTTTGACCTTTCTATTTATTATGATTTGATCAGCTTAGTTAAAAAAAGTCAAGCAAATCATTTATCATCATGCAAACAAAATTGTCTGGGATTTTTTCCCCCCAATCCAAATGGTTAAGCTTAGCAAAATGAAGACAAATCTTCTTTTGGTTTGTAATTTTTGCCACTACTTTACTTTTCTTGTAGCTTGGCCTCAGTTAGTCAGTTTTGAATGTGGCCAGGAGAATTCTGGAAAATAGGAGAAAGTAAACTTCTAATTAAGAATGGAACCCAGATCTCCTCCAATGCTCAGGTCAGCTTATGTTGATCCAAGCTGGTTATGTCTCTAATACAGTTTGTATTATAAGGGGGGGTTAATTTGTATTCAAGGGGTTCAGTAGTTCAGTATAGAGAGGGGGAAAGAGAGGAGAACCTCCCTTCTCAAAGTGGGGTTCAGGGGAGACAGCAGATTTTTTTTTTTTAGTGCCAGCCTCTGTCACAAGTTCCAGTCATCCCTTCCAAAGACCTTTTTATTCAGGATCTAGCATAGTTCTGAAACCCTTTCCAGGAATGTATTTAAGATCAGGGAATTAAAACATAGTTTAGATTAAACATAATATAACAAATATAGGGATAGGCTTGATTTTTAAATCTGAAACCCAAATACTGATGTCATTGTGACTTAGGGAATGTGACAGGCCTTCCGAACATCATGGCAAGAATGAAGATGGCTGTTCCAAGTTGTCGTGGCTGACTTTAAAGGCAGCCAGTACAACAGCATCAGAAATTCAATAGCATTTCAACAGTCATGTTTTCCTTCCATAATTATAGCATCCTCTTAGCATGGGGTAGCAGAACCTTCTTTTGTAGTATTTCGGGAATCCAACATTGCCTCTCTTTTGTCACATTGCCCATGCTGAACATGCGCAGCTGCCAGAAAGAGTCATGTAGAGTGTACGAGAGTGATGAGAACGTCAACCTCCCAGTGCCAGTTAAGATAAGGAAGCAAAATTAATGTTTTTTTGCAGTCAATACGGCTTTCACTTTGCATCCCTTCTCCTGGCCTTCTGAGAGCTCAAAATATTAAGACTGGAAGGAGGCTTGGCTTCTTGTCTTCTTGGCATCTCATCTTCTTGGCAGCTTTCTGGAAATAAAAATCACCAATTTGCATTTTGTTATATGATGTAAAAATCGGTTTGGGCGTATTTTAAGGGATATTTAGAAAGCAGTTAATTTCCACTTTTGAACTATTTTTGACATTTGTGAAAAATGAATACAATTACTTTTGAAGTAGTTTTCAAAAATCTTTCTCATACACATTTATTTCCCTTTTGTAAATATATAAAGGAAATATTGTAGGGGATCATAACTAGTTTGGGGTATCAAGAAAACATCATGAAGGAAATAAATTTTGAGTAAGCAGGATGGAATATCAATAAGAGATTCGAGGGGAGGAGAAAGTGGAAATAGGAGTGTTCATTATAGGCTAAAAGAACCACATGATTAAAGATACTGAGCTGTAAAAGTCCAGGATTTTCATGAACAGGGAGGAATACTTTATGGCTAGAAGTTGGATGATGGCTACAATAATAGAAGGAAAAGATAGACCTGGAAAAGAAGATTAAAGTCAGAGAATTGAGGGCCATACTAAGGAGTGAAAATATTTCACCATGCATCATTGAATTGCAGAGAGCATCTATCCTTGTAATAATGAATTCTTGAAAAGTGAGATTCCATTCCAATTTTATTTATTGCCCATTTAGGATTTCAAAACTGCTTACTTTAAGGTCACTGTGTAGCAAAAGATCTGCTTCAAAGGTTTATAACCTCTTCTAAACCAATTCCTTTGGGAAAAAATGAATGGGGAACCTTCATCATGGCCATCATCGATTATCTGTAGTTAGTGTACTCTTGCTCCTCAGGTTATTTTATATTTTAATTGTGTTGTATTCAGCGTACTATCCCCCAATAGTATATAAACTCTCAGATGACAAATGCTGCTTCCCTTTTTTTGTCTTTGTATCCTAAGTACTTAGTGAAGTGTCTTGCACGTAATATACGCTTAATGATTTTGAAAATTAAAAAAGAGTGCTATGGAGCCAACAAAAGATGGTTTAAGTAAAATAACACACCACTTATAGATGTAGCCATTGTGGTAGTTCTATGGAATAGTTTTTCCAGTTTCCATCTAAAAGCACTTTTGTGTCTATGCAAATGTTTAAAAGCTCTGGGATTTTATTAGCATGGGGAACTTCCTCCATCGAGACTTACTGGGCAAGTTGTCTATGAGTCCAAGTGGGTTGTGGAAGGTACACAGAGGTTAAATGACTTACCCTGGGTCACACAATTAATAAATAGCAGAAGGTTTCTGAATATTCATCTTCCTTCCTCTAAGCCCAGCATTCACCTTGTCACATTGCCAAATAACCCTTTCATGAGAAATTTAGCTTCATGTTTTAAGTGACAAGCTTTCATGCACATAATTTTTAAAATTCTATTTTAAGTTCAAAAAATATTTCCTGGAAGTTACTGTTGGAATAAATATCATAGAAGCCATATTTAAAGATAGCCTCTGGGCGCAGCTGGGTATGTCCTCAAATATTTAAAAAAGCCCTTCAAGAAATATGGTATGCAATTGACTGTACTGATTCTCATCAACCTGTCAATTCTTACAACTATCTTTGGTTAATTTTAATCACCCAAATGAATATTAAGTAATAAATAATGTGCTTATTAATAATTATAATTTGAATCCTAATAAGTACCAATAGATAATAATAGATAATATTTCAGGTGCAAGAGACTTTAGATCCATTGTTGTTAAATCCTTATAGTAATTCAGAGAGGTAGGAACTATAATTAGCTCCATTTTACAGATGAAGAAAGTGAAACTTGGAGAATAAGTGACCAGTCCAGGATCCCACCTTTGATAATCATCTGAGACAAGGTGTTAATTCCAATCTTCCTGATTTGAATTTCATAGTTCTATTATAATGCCCTTGTGCCTTACAGGTATATGCTTGTATGATTTATAGTAATGTTTTATACCATTATTACTACTACGGCCAATAGCAATAACAACAACCGCTAGCAATTATGTAGCACCTACTATGTGCTAGGTACTGTGCTAAGTATTTTACAATTATTAACTCATTTGATTCTCACAGTAATCTTGGGATGCAGATTCTATTGTTATACTTATTTTACAGATGAAGAAACTGATACAAAGTATAAATTACTTGCTTAGGGTCACTCACAGAGCTAGTAAGTGTCTGAGCATGGATTTGAACTCAAGTCTTTCTGATTCTAGTCCCATTGCCTTATCCATTGTACCACCCAGACATCTCATAATGGAAGACTCACTGGCCTTAGAGTTGAGACTTAGGTTTGAGTTCTGTTTCCTTCCCTTGACCCTGGAAAGTCCTCCCTCCTCCCTCCTGCCTCTTGGAAGCCAAGGGTTCCAGGCTCTATTTAAGGCTTGCAACTCTCACCTTTTTCTTGAAGCCTTTCTTGTAAGTAGTTGTCCCTTCTCCCATCCAGTTATTACTTCTTTCCTCTCCTGTTGGAAATGTCTCTGCATCTGTTTCATGTTTATTTGCATATATATATATATATACGTGTGTGTGAAAGCATTAGTTTTGTTTTTATACCTAGTACAAAGCTGGTACTCCAGAAACACTTGTTTAGAATAGAATAGAATAAAATTATTGGCTAGGAGACCCTAGTTTGGTCCATTCACATTTAGGTGCTGGCTTTATCCATAAAGTGGGAATATTGTAAGTATCACACTTCTAGGGTTATTGGGTTGTTTTGTTTTGACTTTTTGCAAGGTGTGATAGAAAAACAAACTATTATTACAATTTCAACATCCTGGGCAAGTTACCCCATGGCACTAGAATTCTTCATTTAGACTGATGCCCATGAAGTGCCCAAGTAATCCCTTCTTTTGCTTCTGTTCTCCATCCTATACCTGAGAACTTTCAGGATAGGGGAGGTGGTGTGGCAAAGAGGAAGAGGAACTGGATTTAGATGATGCTAGAGGAGTCATAGATGCAGCAAACTGTGAAGTGGTCCTTACGTGGACATTCAGAGCAGGGTAGGATAGAGAGGGATGGGGATACGAAGTCATTTCTGTTCCTCCTTGTTTCTGAGTCTGTGCTATGCCATGGAAATAAAATCTTGAGCACTTCTGTAGTTGTGAATGACAAGCACTGTTCTCCTCAGCTGTTATCATTGCCTGCTAATCCTCTGAAATTTGGACCAGAATTATAATGGGGAAAGCAAGAGGCAATGGGACAACCAGAAGGTATTAGGTATTGCTTTAGTCTCCTTTTCAGACATTCACCTGCAAAATTAACCTTTTTACTTCAGGTCATTACTGATGTGTTCTCTGAATAATTCAAGTTTAATCATACGATCACATCAGATCACAGACTGTGACCTAGAAATGACTTCTTGTTCATTTTTCAGTCCTGTCTGACTCCTTGTGACTCCAGTGAAATTTTGTTGGCAAAGATATTGGAATAGTTTGCCATTTCCTTCTCGAGTTCATTTTACAGAGGAAGAAACTGAGGCAAACAGTATTAAGTGACTTGCTCAGTGTCATACATCAAGTGTTTAAGACTGGATTTGAACTCAGAAAAAGCATAGACTTTGAAATTATGCAAATTACTTTTGGACCATAAATATTGTAAAATAAGAACATAGAAAACTATTAGGAACATTGACAAATATAGGGAAAAAGTTGGAAGTGGAGGGAGAAGCAAAAGATCTGTGAAAGTCACTCATAATTCTGCTTAAAGTCCAGCAAGGTGGGGAGGACATTCTAATACTTCCCCAGAACTTTTTAAAGGGATTACTTTTCTGGACTCCATCTAAAAGGACAATGAGATTGGTAATGCTTCTCCCTCTTAGAATTTGAATATCATTGTGAGGAATAGGACTTTAATGAATTTATTATGTAATATTGTGCTCTACAGTGATAGAATTGCATGTTAGCCCTTTGGTAGGGTGTAAAATAGGAGACTGTGTCTTGTCTACATTTTGTTTATCTTATAGCACAATGTATTATATTCAAGAGGTACTTTATTTATTTAAAAACTTTACTTTCTTAGTAACTTTAAGACAGAAGGGCAGGAGCTAGGCAAAGAGGGTGAAGTAGCTTGCCTAGGGTCACACAGCTAAGAAGACCACCTAGCTATCCCTCAGTGGGTATTTAAAAAACCCCAACAACCCCAAACTATTGAATGCTTTCACCCTTTCCCTTTCTTTCTTTCTTCCTTTCTCCTGAATGTTTATACACCTGCAGAGATTGGCCCATTTAGGGGACCTCTAGTAACTATTGCCAAATTTCTTCTCTAGGTTAAAGAGAGGGGTGGATCCACGTAAATGGTGGGTTGCATATCACATTGAACATCTCCATTAGTTTATTCAAGCTCTGTTAGCCACGTCAAGAAGTCCAAGGACCTGTATTTTTCTCTTGTTTGTTGACAATGTGGCAGTGGGGTAGCTGGACATGGATATGGTTTACACATCTGTAATCTGTAATGAGGCTGAAGGTTTTAATTATGTCTTGTTTTGGCTCTTTTCTAGGTAGATTGTTAATCCACAATACTTTCCTGACTTTATAAAATAAACCCCAGCCTTCTAACTTGTATGCTTTTCAGAGAGAGTCATAGATAACCTAAAATTCTAAAATCCCTTCCTGGAGGGCTTTCCTGGGAGCTCCATGAATGTTAATATGCAGCAGTTTCCAGCATGAGTAAAATGCTATTCCAGTTCTGATTCTCACTGTTCCTGTAACAAGCTTCTAGGATATGAACCTATCCTTTGTTCTAGGTGCTCCTAGGAATGTTAACTGAAATCAGCTCAGAGAGGGGGAATGCCTATTATATCTTTTAAGGAATGCCTCTTCATACATAAAAATCCAAAATAAAAATTTGGCCAATTTTTCAGATACTCTTTTAAAAAAAGAGAATATAAAAACATGGCTGTCTTATATGGATTGGCTAAAACATACTTCAGAGTAGAGAATTGTGGAATTTGCAGAAGTTCTTGATTTTCTGTTAACTAATTTCAGATTTATGCATGCCATTATGTTCAATGAAATTGACATACTCAATCATTTGTTGAAGATGCGAATTCGGTGGAATGTTTGCCTTTGAGTCTTTTTTTCTATCATCCAATTCCCAGTTGAGTGATGCCATTATTTATATTTATTTCAACTTCAATTGCTCTATCTTTCAATGAGAGAGTGCAATTCTAGGTAAAAATAATATAAAGGATATAAAGGTAGACTATCCCATTGTCTTCAATTTCGCCGGGTACTAAATTCTCTCTGCAAAATCAAAAGCATGATTTATAAGATCTAGCATCTCTCTTGTCTTATCTTCTTCCACAAGCCTTATATAAGTACTTCCATGATATATCCACTCTAAGCAGAGTATATAGAAAAGCTGATAGTAACTCAATAATTCATTTTTAAATTTTATTTCTTTTATTATGTGCTTAATTATCAACAAAGATAAATATTTCAGGGCAAAGAAAAAGGCATAAGAAATGAAATAATATTTTAAGAAATATGAATTAAAAGCATATCTCTGATTTCAGAATTGATATGATACCAATGTCCAACACATGTTGCTGTTTTTAACAACATATCTTGCGAAGCCCATTTTTTCCTAGATTTTACCTTAGGGTAGACGGTTTTTAAAATTAGACATACTGGCTTAATTTTACAATAATAATATAATTTATAATAATATTTATATTGAGCTTTGAGGTTTGCAAATTCTTTTAAGTATATTACATATTTTATCACAATATTCTTGATAGGTTTAAGCCCAGTGTGATTCTATTTTGAATAAATAATAATAGCTAGTATTTATGTAATGCTTTAAGGTTTGCAAAGTACTTTATGAGTGCTATTTCATTTTTTTCTCCCAACAACCCTGGGAGGTGGGTAGATTATTATCTCTGTTTTTCATGCAAAGCATGGAATCCCCTCCCTCCCATCACCATAAATATATTTTGTAGCATGTGAACCCAAGGAAAAAGGGTCAAAATGTGAAGCTAAATACATGGTCAGTTTCAGAAAAATGAGGAAGGCAGCCATGATTAAAAAATTCAGGAAGAATGAGATTTCATCATCAGAATAGGTTTTTGATATGTACATTGATGAAATAATATTGACAGAGGCGAGCTGAAAATTAATACTTGTCTGTTAGACCAAGGCCAGGAGTCGTTGCCTCTAACCATAAACATTGATTGCTTACGTTTCATTTGTCTCCTGGCCTCGGAACAGTTTCAAACCAGGGGATATAGGCCTTCCTTTGATTATAGCTCTTTAGCAGTGACTTAAATTGTCAGTCGGCTGAACTGTTATTTTCTTACAGCAGGTCTGATAAATGCATATGGGGACATGGATGATGACTTTAATAGCAAATATAGTCCATCGGTCATCTGTTTTACTCAGTTGTTCCTGATTGTTTAAGACAATAATGTGCTTGAGAAAACCAAACCAATAAATATTTTGTTGTGTCAAAGGGACCCTCTAAATATAATTTTCTGATTGAGTTAATATTTTGATTGTAATCTTGAAATGATGGGATTCAAGTTTATTTTTGAATAGAACGATTATTCTGAATGCATTGGTTGCTATTTTCCCCCTCCATTCTCTTTCTACCATTGGTTTTTACTGTTTTGTAGACAAAATGAGCTAAATTCACATAATTAAGTGAATCTTTTAGATTTTAATGTAGTGTATCCCAGTTTTTAGGGCTTGTAAATGAGTCCTTCTCCATAAAATTCATTGCTACAATATTTATAAGAGCAAACATCACTTCCCCTTAGCATGACTGAACAGGGAAAATCTCTTGTCTTCCTTTGTCTCAGACAAGAGAGGAAGCAGATACACACACACACACACACACTCACACTCACAAAACATTTCTGATTTTTCTTTGACAGTTGCTTGGGAAAAAATGGTAATCACCAGCACAAGTCATGTGCAATGCTTGAAAGCCTAATGCTTCGTAGGAAAATAGATTGTAGTTGTGTGGATCTTCAACCATAAGGCCTCGCTTCTAAAGATTCTAGCCTTTAAAATGCAACTTTTTTGTTGGGTGAACAGCCTAATGTTCCATGCACTGTAGTAGAAGTAGCATTTTATGCAACATTGAAAGAGTCAATTAATTTGCATAATTTCATGAGTATTACCATGACTTTAAGGTAGGCTAGTTTGCTCAGGAGTCTTGGCAGCCCAATATATATATATTTGCCATTTTGACAAATTAATCATTTCTAAAAACAATTAATTATACTTATGACAAACTGAACCCTATACCCAAGGGTCCTAAATTTTTATAGCTGAAATCTAATATTAATGTGTATAAGATCAGTGATTTAGTGAGTACCTTAACAGTCAACAATGCCTAAGGCTGAACAAAATTAATATTTTGTTTCCCATCTGGAGACTTCAGTAAAATTAATGAGGAAGGGGGGTTATTGTAATACATAATGGGTGCAAAATTCACTCTTTTCAAACTGGGAATTCTGTTTACATCAGGATTCTGATATTTTGTGTACTTTTCAGCAGAGTGAGTTAGCACACAGTCTGTTTTCTCACTCAGTGGCAATATGGACAGTAATGGCTTCCAATTCTTTTATTCTACTAGGCTGAGTAAGAAAATGACATTAATTTAGAGGATAATATTTACTACTCTACGTGATTTGTTTGGAAGAAGCGCAGTTTAAAAAAATGCTTTCACCCAATTATTATATTGCTACATGAACTATTCTTTTCAATAAATGATGGGATATGCCAAACTCTAGAAAAACAGAAATGCTTTTTTCCCCCTTCAGAATGACTGTGAATCCTATGATTGATATAGAGAAGTTGGCAAGTGATGTTTTTTTCATCTCTTCTCCATTGCCAACATGTTCTGAGAAAAGGTCATCCTTGGAGAGACCTGTCATAGACAAAAAATATATCAGAGACAAAGATCAGGTTTAGAATTTGGGAGGAAAAAATAGTATAAAGTTAGATACATTTATACCTCCTAGATCACATTCCAGTCACTCACTCCATGCCTTTCTCTGAGATTTTAAGGGATAGGGACAAAGGATGTGAAGATTTTTTTTTATCTGATAGAATAGTCATTTCATATACCCGAAACCTTCAACAAAATAAACAATATCATGAGTTTGATTCCTTTGCTATTAGTCTGTGTCTTTGTTTATAAGTTGAATTTTTTGCTTACTCTCAAATATGTTTCAAGAATTTCATAGGATAATTTCCAGTCCTTATCCTCTAATAATAACTATTATTGTTAGGGTATCTGTAGCCACAAATACACAAAACCTATCAATATCCTTTCTTTTTATATAGGTTGAAAATGCAGTCTTTTTATCTTGCTTATATTCAAATATCAATTACAAAATTGCTGCATCCAGCTATGTAAAATATGGAATTTTTACACATTCCATATGAACACTTTGCTAGATTTCCCTTATATTTGCCATAAATGGCACAGTGATTAGAAAGCAGGCATCAGAACCAGGAAGAAGTAGATTCAAGTTTTGCCTTTGATATGGACTGATTGGGTCACCCTGAGCAAGCCACTTAACCTCCAGATTCTTTGGGCAACTCTCTTAAAACTCTAAGTTTCAGAGAACATGCAGACTGACATTGATAGAGCTGGTAACCTCTGGGAATTCCTTGTGCTATGAAATCACAGGTCCAGTCACTGTCCTCTAGTAGAATATTAAAGCTTTGCAGTCACATGCAAATCACTGCAATAATGAAACTAGAACTCATCTCAGAACTTTATTCCGACGCTCTTCTCAGAAGAGCATATTCAAAGCCTTACAAATAGATAAAAAATGCTTTTGATAAATGAAGACATCATTTGTGTCACTGTATGTATATGCTTAGCAGGTGTACCCTTATTTCAAAAATTCAGCAATTCTATTATATATGCCCCTAAATTAAAAATGAACGAACATAGTTTTTGATAATCAATAAACATTTCAATGATTACCAGTCCAGAACGCTTTCATCATTTTTCTATAATTATTTTTTTTAAAAGCAAAGGAGAGTTTGAATGAGATTTGTTTTTAAAATAATAAAACAAATTGAACTGATGTTCTGTAAGTAAAAATTGGCCCTTTGAAACCTCTTTAAAAAAAGCTTCACATTCTGTATAAATCTGCATTATTAATTCACTGTAAAATAGATCCAGTTGGAGTACTTGTTTTTGCATTAAATTAAGCCTTTGATGTTCTTTAATGCTCTGATTTAGCCTCTAATTTGTCAGAGCACAAATGCACCAGCAGCTGTTGAAAATATCACTTTTGCAGTTCTGTTGCCGGCCAATAAAAATCCCAACAAGTCATCTTCCTATCTGGCTGCACAAAATAGCACTGAAAAAGTAGTCATTGCTTTGAAGTATCACTCCAATTATAGGTTTTAACCCCACAGGTCACAGTTTGATTACTTATACAATGAGAGCGTAATTCCGTCTCCATTCTGAGCTTTCTGGGTTTCTCCAGCATTCACCAGCTCCAGTGGAGGAGATTTCAGATGGCTGCTATGATGGCATTGACCTGTGTTTGATAGGGTTAGACAGCATTTGGCTGATCACTGTATATTTTGTGCATTATTTAACTTTCTGGGACATATTTAACAGCCAAAGCAAAGACTACCAGCGACTCCTGCCTCCTCTTTAAAGAAACAAGTGCATCCGCAATCGAAATCACATAATGGTCTATAGCTCATGAGTTATGACACATCTGCATCTATACATATACATGCCTACATGTATGTTGTAAAGTATACTAGTAAAAACTATCTTATTTGACAGGCACGAATGGTTTTTGGATCTTGCATTGTACATTTCATCATGTGTCTCTTTCTTCTGGGGTTAAGTGCCAATGTCGATGCTTGACAGCAAAAATGGACAAATCCACCATGCTGGTTAAATTGTCTAATTTTATTACATTAGACATTTCTTGGCAAATGCATCTGCCAGCAGGAAATATAAATGCTACTTCTGCACCAAGGCAACTGGCACTTGTCATTTCTGGCTTTTTGATAATATTCTGTCCAACATTTGCATCAAAAAGATGGCGATCGAGGAACATGTTTTTAATTATTTGTTGGGCCGACAACCAACAATTAGAAGGAAATGCATATGATCCTTAGGGGTGAAGAGTACAACAAATCACCTGTCCAGTGGGGAGCTAAGTATTTCTTTGACTATCCCATTGCTTGGAGAATACTCGCACACTTGGAAAACTTTGTTAAGAGTTACTATAAGGGTTACTTACACCATAAGCGTGATCTTTTGAAATGTAAAGAATATTAGTTTATATGCTAATCACTCCTCAGTCCCTGATCAGTTTCTGTGTCTATTACCCATCCTCTTTCTTCCAATAGAAAAACACATATTCAAGTAAAAAAACTATATTCTGAATTTTGCTTGGAGTCAAAGGCTAATAAATAAGGCATTACAATCACCTACTGATGAGGGTTGTTGTTGAAGCTGTTCAGTGTTTTGCAGCCTCATGGAAATGAGCAACTTCATCTTCATTCTGGAATATATTATTACTTAGGGTTCTATAGATCATGTTTTCACATTAACTCTTCTTAGAATAGATACAAGGAAAAGCCAATAAAACATAAACAAGCAAAACTAACCATGTTGGCTCTTCGGACTTTTTTTCCCCTTCCTCTTTTACTTAGTAACAACATATAATATTCCCATTACTTTAAAACTGATGTAGTAAAATGGACCTGAATAATACATTGTAGCCCTGACCAGAAAATGTTTGCTTACTCACATAAAGTAATTTGCCTCTTAGCACAGCTGGGTTCCCTTTTCCAAGTGTTTTATTTTTTATGAAGTAAAGAGAAAACATTATTTTTTGTAAACCAATGTTTTAATCTAATTGATGACAAGTCAATGGCCTAGAATAGCAATGGCTGCCTTGGAACCCCTCTCAATTTGCACATTTTAGGGCCTACTAAGCCTGGCAACTGAAGCATGAGGCAAATGAAAAGATATGAAGTTCATAATCTAGGGAGACCTGCATGCGTAGGGCCATAAAAGCCACAACTGCCAGCTCAGGTGGAAAAATGTTGAAGTGAGAAATGTATTCAATAAATAGAAAACACAGCATGGAGCTGAAAAGTGTGCATGAGAAACTGGTTAGGAGAGTCGAATAATGGAAAAGAAAGCAGATGGAGCATGAGTGTACATTAAACAGTAGTGTTCATAGCTTGTGACATAAAGTATTCCTCTGGGAGCCTAATTCTTAACTATCTTCAAATTCATTCAATTTAAAATATCATGGTCTTGTTATCATCTCATTTGGTTGGAATTTTATTGAAAATAGAATTGTGGTGGACTGCATTTGTAGTAACTTGAAAAAGCTTGCGATGGAACGGGATACAGACAGGAAGTTGATGACTTGTTATTGGGGTGACTTGGGTTTTTATCAAGATCAGCTGGTTCTTTGGAACTTTGGGGTTTGGGAGTGTGGAGTTAGGGACATGCCCAATGTGTCTGGAATCTCAGATTTCTGGGGGGAAGTCTGTCTGGGGGTGTGGAGAAGATACTTGTGAAGTTTGTTCTCAAAGAGTGTGGACACGGAGGTTAGAGGACCACTTCATGGCCACCTGTCCCTTCCGATCTAACAAGTCTTTATTCTGCACCCAGTATGTACAAGATACTGTGCTAGGGCTATAAAGATGGAATGAAAAATAGCCACTGTCCAGAATTGGCAGGGACACAATTTACTCATCTACTCTCATATCACCAAACTTTCTTTGGGGTAACCATGGTAGTTGGTTTGACCAAACTGGTCTTCTTTCTCTTCTCTACATGTGACACTTCATCTTCCGTCTCTGTTGCTTAGCAATGAATGGCTCCATGTTTAAAATGACGTGCCTCTCTTCACCTCTGCTTCTAAGAATGCTGAGCTTTCTTCAAGACAGTTAAATTTCAAGTTACTGTGTGAAGCTTTTCCTGATTCCAAAGCTCCTAGTTCCTCTCCCATCACACACCCAGAAAATTCACTTACATCTATTTCGTGTATTCATACATATCATTTCCCTTGATTTAATAGAGTTGTTTAAGGAGAAGAGACTATTTCACTTTTTCTTTGTTATCATTAGTATCAAACACAGTGCCTGGTATGTGGTAAAGGCTTGTTGAGTTATTGACTGCAGGAATGAAAAGATGAACTTGCTGAGGAAGAAGGAGAGAGCAGCAGCAATGAAGGGAACTGAGAAATCTTTCCCAAATGGTCTGACAATAGAACGATATTAAAACAAGAGAAAAGATTTGGGGTCTGTAAACCAAAATATAATAATATATACCGTGGAAATAACAGGAATTAGCACCAAATAATCATTCACTCAACAAACATTCAGTAGTTATTATGTGCTGACTTTTTAAGGACTGTAAAAAAGAGATCAATCTTTAAGTTACGTTCAGTTTAAATTTGAACCAGGATAGGGTAGGCTATCTAAGATTTTTCAGGTGAGATGAGTGAATTTACAACATTTGGGGGTTAATCTACTGTGTGTATGTATTTCTGTGTACATATGTTTAAAGTTACAACCCTTTATAAGTTTGGAACACTTAAGTCTGATTGGACCAAAAATCTTGATAATGTGGTATTTTTGGGTAGGAGAAGAAAGAGATCCAAGCTCCAGGAGGGAGGGAAGGAGGGAATGCTTGGGATGGAATCGAGTCCAGCAGTTCATGAGTGGAGATTTACCCCTCTGAAAGCAGCAAGCAGTATGAGTTTGGGGATGGGTTTGATTTTTGTCATTTTTTGATGTTCATTTTAAAGTAAACATAGGCAGGTGTCACATTTACTCCTTAGAACTATGTGGAGGCAACCAAACATAAAATTAAAAATAGTGTAATTTAAGAAAGAAGAAAATCTCATTTCACAAAAGCACACATTGCTCCAATTCTCTTCCCCCCAAAGAAATTCACAAATGATTTTCATTAGTTTTAAATTCATGAAACCTTTTTTTTAAGTCAATGAAGAATAAAATGGGAGTGATATAACCAGAATGAATAAAAGGCTCTTTACAATCTGGCTCTAATCTACCTTACTAGCCTCATATGTGAACATTACTCCCTTTTGCATACTCTTCTGTCAAGCCTTGCTGTTTCTCAAATGATATTTCATCTGGATCCATGATTTTAAAAAGATTATCCCCAATCCCTGGAATACATTGCATCTTTACTTCTATTCATTAGCTTAGAATTAAAGCTCAGATAACCATTTCCTACATGAGGCTTTTCCCAAGTTAAGGTCTGCCCTTCCCCATTACTTTATGTTTGTTTTTTCTATCTTTATGTGTCTTTCCTCATATTATTAATGCTTCTTGAAGGAAGAGATTATTTCATTTTTGTCTCTTTATTCTCAACAACTTTCATATTGCCTGATACATCATATGCCCATAATAAATGAAAGATTGTTGATTGATTAATTAAAGTCACTGATATCCTTTTTTTTAAAAATTATCTCTATTTCCCAAAGTATTTTCATTTATATTCCTTTCAGAGAATCACCCTTTAAAAGCTGAAAAAAAAAGTAGTTGAATAGAACTTATCACTTTGAGTTAGTACAACCAAGTCTGACATTCTATACAAAACCTACTTTTGTAAAGAAGAGAAGAAAGTTCTTTCTCTTCCTTAGGACCAAGCTTGGACATTGTGTTTTTTAGAACATTTAGTTTAAATTGTTTTGTGAATATTCTTTCTGCTTATAATTTTTGAGGTCACAACAAAGAGTGGATTTCTAGTGTGAAGCTAAGCAAAAAAGATATTTGGATGGTAGAAAGGTAAATAGTATCCAAATAGAGTCTTTTTTCCTAGTTTACTTTTTCTAAAAACTTTGCATCACTTCATCTATATTTTCCATTCTTCTCTGTATTCATCATATTCTACAGAGAAGTTCATAGCTTTTATGTATCACTATTTGTTTAGGTATTTTCTAATCAGTGAGTCTTTACTCTCTTTTCCAAAAAGTGTAGATATGATACTTTGATGTGTGCAGATGGTGGTGATTGATTGAATGAAAATTTGAATAAAGAAACAAATTTCAAAATAAAAAATATAAAATGAAAGTGTTAAAATGGAAAAAATGGCTTCCATTTAATTGCTTTGTATAGAAAGCACTGATTTATAGGTATAAGGAAATTCTAAGCATGGTAATATTTAAGTCCAACATTTAGCAACTAAAATTTAGCAACTAAAAAATAGCCCTTTCCCCTGAAGATTTCCACCTTGTCCTGAAGGTAGATATATAGTCACTGCATATGTATGTGTGTGGGAGAAGATGGGGGATGATCAGAGGAATTCTCTAATAAATTTTATCAGTGTACTTCTTCCTTTATAGAATATATTAAGAAGATTAAGACAAGATCTTATTGGTTTCCAAGAAAAATAATTGAGTAGGACGTCTGGGATTATGAGCTCTTCTGGGAGAAGCCAGATCTTTGTTTCTGACCTGTAAAAGTGAACAAACATATTTGCTTCTTTCTAAAAAAATTTTTTTTCTTTCTCAGAGGACATACTTGGACTCAGGAATCTTGGTCTTGGGAAGAAAACTTGTATAAGTAACAGATGGACTATTAAAAGCTTCTTTGGGTCTGAAGAATATAGAGATTACATATGCTTACCTACAATGTTTTTGGCTCAGGTAGGGATGGGGAAAAGGAAATGTTTAATAGTGTTATACATTATCTCTATATTGACATTCAAAGCCCTGTTCAATCTGACACCAATATTTCCAGCTGGATTTAATATAGTCTACACTGTAACCAGGTGGGACAACTATCTATTTTTTTCTGCCTTTTCCTCAATTCTGTAAAATTGAGCATGTCTAGAACAGAGTTGTGCCCCATGTGTTCTAGCTATTGAGATACTTCTTTTCATTTAATACCTGAGTTGGCCACCACCATCTCCTTGGAACCTCTTTAGATCTCCGCAGTCAGAAACGATCCCTCCTTCTCCTCTTAGGCCCCCCTGATTTGCCTCTTTTTCACATCTCACTTTAACATGAACCATTCATAGATATAAATCTTTAATTCCCCATCAACCACTTGAACTTAGCTACTAGAGGTTAGGGGCTATAGTTTTTCTTTCTTTTTTTTTTCTTTTTGTATCCTGAGCATAATATCTTGTCCATAATAATGGTTAACAAATGAACACTCCTAATTTTAGGCTTCTTATTTCAGAAGTGATCTGAATGAAACTGTAGATTCATTTGTAGGCTTTGTATCAGAGTAAGACCTTGAGATGCTTCCCTATAACCTATGGCCATGTCTAAAAAAGTCCTACTCATTACAGTTACACTAGAATCATGGGGACTATTCCTACTTCTCAACACTATAGAAGAGTTTGTAGAGATCATTAAAATGGTAGAGGAATAACTGGAATCAAGTTATCAACAAACATCCATTTTAGGAACCAAGACATTGTGCTAAAGGCTGAAGATACCAAGAAAATGAAAGACAGATCCTCTTCTTACCGGGGGAGACAAAATGCGAAACAGCATATGTAAACAAGATAAATAGAGGATATATTCGAGATGAGCTCAGAGATGGGGAGGGGGCAGGTTAGGAAGGGCTTCTTGCAAAAAGTGGAATTTTAACTGATTTAAAGAAAACCAGGGAATCCAGAATGTGGAGATAAGGACAGAGAGAAATCCAGGGGAAAGTACATGGAGTTGAGAGAGGGGGTAGTTTGTTGGAGGAACATCAAGGAAACTAGTGTCACTAGATTATAGAACATGTGGATGATAGGTGTAAGAAGATTGGAAAGAAAGAAATTAACAAGAACTTTAAAAGTCAAAGAGAGGATTTTATAGTAGATTCTGAAGGTGATTAGAAGCCACTGGATTTTGTGGACTAGGCAGACAGTGTGATCAGATCTGAAATTAATGATGATCCTTTTGATAGATTAATGAGGAATGAATGGGAATGGAGAGGGACTTGAGGCAGAAAGAGCAATCAGAAGTCCTTTGCAATAGTTGAGAGAGGTGATGAAGGCCTGGATCAGGTCCTCAGTGCCACCAGGTGGTTATGTATTCAGATTCTGATTGAGGATGAGGTCATAAATGTCTCTATTTAAGGAGAAGGAACAGGAAAGGAATCTCCTTAGATGTCTCCTCATTTCTCAATTGGCTGTACTCATTTTGGACTTTGGCTTCCCCAAGCCCCAAGCACTTTCTCCCCCTCCCAGCTCCTTTCCCCTTCCTACTTTCTTTGGTTATTGTTTTCACAAACTTCTTGAGGGCAGGAATTTTCTTCCTTTTGGTGTTATATTCAAGGCAATGTTGGACACACAGTAGACAAAATAAATGTTCATTTGCCACTATCAGTATGCAGAGGAAAGTTTACAACAGTTTTTTTGTAAATCAACAAGACATAGCAACGGATTGGATGGGGTATATATACATTGTTTGGTTGTTATCTTTCATACTTGAAGGGGACCATAATGACATCACTGGGTCATGACTTTTGATTCAAGAATAAATTGGATTTAAGTGAGGTAGAGTTGAACAAAGCTGTCAGCCTCACTCTCTCTTGCAGAGACAATGAAGGTCAGTGGCAAGACAAAAGCCAAGATAACTGGTGATACCTCCAAATTCAGTGGATGACCATGGCTTATTCAACATCAAACCAAGGTCTAAGTGTTCCATAGCACTTGCTCTTCCATTGGCCTTCATGGCCATTATAACAAATTGTTCTCATCTGCCCCTTCTGCTGGGGGAAATTTTTGTAAGCCTGGGGTAGAGACATCCCCCTGACTCACTCAAAGATGTAAGTTTTATTGATTATTCTCAACCTGGTTTAGCCCACCTGCCAAAACGCTTTACCAGGATGTAGCTATTGTACATGGGACAGCTTTTGGAGCTGTAGGTACAAGCGGGGTGGCAGATGGACACCAAAGGAGGAAAGTGGACCTGAAAATGGGGTTGGCAAGCTTTCATACCAAATGCACTAGTCTTTGCTGAATACCCTATGCACCCAGCTAAGTGGTGTACTGGATAAAGCACTGGGCCAAGATTCAGAAAGATTCATCTTCCTGAGTTTAAAGTCTGAGATTAAAAGACACATTATCTATGGGACCCTGGTAATTTACTTAACTCTGTTTGCCTCAGTTGCCTCACCCATAAAATGAGTTGAAGAAGAAAATGGCAAAGCACTCCAGTATCTTTGCCAAAACAAATCCAAATGGGGTCATAAATGGTTGGAAATAACTGAAATGTCTGAGCAATATGCATACATGAATGCACACTCACATATTGGGAACATCATGAAGTAACTTAAGTATTAGAAGAGAGCTTGTTGATAGCTTATACTGATGAACATAAATTATTATGAGCTATTTCAAGTTCTGAGGAGGCAGTGCTGGTTAAAATGTTTGGAGAAGGTTTAAGAAAGGAATTACATAATTGATTAGTGGAATGTGTGGTTTCTGTGGACCTGGCCACTTAAAAACTGTGACAGTTGAGCTCAGTATTTGGATAAGAAGACAGACTTTTTTTAAAAACAGAACAGAAGTATTCAGGGGATAAATGAACTCCAAACTTATGTTTTGTAGAAGACATCCTATTTTTCAAGTTACAGAGGTACTGGGTTCAACTACTTAATGGTCTTCATTTTAGTGTATTGTACCATTGGATTCAGTGGTGTTGACAAGGATCCCTACTTGCCAGGCAAGCTAATTTTATCAGTTAATGGTGCCAAGTCATTGTAACTCTCCAAATTAGGGAACCACTTGTCATGCCTGGTATGTGGTAAGAAGGGTATAAGTGCTGGGTCATGAGGGGAAATGGAGGTTTTTACAGAGCAATAGTACTAAAAGTACTTATGATCCTTAGTGAGGAAAACATAAACCAGTCAACCACATACCATTATCAAGACTTTCAAATAAACCTTTCACTGTGTCATTTCCCTGAAATTATAGGAGTCACATATATCATCAAGGTATATGCAAGAGAACTGAAAATCGTTCTATAGCACTTATATCCATGACAGAGGAGGCTAACTAGAACAGAGGATGCTAAATATCAGGTCTGGAAGACCTGAATTTAAATAAGGTTCCAGGAATTTAGTAGCTTTGGGGCCCTAGGCAAATCACTTACCTTCTGTTTTCCTCAGTTTCACTTACATAAAATAAGGATGCTAATAGGAATCACCTCCCAGAGTTATGAGGGCCAAATGAGATAATACTTGTCAAGTATTTTGCAACTCTTCAAGTGTTATATAAATACTAGTGGTAATAATCATAGCCCATGCTTCATGGGCGCTGGCAGGGAGACAGTTCATAAAGATTCCACAAGGAGGGAAAGGTCATTGAGGTTCTTGCGTACAAGGTAAATCCCTGAGATCTGGTCAGATGACCATAGGAGAGAATGGAGAGAAAGAAAAGAAGCATCAGGGTTGAGCCCCGGGATACAGTCACACCCAGTCTGTAGGATGTAGATGATGAGCCTATGAAGAAGACTGAACAAGGTTAGATAGGAATGAAGGAAAATGAGAGAGAATAGTGACTGACAAACCCAAGGAAGAGAGAGTATCTGGAAGGGTCTAGTGGTCAAAAGTGTCCAGTTCTGCATGGAAAGCAGGAAGGGATGATTATTGAGAAAAGACTTTTGTCTTTGGCAATACAAAACTCATTGACCTTGGAGACAACAATTTCAATCTGACCTTGGTGACAGAAGCCATGTTGCAAAAGGTTGCAATTGAGACAATCATAAAGCCACTGAAGTCTTTTGAATAATCTGAATATAATGCAGACTATGTGATCAGGGAGGGAAAAAACAAAACAAAACATTGGTTAAGTGCCTACTATGTACCAGGTACTGTGTTAAGTGCTCCTCATCAGAACTCTACAAGACGAGCACTTTTATTATTCCCATTTTATAGTAGAGGAAACTGAGACAAACATGTCATATAACTTGTGAGGGGGCTGCTCTCAGTTTACAGATGAGGAAACTGAAGAAGACAGGTTACATGATTTGCACAGGGTTAGTCATACAACTGGTGAGTATCTGAGGCTGGATTTGAATTCAGGTTTTACTGACTACAAGCCCCATGCTCTTTATCCACCCATCACATAGCTGCCTAAGGAGTAGGTCCGTATCTGGTGTAACTCATTGTGGTGTCTATGATTTGGAATTAAATAACATCACTGGTAGAATATTAATACTGAAAAGATGGACTTTCATTGAAAGAGCAGCTTGGGATTCTATTCAATAAAGAAACTACTAAGTACCTCTGGGTACAAAACATTCCCAAATTAATTGTATTCTAAAAACAAATTTAATGAGCATCTACTATAACCAGAGCACATTTTTCCACACATGGGGCAAAAAATTAGAAAATGTGGCCACCAAGCTCAAAGGTCTGTATGGAGCTGCAATGCTGTCGATCCTCTGCACAACCAACTGACTTATAGAGTCAGCTAGATGGTGTGGTAGATAGGTCATTGGACCTAGAGTCAGGAAGACCTGAATTCAAATCCTGCCTCAGACTGGTTATATAAAGTTGGTGAAGTCACTTAGCCTCTGTCTCTATCAGTTCCTTATTTGTAAAATAGGGATAATGACAGCATGTCCAAGGGTCATTGGGAGCATCAGATGAAGTGATATTTGTAAAGCATTTTGCAAATCTTGTAGTGCGATATAAATGTTGTCTGTTTGAATCAGTTTAACTTTTTTAGTCCTTCTGGAATTTGCTCTTGTTATAGAATTCTATCAGGTGCCATAAAGTGTCATTATTAGCTTATAGGATGATGGATTTTGAGCTAAAGGAATTTTAGATGGCTTCTAGTCCAACCTCACCATTTAACTGAAAAAGGGGGGTGAAGTAGCTTGTCCAAGGTCACATTGGTAGTAAGTGGTTGGTGTGAATTTGAACCTATGTCCTCTGCCTCTAAAGCCATTGTTCTTCCCATGCTGCCTTTTATATCTTTGATGGTCATGTCCTCACTCACTAATTTATTTTATCTTTAAAATTGACGTCTACTACATGCATTATAGAAATATAAATGATATCACTTGGTAGACTCAGTTAATAATTTTATTATTATTGTGCTCGGCATCTCTTCCATTTGGGGGCTTTCTTTTTAAAGCTGTTTTCATTGGTTAGGGATTAGATCTGTGATTTCAATTGAATAGGGAACTTTCCCCTGGCAGTGCTATTCTTGCACCTACTTTGCAGGCATAGAGGGTGTAAATGACTTGCAGTGTCTCACACAGAGGCAGGATTTGAATGTATATTTTCTTAGCTTCAAGGAAAGGTCCCATCCATTACACCACACTGCCCATAAGTGCTTCCATTAACATATCTTTTATCAAACAATTCTTGCATCAAACAGCCATTTTATCTACAAAGAGATGCTTTTTTGGTATCCAACAAAATGGCAAAATAATATTGCTGTTTTTACAGTCATTACTATAGAGAATAGAATTATTATTTTTACAAATGGTCTATATCCAGGCCAATCATGAAACATGTTTAAATTTTAAGCTTTCTGATTCATATTTTTTGGGGGGGTTAATTTGTGTACACTTAAATGAAACTATTTCTCGTATTTAAAAATAAACTTTCCATCGTTTAATACATTTTGTTGGTGTAATGAATGTCATTCTTCTGTAAAGTATTTAGAGTGGTCAGCAGGCAATTCTAATCTTCCATTTAATTCAGAAAACTGATTTTCATGCATTCAGCGTAATGGAGATTGGGAAATATAGGGTGTCCCCAAAATTGTACTAATACTTTTGGGACATTCTGACTTTGCAGTGTGTATATTTGTTGAGTACGTTGTAAAACAGAAGTGGTTATGCTTTCTTCATTCAAATCAAGGAAGATAGTATTTTGCTTTCTGCTAGATTATCAAAGGAAATCATTCTATTTCTCCAAGCTTCATCTCTTTTATGTTAATGAAAACTCTTTGAACTTGTGGAAGGCAAAACCTCATCATGTGAAAATTATTTTGGCTCCTAAGACCTCATTCACTACCCTCTGATTCTTTTGGGGCGCATTTTAAGGCTCCTCTCAGGAAAGTTCTTGCTTAAACTAAAGCAATGACATGAAATCATTAATTTGGGAGGAAATCACTTGCCTAGACTCTCTCCCATTACCATATTGGTCTTCAGCCGGGGCCTGGGCTGAAACCTCCCAGTGGGCTTAACCATATTACCTGTAATTTTTCACATGCATACAGTTCATCACAAGTGACACTCTAGCTTTCAATGCAGTTATTTCTCAGGACTTCCAATTGATATATCAGTCACAGCAGAAAATGCTATCATTCCTGTGGACCAACTGTTTACCGGAGTATAACACAAACTCTCCTCCTGTGTCTCATTTCATCACACTGTTCCACATAGTGATGTTTCAATGGGAAATGAAGGTTTATTCATGCTGTGTCGCTGAGTAGAAAAAAGACAGAAGTACATGGATGATAAATGGTGAAGTTTCCATGAGGAACCTTGCAAAACAATACAATTTGGAAGCATTCTGCTTGCTTAAATAATTTAACACATAAATGCAGTTTTTAAAGTTTTATAGCTAAATACTATTTATGTGGCTGGCAGTGGAAAATCCTTTATGTTGGCTGTGAATTACTTCTTCCTCTACCTTATTTAGAAATTAGCAAAATACCACTACAGCCGAATTGTCAGGGTGAAGTATTGATGGAGATGGCAAGATTAGTAAAAAATATAATTACCAGCATATTTTTCAATTGTAAATATATATTTTTTATCTAAAATACAACAAACAAAATATAAAGATAATATAGTCTAGTTTATATTTGCAGTATTTTTTTTTTTTGCAGAAAGGGGAATTTATATTGTTATTAAATGCAACCCACTCATTCTCTATGGAGATAGAGGCCAAATTCAGGCTCAATAGGGAAGTGAATTTTGTTGAAAGCACACAGCTTAAATGACTTATTTAAGTTACTATGCCTTTACTCGATTTTGCTATTTGTAGCCATATTGGCTCTGATTGTTTGAAGCTGGATGGACAGAAATGTGATGATTTTTCATAACCATTCTGGATTAGAAACAATAAAACCCTTCACCAGACTTCCCTTCTTTCTCTCTCATCACATCTGAGACCTCACTCATTCCCTACAACTTAATTCTTACTGAAGCATATTTTTAAGTTTTCTCTAAGAAGAATTCTTGCTCAAATGTGATAGGGAATAATTAATTTGTGGGGACTCACTTGCTTATCATACTGGTCTGTAACCCAGGCCTAGACTGAAGAATCTCAGTGGGTTTATGAGACAGGACTTCTAGATTATTTTCATTATGTGTTAATTGGCTCACTAGAGATTAAACTCTGGTCCTCAAATTGTACTATTATAAAAATGTGACAATAGATTAAAAAAAAACAAGAATTTTAAAGAAAAACTAAAATTTAGTATTTTTAGGAAAAGAGAAAATTTTCTAAAAAGATCAATTTTATTGCACTAGAAGTCATCTCTCAAAAGCTGGTTTTATGAGAAAGTTTGAACAAGTATAAAAAGCATTTACTTTGCACATTGATTTACTTGTAGTAGAGAAAAGCAGGATCTGTTCATGTTTGTAATAGCTCGAGGGGAGAGTGCAAGCAATACTGCATCCCTTTCTAGATGAAATTTTGTGTATGGAGGTTACTTTGAGTGGTTCCAATTAAGACTTTTGTTCAGGCATGAGCCATCCTGTTTTGAACAGTTGGACATTCTTAAATTTGTATTAAATTGGAAGGTGTTAAGGCCAGATGTTCCAGATCTTCAGTTTTTCCTGGAATTATCTGGGTATGTCTTTAATGTGTTTATGTCCTAGCTGTCTCCATCTGATTGCTGCCCTACTTTTTTTTTTTACCAGCTTGAGTACTGACTTGCATTTGAAGTTATTATAAAGCAACCCAATCCTGCAGTTCAATTTCAAAGCACAGCAGAAAATGGCAAACTGTGATCCATTTTGTTTAAAATGCTTAGTAGAATCATTTTTAGCCATTTGGCTAATTTTGTGTGTCAAAAAAAGAGATTTTAATGATAATAACATGTTGTCCTTTGAATACAAATCAGTGCTGCTGGTCTACTGCCAAAAGGGTATGTGCTTTGAGTAATTCCTTCAATAGTGGTGATGAATTTACAGAGCCCATCCATACTCCCTTGATAATATATCAACTGGTCACAGTTAAGAGTGTGCAGTATTTTGCTAAATTAAAAAAAAAAAACCCAAAGTATTTTGTAGGGAGATCAAACTCATAACCTTTGCCTCAGTGGTTTGATAGTCTAAAAAATGGAGCTAACCAGCCACTATCTAGGCTTTTGGTAATGGTGGCTAAACACTGACCAATACTAATAATACTATTTGGTACCATGACTGATATGCTTAATAAAGGTTTTGTTTCCCTTCCTTCCTTGCTTCCTTGCTTCCTTGCTTCCTTGCTTCCTTGCTTCCTTGCTTCCTTGCTTGCTTCCTTGCTTGCTTGCTTGCTTGCTTGCTTGCTTCCTCCTTCCTTCCTTCCTTCCTTCCTTCCTTCCTTCCTTCCTTCCTTCCTTCCTTCCTTCCTTCCTTCCTTCCTTCCTTCCTTCCTTCCTTCCTTCCTTCCTTCCTTCCTTGATTCCTTGCTTCCTCCCTTCCTTCCTTTCATCTATTTATCTATCATCTATCTATCTATCTATCTATCTATCTATCTATCTATCTATCTATCTATCTATCTATCTCCCCCCCCCCCACTGCTTGTAAGGTCACTTTAATAGACTATTTCATTTGGATCACCACAAAAATTATATGAGGTATATAGTACTGATATTATCATCTCTATTATATAGATGAGGAAATTGAAGCTTGTCATTGATTTAGTATTTCACAGAGTTAGGATTTAAATTCAGACTTTGGCCTCCTAACTTCACATCCAGCTACTTTTCTGCTGTACCACAATGTTTTTCCCTATAAAATGCTACCACTGTTTATTTGTAGTAATTACCATATATGGTGACCCCTATAGGTATTACTCCCCCCAATTCCTACTTCCACAGGTGGGCCAGGTCCCCAGAGGATGGGTAATTAGTACTTTTCTCAGTGTTGTAGGAGTAACCCTGAAGTACTGGGCTTCTTACTGTCACTCATGAGCCCCCATTGGCATTCTGCCTATTAATAATTATCCAATGGATTCCATTAGCATTTACAAAAAGGACTTCCTGAGAAACTATAGCGAGAACAGAAGTTTCTAAAACATTCCCTTCCCTCCTTCAAAAACCTAGGAAATGCTCCTGATTTATACATACAAAGTTCTGGGAAGAAAAAACTACCTAAAACCACAATAATACTGAGACATGTAATGTACACTTTTGGCAAAGAGGTATCTCACAGCTCCTTGTTACTCAAAGCCCTTTTATTCCATTATAAATTCCTCATGGAATTCTTTCTGGATAATAATTTCAAAGTGTCTTTTTGATAGACTATTTTGATAGACACCATGAAATTTGAACTGAGAGCAATGTAAACTATGCATGCCACTAGTTTTGTGAAGGTTGTTTTGTATTAATTGTTCCTTCTGTACAACTTGATAAATACCCATTTCTAAAAGATAATTGGTTATATACTTGATATAAATAATTGATAAGTTGATAGGTAGATGATATAGTAGATAGAGTGATGGGCTTATAAATCAAGGAGATGAGTTCAAATCCAACCTCAGAAACTTCCTAGTTGTGTAATTCCAGATAAGTTATTTAATCTCTGTTTGCTACCAAAGAAGGAAATAACAAACAACTCCAGTTATCTTTGCCAAGAAAACCCATGTCCATGGAGTCACAAAGAGTTGGACACAACTGAAACAACTGAACAACAAATTGATATAAAATGATAATCATTGGGATAAACCACTTGGTAGGATTCATAAATAATCATGTCAGAAAAATCACTTTTCTAATGGTTCACCCTTAGAACATTTCATATGTAGATGTATTGATAAATATAGATATACACATATAAAGGTGAGGAAAGATTGATTATTAATAATCTTATCCCACATATTGTGACAAGATGCTATACTTTGATATCATCATGATAAGAACATAATCATTGAATCTGTCAGTCAATCAAAGGCATCAAACTAAGTGCAAATAATATTTTATTCAAGTTGGGAAGGAGTTGAATACTGTAAATTATAGGGTTAAATGAATAACTCTATATAGAGATTATATTGGGATTGAGTGAGGAATTTCAGCTATTCCTTGTACCAAGTAGCAAGCCAGTTCAGTTTACAGTATTATGATGGTGAGACAGGTGAGAGTAGTTTGAGCTACAAGACCCTTGGAGGGAATAATTGGGACTGGGAGAAGAGGGGAAGAGAAGAGTCTATTTACTCCAACCATAATCTGAGCAACATCTTATGAACTTCGAATAATGACTTCTCTTAGGCATCCTAGCAGTGTCCCTGGAACTGCTATGACTAATAGTTGTGTCTATATCAAGAGCTAAGGAGAAACTAGATCAACTGAGGAAAGGCAGCTTTTGGAGGCTACAAGGAAGCCAGCAATAGCTACAACATGCTTGAGATAAATCTCCTAAATACCCCAAGAAAGGGAAAAAGAAAGACTTCCAGCAATCAGGAGCTGGGAACAAAGCCTTTGATCTCTAAGCTTGAAGCCACTTTCCTCTCAACTATGTACATGCTTACAGAAGATTCTATCTACAGTTATTTTGGGGGAAAATATTTTGTAACAAATGTTCTTAATGTACTATCTTAGTAAAGACCCATCCCTAGAAGATAATTATTCTGTCTGACTAATTGACATTAACTAATAATCACTGGAATAAGAATTATGATGTGGACTCATGAGGAATAGTATTGGGAAACCACTCTCTCAGTCCCTTAGGGTTTACCCCTAAAACTCTTAAAATAGATAGAGAATGTCCTCTAGGTACCTGAATTGCCAATGTGCATGATTTTGGCGTGCAACCCCAGAGTCTGTATATATGTATGTGTGTATGTATATATACACACACATATATTTATATATGTTAATATAATAATATTCATGTTTCTATCTATATCCATCTATATTAATAAATCTATATGTATCCCTGGGGCAGCTAGATTTTGGTAGAGTGGATAGAATTCCAGGCCAAAATTTCTCTTACTGAATTCAAATCTGGCTTCAGATATTTACTAGTTGTATAATCCTGGGCAAGTCATTTCACATTGTATGCCTCAGTTCCTCATCTATACAATGAGCTGGAGAAAGAAATGTCAAACCATTCTGCCAAGAATGCTGCCAAGAAAATACAAAAGAGGTCACGAAGAGTCAGAGATGACTGAAATAACTGAACAGCAAATTTATCTATACCTACATCTATGTCATTTACACCTATATTTATATCTATCCATATAGCTATCTATATCTACCTATAGTCAAACCTATATCTAAATGTATAACTTTATTTTAGATCTATTTATTTAATTTATATCTGTTATTCCTTTATTTTATATACATAATCTATATTATTAACTAATCATCTATCAGCACATTTATGTGTGTGTGTGTATAGTTATATGTATGTTTTAAACATGGAAATCCTAGTGATTCAAGTATTCAGAAGCTAGATTAATGAAAAATACCCTGGATTTGGAATCAGAATAATTAGGCTGGAGTCTTGGCTTTGCTGCTTGATAAGTCTGGACAAACCACTATCTCTGTAGGTTTTAGTTTCTTTGTATATTAAAGGAAATTTTTAGATGCAATGATCTCTGTTTATTTTAACTGTAGAACTTATGAACCAAAATTTATGAATATATATGTATTATGAAGAACATGTGAGGGGGACATCATTTAGAAAATGGGAAGACTTTGGAGAATAGAATTCATTACTGATATAAATACATCGTCTACCACTTGACTGATGGACATCAGTGTTTGAACAGATTTGTTGAATGTGTTTGTCTGTATTGACAGTTTGGACATTTACCTAAGAGTTTATTTATTTAAACTGTCCTCATTAGGTACTTTAATCATTGTACACTACTAAATTAAGGAGTATTTCCTTATCAAGATGTCAGGGTCAATGAAAATAAAATGTTAGCATATCCTGTTGTAGACCAAAGATATTATTTACATGAATAAATTGTTCCACTGAAATGGTTTCTGCATGGGCAGAGTCCATTCAACACTAGTACTTGTGAATGAATAAAGCTTACCACCAACTTCCAGAAGGTGATTGATTAAAAGTTATTACATATTTCCTTTTATGCCCATGATTATCTTTTCCAAAGTCTTAGTAATGTGGCATGGAGGTGACCCTGGACTCTTAAATGCTATTCCAGTTGAACATAAGGTCCAGAAGGTGCTATCAAGTTTAAAACTCTTTAGGTTAAGCCATGGCAATGGCTTAACATTGGGTAAGTTACTTCACCTCAGTAGGCCCTGTTTTCCTCTTCTATAAAAGGAGGGGGCTGGACTACATGATCACCAAGATACATTCCTACTCTAGCTCTGTGATCCCATGATTCTGTAATGCCTACTATTAGTCTTAGTTGAAACAATTAAACTTGAGAGAATGCTTTGAGGAATTTGTTGGTTTGACTTAGTTTATAATAAACTTAAACAAAAGCTTTAGATTTTAGTGCAGTTTAACTTTGGTAAAACAGGATAGAGATACTAAATAATAATTTATTCATCAACTACCTCCCATATAAGAGACAGAAGATTGATAGTTCCCTCAAAATTATAGAGTAGGGATTTGCTTTTCTTGACATTAGGGAAATATTAGGTAATCAAGCAAAAGGCAATATTGTATTGTATACGTAAAATCAAATAATCTCTTTAGATGATGATGATCTGTGAATGAAAATTCTTAAGATTAATAGCAAGATGGAATTAGAGATGACTGGGTACAGGACTTCAGCAGATAGAAGTCTCTGTAAAATAGGTTTAATTAACCTAGACCAGAACTCTTGCTCATTGTTGGTTGGTATCTTAAGGAATCAGACAAATTTTGTTCTCTTTCAAGGGTCACAGGGATTCAGATAAATGGAATCCACCACTGTGATTCTCAGTTCTCCCTGGAGCATAGAGATAGAGCATCCCTTCCTGGGACCAGACCCTTTGGGATGAGACACAGAAAAGACACACAGATAAGAAGCAATAGAAGCCTCAACATAAAGGGGAATGTATGGGGACACTTTTCCCCAGGCATTTTTGCTTTGGGCATAGATTCCTTGCTAGGGAAAGGGAAGAAAAAAATCATCAAGTATCTACCATGTGCCAGGCACTGTACTGAATGCTTTCCAATTATTATCTCATTTGATCATCATAGCAACTCTAAGGAGTTTATTTTATTATCCTCATTTTACATTTTGGGGAAACTGAGACTGTTTTTTTCCTAAATGACTTACTCAGAGGCGCATAGAATAGGTGTCCAAGACTGGATTTGAACTCCAGGCTCAGTGCTCTATCTACTGCTCTATCTTGCTGCTACAAGGATTTCCTACCTGTGATTTTGGGCAATAAAATCACTGGGCATCATTTTTCTTATTTGTAAAGTGAAGGGATTAGCCTAAGCCCTGAATTGATCTTCCATGACAGGTGATGTTGGGTAGCCATTAATTCTTTCACTTTTACTTTGCTTATCTACAAAATGGACACTATGACCTTTAAGAATCCTGACAGCTCTATATGTGCAGTCCCATAACTAGATGATTGCTAAGGTCCCTTTTAACTCTCCATCTATAATCCTCTAATTGTTGCTAAAGCCTGAATAATCAGTGGCAATACATGGAAGGAGGGTAATTAGTAGAATGAAAGACATTAAGATCATGCCTATGATGCTGAAGCAAATAGGGATAGTTAATCCTGAGAAGGTGAGATTTGCAGGATACAGCATACCTGTCTTCCAAGTATTTGAATCTCTGCCATATTAGCTTTAGAAATGTTTTCCTTTGATCCAGATGACAGAACTATCTGCCATGGGTGAAGAATAGATTCTGGCTTTGTGTAAGGAAAAAAGTAAGTTTCTTGCCACTAGGAATCATTAAAGATAGACGAGATAGCTTTGGAACCACTTGTTGGAGGCTTTGTAAAGGCGAGAATTGGTTACGCATGGATTAGGCTAGATGGCCACTATGATCTTTTATAACTGGTAGTCTGCATTTCTTCTGCTATTTCTAGTTGGCCAGCTTTGATTGGAGGGGGGCTTCAGCTGGGGATGATTGTCCCATCTGTGAGTCTGCAGCTGCTCTTTCACTTCCACAGTCAATGTATGCCCACATATTTGCACTCTGTAGAGCATTCTTACTAATGGCCTTTGATAATGATTGAGACTGGTTTGCCAAAGCTCAGTAATCTTGGACTTCTAAAGACTGCCTAAGTGTTCCTCGGTAATCATACCCCACAGCAACACCGTACCCTATGTTTACACCATTTCCAAGAACTAAAAAAATTCTAATGAACCCTTATGATGCTTTAGAGGCATGTTTTTATGCCTATTTTTGAGAGTTCACAAGATGTATTGGTAATGTTTCCCAGCTTACACAAACAATGGTAGCACCTAGAAGATAACATAAGCTTTTGACTTCCCAGTTTAGCAACTGATCCCATCAAATGTCCTTGATTCCCAGAAAATATTTGCTGGTGCTTTCAAACAAGTAATATACTACAATATTAAAACCATTTTCCAAAGTGTTCAGTTCAATTCAGTTTAATTCAATTTAATAAGCAATTATTTAACTCCTACTGTGGATATTTTCACTGTTTTAGATATTGAGAACACAGAAAAATTTGGGGAAAAGGTACATGTTCTCAAGAGAGTCACATCATTTTGGTGGCATATATATGCACACAGACTTGTGCACAAACATCTACACACATATATATAAGATGTGTATATATGCCTATATATTCTATATATATCACAAATGATATTGAAGGGACCAAATATTTGCTATCTCAATTTAATGAAATATAAAAATCTCATTTTGCTTTTTTTTATTACAGAAAAAGGATTTAATTGAGTAGAACAAATTAGTAAATTATGGATTCCTCCAAAACATGATGTCTACCAGTCCTATATCAAGATAATTTAAGTATTTTTGAAGATATAATTATAGAAATAATTTTATTTAATACCCCTCTTATAGTAAACATGAGGCTATGTATCAGACAAGGAGATTGATATTTCCTAAAGTTATTCACTATTTGAATGAGTTCAAATATGACCTAGTGATACTAATATTAGGTTGACTTCCTAAGGTGATCAAGGAAAAAAGAAAAGAAACTACTTATTCTAAAATATTTACAGCAGTTCTTTTTGTGGTGGCAAAGAATTGGAATCTGAAGGGATGTCCCTAAGTTGGGGAATGGCCAAACAAGTTGTTGTATATAATTGTAATCAAATACTATTTTGCCATAAGAAATGACAAATAAATAATCATATACATGCAAAAATATCTAGAAATGTTTATATGAAGTGGTGTTAAGTAAAGTGAGCAGAAACAGGAGAATCTTGGACACAGTAACAGCAATAATATATGATCATCAACTGTAAATTACAACTATTATCAGCAAGGCAAGGATTCAGGGTAACTTCAAGGGACTCATGGCAAAAAATGATATCCACCATAGAAGGAGCAGAAAGAGTCTGAATGCATATTGATACACATGCCATTCTTCACTTTATTTCCTCCAGGAATTTATGTATATATATATGTATATATACATATATTAGCAATTACGTATAATAACATATCTTCACACAAGTTTTCCCAAGTTATATGATTAAACTCATTACTTTCCCTCCCAGAGTTGGCAAGCAATTTCATCTGGGGTTATATATGTATTATCATATGAAACATATCTCAGTTTTTCTCATTTTTGTAAATGAATGATTTTTGTATCATTTGAAAATTTTTATTTAATTAATTAATTTAGAATATTTTCCCATAGTTATATGATTCATGTTCTTTCCTTCCCCTCCTTCCAACCCCCCTCCAATAGCCAATGAGAAAATCCACTGGGTTTTACATTTGTCATTGATCAAGACCCATTTCCATATTATTATTTGCATTAGGGTGATCACTTAGGGTCTACATCCCCAGTCATATCCTCATTGACCCATGTGATCAGGCAGTTATTTTTCTTCTGTGTTTCTACTCCCACAGTTCTTTCTCTGGATGTGAATAGCATCTTTCTTAAAAGTCCACCAGAATTGACCTGGATCATTGCATTGCTGTTAGTAGAGAAGTCCATTACATTTGGTTGCACCACAGTATATCCGTCTCTGTGTATAAGGTTTTCCTGGTTCTGCTCCTTTCAGTAAGTGAATATAAAATTATATATATATATATATATATATATATAATTATAAAACCAAGACCCCAAAACAGAAACCCAACTAAACAGTTGAAAAATGACATGCTTTCATTTACCTTCTGACTCCAACATCTCTTTCTTTGCAAGTAGATAACATTCTTTGTCATAAGTCCTTCAGAACTTCCCTAGATCGTTGTAATGCTAAATCCAGCACAGTTGGCCATTTCACAATATTGCTATTACTGTGTACAATATTTTCCTGGTTCTGCTTATTTCACTCCATGGTACTTCATATGGAACTTTCCAGCCTTTCTGAAATCATCCTTTTCATCCTGTTCATCATTACATATAGCACAATAGTATTCTATCACCATCATATATCACAATTTGTTCAGCCATTCCTCAACTGATGAACATCCCTTTAATTTCTTTTTTTGCCACCAAAAAAGAGAAGCTATTAGTAGCTGTACATGTAAGGTCTTTTGCCACATTTTAAAAATATCTCTCCAAGATATAGAACTAGTAGTGATATTACTGTATCAAAGTGTATGCATTTTTAATAGTCGTTTGGGGATAATTCCAAAGTGCCCTCTAGAATAGTTGGACCAGTTCATAACTCCACCAGACTTGTACGTGTCCCACTTTTTTCATATCTCTCCAACACTCATCATTTTCCTTTACTTTAATATTGGCCAATCTTATAGATGTGAAGTGTTATTTCAGAGTTGTTTTGATTTGCATTTATCTTATCAAGAGGGATTTAGAATATTTTTAATATAAATATTGGTGGCTTTGATTTCTTTGGATGAAAATTGCTTATTCATATCCTTTGACCACTTGACAATTGGGAAATTACTTTATTATATATTTGATTTGGTTCTTTATGTATTTGAGAAAAGAGACTATCAGAGAAATTTGTTATACTTTTTCCTCCATTTTTAAATTTTCCTTCTAATCTTGGTTATATTGTTTTTGTTTGTGCAAAAACATTTCCATTTAATATAATAAAATTATTCATTTTATATTCTGCAAAGTTATCTATCTCTTGTTTGGTCATAATTCTATGTTCTCCTAATTTATTTATAATAATTCCCTTTTTGACTAAGTCATATACCCATTTTGACCTTATCTTTGTATAGGGTGTGAGACATTGATCTATATCATTTTTTGCTATATTTTTTCCAATTTACACAGCTGGGATCTTTGTGTTTATCAAACACTAGATTGCTGAGGCCATTTGCCCCTATTCTATTCCATTGATCCATTCTTCTATTCTGTAACCAGTACCGGATTGTTTTGATGATTGTTGCTTTATAGTAGTGTTCAAGATCTGGTACTGTTAGGCCACCATCCTTGACTTTTTATTTCATTAGTTCCCTTGATATTCTTGACTTTTTATTCTTTCAGATGAACTTAGCTGTTATTTTTTCTTTTTCTATAAAATGGTTCTTGGGTAAGTGGTTGTTATGGCACTGAATAAGTAAATTAATTTAGGTAGGATTGTCATTTTTATTATATTAGCTCAGCTTACCCAGGAGCAATTAATGTTTTTCCAATTGTTTAGATCTAATTTTATTTGTGTGAAAAGTGTTTTGTAATTATGCTCACATAATTCCTGTGTTTTGTATTGGCAACTATATTTCCAAGTATTTTGTATTGTCCAGAGTGATTTTAAATGGAATTTCTCTTTCTAACTCCTGCTGCTGGATGTTGTTGGAAATATATAGAAATGTTATTGATTTATGTGGGTTTATTTTGTATCCTGCTATTTTGCTAAAGTTATCAGTTATTTCAACTAGTTTCTAGTTGATTCTCTAGGATTCTCTAACTATACCATCATCTCATCTGCAAAGAGTAATAGTTTAGTTTCCTCTTTGCCTACTTTAACTCTTTCAATTTCTTTTTCTTCTCTTATTGTGAACGGTAACATTTTTAGTATAATATTAAATAGTAGTGGTGATAATGGGAATCCTTGTTTCACTCTTGATCTTATTAAGAAGGTTTATAACTTATCCTTATTGTAGATGATATTTGATGGTTTTAGATAGATACTACTTATTTTAAGGAGAGGCCCTTTTATTTCTATGCTTTCTAGTGTTTTTTAATTTTTTAATTTTAATTTTTTATTTTTTTTCAATTTCAAACATTGTTCCTTAGTTACAAAAATCATTTTCTATTCCTCCTTCTCCTCCCCCCACCCCTCCCATAGCTGATGTCTTAATTTGATGTAGTCACAATTATTTATTTTACATATTGTGGCTCTTTCTAAGTCTTGCATGGTTTTAAAATCATTCCCTTCCCAAAGATCTGACATGTATACTATTCTGTGTTCACCTAATTTACTTATAGTTTCCTTCTTTATTTTTAGCTCATTCACCCATTCTGAGTTTATCTTGGTGTAGGGTGTGAGGTGTTGTTCCAAGCCTAATCTCTCCCATACTGTCTTCCAATTTTCCCAGCAATTTTTATCAAATAGTGGATTTTTATCCCCAAAGCTGGGATCTTTGGGTTTGTTATAGACTGTCTTGCTGAGGTCGCTTGCCCCAAGTCTATTCCACTGATCCTCCTTTCTGTCTCTTAGCCAGTATCAAATTATCTTGATAACCACTGCTTTATAGTATAGTTTGAGATTTGGGACTGCAAGGTGGCCTTCCTTTATTTTTTTTTTCATTATTTCCTTGGATATCCTTAATCTTTTGTTCTTCCAAATGAACTTTTGTATTTTTTTTTTCTAATTCTGTAAGTAAGTTTTTTGGAAGTTCAATGGGTATGGCACTAAATAAATAGATAAGTTTGGGTAGGATGGTCATTTTTATTATGTTAGCTCATCCTACCCATGTACAGTTAATGTTTTTCCAATTGTTCAGATCTAGTTTTAGTTGTGTGGAAAGTGTTTTTTAGTTGTGTTTGTATAGTTCCCGTGTTTGTCTTGGCAGATAGATTCCTAAGTATTTTATATTGTCTAAGGTGATTTTGATTGGAATTTCTCTTTCTAATTCTTACTGCTGAAATGTGTTGGAGATATATAGAAATGCTGTTAACTTATGTGGGTTTATTTTGTATCCTGCTACTTTGCTAAAGTTGTTGATTATTTCCGCTAGCTTTTTAGTTGATTCTCTAGCATTTTTTAAGTAGACCATCATATCATTCGCAAAGAGTGATAGCTTGGTCTCCTCATTGCCAATTTTAATACCTTCAATTTATTTTTCTTCTCTAATTTCTACTGCTAGTGTTTCTAGTACAATATTAAATAGTAGAGGTGATAATGGGCATCCTGTTTCACTCCTGATCTTATTGCGAATGCATCTAGTTTATCCCCATTGCAGATGATGTTGGCTGATGGTTTTAGATAGATACTGTTTATTATTTCTAGTGTTTTTAATAGGAATAGGTAGTTGTATTTTGTGAAAGGCTTTTTCTGCATCTGTTGAGATAATCATGTGATTTCTGTTAATTTGGTTTTTGATATGTCCCATTATGTTAATAGTTTTCATAATATTAAATCAGCCTTGCCTTCCTGGTAAAAATCCAACATACTTGCAGCAAATTATTCTTGTGATATATTGTTATAATCTCTTTGCTATTATTTAACTTAAATTTTTTTTGCATCAATATTCCTTTAGGAAATTGGTTTATAATGTTATTTCTCTGTATTTGGTCTTCCTGGCTTAGGTATCAACACCAAATATATATCACAAAAAGAATTTAGTAAAACTTCTTCTTTGTTTATTTTGTCAAATAGTTTATGTGGTATTAGGATTAATTGTTTTTTAAATGGTTGATAGCATTCATATGTGAATCCACCTGGCCTTGGGGATTTTTTGTTAGGAGGTTCATTTATGTCTTGTTCAATTTCATTTTGTGAGATGGGATTATTTAAATATTCTATTTCACTTTTTGTTAATCTTTGAAATTTATATTTTTGTAAATAGGCATCCATTTCACCTATATTAAAAAATTTATTTTCACATAATTGGGCAAAATAGCTTCTAATGATTGCTAGAATTTCCTCTTAATTGTAGGAGAATTCACTATTTCCTTTTTTGATGCCAGTATTTTGATTCTCTTTCCTTTTTTAAGTCAAATTAATCAATGCTCTATTTTTTCATAGAACCAACTCATAAATTTATTTATTTATGTCAATATTCCCTTTATTTTCAAATTTATTAATTTCTGCTTTGATTTTTAGGATTTCCAATTTAGATTTTAGTTGGAAATTTTTAATTTGTTCTTTTCTTGTTTTTTTATTTGCATGCCTAATTAATTAATCTGCTTTTTTTCTCTTTGACCCACCTGTTTTGAAGAATTAGATTATTTAGTTTCCAATTAATTTTTAATTTTACTTTCCACGAACCCTTACTTTTTATAATTTTCATTGCATTATGATCTGAAAAAGTTGTATTTATTATTTTTTCTTTTTTGAATTTGGTTGTGAAGTTTTTATGCCCTAATAAAAAGTCAATCTTTGTGTATGTACTATGTGCTGCTGAAAAGAATGCATATTCATTTTTATCCCTATTCAATTTTCTGCAGAAACCTACTGAATCTAACTTTTCTAAAATTTCCTTTATTCCTTTCTTTTTTATTTTTGGCTTAGGTTTATCTGGTTCTGATGAGGAAAGATTAAGGTCCTCCCCCAGTATAATTTTACTGTCTATTTCCTCCTTTAGTACCTTTATATTCTCCTTTAAAAATCTGGAGGCTATACCATTTGGTGCATATGTGTTAAGTTCTGATATTATTTCATTGCTTATACTACTTTTTAATAAGATGTAATTACCATCAATATGTCTTTTAATCAGATCTATTTTTGCTTTAGCTTTGTCTGAGATCATGATTTCTAATCCAGCTTTTTAAAAAAATCTCATCTGAAGCCCAATAGCTTTTGCTCCACCCCTTACCTATCTTGGTGTGTGCCTAACTGCTTCAAATGTGTTTCTTGTAAACAACATACTGTAGTATTCTGTTTTCCAATCCACTCTGCTATGCACTTCCATTTTATGAGTGAGTTTATACCATTTACATTCACAGTTATGATTACAATCTCTTAATCTTCTTTTCCCCTCTTAATTCTTCATTTTATCCTTTCACTCTATCCCTCCCCAAAATGTTTTGCTTTTAATCAATTCCCTTCCTCATCTCCTAGTGAATCTGACTGTTAATCCCTCTCTGAGCCAATTCCAAGTATTTTCTGTTATGACCCTCAGCCTCCCTTCCATTGTAATTTTTTTTGCCTCAAGCCTCATCATTTGATATAATTTATCCCATTTTACTTCTCTTTCTATTTTTTCAGTACAATCCTATTTTACACATCCTTATTTTTTTGCATATCATCCTAAACAGCTTACCATCACACCCTGTGTTTATGTATATTTTTTCTAACTACTGTGATAATGATGTTTTAATAGTTACAAATATCTTTCCACATAGGAATATAAACAATTTGATCTTTTTAAGTCCCTTAAATTTTTTTCTCTTTCTTATTTGTCTTTTTATGCTTCTCTTGAATATTTTATTTGGACATCAAAATTTCTGTTTATATCTGGTCTTTTGTTCAGGAATGCTTGGAAATCTTCTATTTTATTAAATGATTATAGTTTCTCCCCTGAAAAAATATAGTCAGTTTTGATGGGTAGGTAATTCTTGGTTGTAAACCCACCTCCCTTGCCTTCTGGAATATCATATTCCAAGCCTTCCAATCCTTTAATTTAGAAGCTGCTAGCTCCTATGTCATCCTGACTGGGGCTCAATGATATTTGAATGATTTATTTTTGGCTTCTTGCAATAGTTTATCCTTTGCCTAGGAGCTCTTGAACCTAGCTATAACATTCTTGGGAATTGCCATTTAGGAATTTATTTTAGGAAGTAATCTGTGGAGTCTTTCAATTTATATACCCCTTTGTTCAAGCATATCAGGGCAGTTTTATAATTTTTCATATTATGATTTTGGGGCTTTTTTTTTAAATATGGGTTTCAGGTAATCCAACAATTCATAGAGTATTTTTCCTGGATCTATTTTTGAGGTCAGTTATTTTTCCAATGAGATATTTCATATTTTATCCTATGTTTTCATTATTTTGATTGTGTTTTATTGTTTTTTGGTGTCTCATGAAGTCATTAGCTTTTATTTGGCCAATTCAAATTTTTAAAGACTTATTTTCTTGCATGACTTTTTGATCCTCCTTTTCTATTTGGTCCATTCTACTTTTCTTGGAGCTCTTTTCTACATTGAATTTTTTACTCATTTTTCCTGTAGGTCAATTCTATTGTTTTAAAAGAAATTCTTCTTCATTGGATTTTTGTACCTTGTTTTTCAGTTGACCAATTTTGCTTTTTAAGCTGTTATTTTCTCTTGGCATTATTTTCACTTCTTTTATCTATTTTTCTTCCCATTTTCTTCCAACTCTTTTATTTGATTGTCAAATTCTTTCTTTGTTCTTCCAATGCCTGAGACAAATTTCAATTATTTTTTAAAGTTTTGCATGTGGTTGCTTTGCTCTCATCATTTTCTACTAAATCTTTGCTCTTCTTTGTCTCAATAAAAGTTTTCAAAGGTTAGGTGTTTCTTTTGCTGTTTGTTCATTTTTCTAGCCTTTCTTTTTTTTTCTTTCTTTTTACTGGGAGTTCTGAAAGCTGATGATTCTGTCTCCTCTGCTGATGACTTGCAAATCTTAAAGCACTATTTTTCCCTGAGGTTAGAGCTTTCACTATAGGTTTGAAAGGGCTAAGCTTTATGGACTTCAGGGCCTCACTGTAGTGCTTGGGAATTCAAGAGGTGGGTGCAGGTGGGTGCTCTGCTGTTGGTTTACACAGGGTCCTAGAATCCCAAAGTTGGCCTATGACCAGGCTCAAAATTTGGCATAGAAGGTAGTAGATGGTCAACCAGCTCTGTGTTGTTTTACTTCCAGTTCCCCTATTCCATGAAAATAGACTATCTGCCTACCTTTCAAGTTCTTTTCCATATTAGAATCCCTTTACTCCATTTCCTTGTTGATTCTGTGTCTTCATTTTGAGGTGCTATTTTAAGGTTAGTTTGGGAGGATTCTCAGAGCAGTTCCAGGTTTCTCTGCTACTAAGTTGCCATCTGGGTTCTATCCCATCAACTTTTCTGTAGTGTAAGCAATATATATCTCATTTCACAAGATGAATACAGCAATAAGTATTATATGAGAATATATGTACATACTATGTACAAGTCTGCTTTCTTGAGGAGTGGGGAGAGGTAGAATGGATGGAAATATTATTAATTTATTATTGAATAGGAGGGTTTTGAAAAGAAGTAGGGTGAATGATAATAATATCAAGAAAGAAAGAAAAGACATTAATGAATAATTTAAAAAGACAAATAAGAAAGCAAAAGAAAATGCATAATGGGACCCAGACTAGTGAAGAACTGGGACTACCATGGAACTACCATGTTAAATCTGAAATATATATATTTTAAAAGCTGTATGTAATGGAGATTTATAATTTCCTAAATGTTCTTTTTTCTATTCTTTGAATATTGAAATGTTTATGTTTGTTAATGCTTATCAAGTTCATAGTAATACAATGGATATTTTTTAATCTAAAAAAATATAGGCTAAGTTGGAGAAAGATTTGTTAGGGATGTTGTCGTCCTCTATATTTTCCTGTTTCCAAATGACTGTGTTGATTGCATCTAGTCTAAGAAATTGCAGAGTTTTCTGGAAGATATATGGAAACACTCAAAGGAGTTTGTTTTACCTGATTATACAGCAAATGTCAAATGACTGAAGGATGCCAATTGCCCAGATTTCTATGTGCTTTTGGATTGATACCCAAGAGAGATTATCTCACAGAATATACATCTGGGAAAATCAGTACAGATGGCTAATGAACTAGGTCCAGAACTGGAAAAAAGAGGTTTTTGGGAAAACAGCTAAAGTATTTTGATGGACCTGCAGCTTGCTATGAAAGTAAAAGAGCATCTTTTAAGTAAAATAATTTTATCTATGTTATTACATGGAATCAAGAAAATCCAGTCTCTGATGCATATTAGATGTATGACCAAGAAATAAGTCTTTTTTTCTACATCTATAAAGTAATCCCTTGATAGTTTGATTGATCTGGAAATAAATAAGAAAATTATTTTTTATTTTAGACATATTTTTTGACTGCATATCCATAAACAATTAATATTTCTCCAATTATTTATGTCTGATTTTATTACCACAAAAATTTTCATGTAGTTGTAGTTAGCTCCTTGCAAAGTCAAAGGCCCCAGAAATTTGGGTAATGCCTATAAGCTAACATTTTCCACTCTACTGAATCTCCATAGCAATATCCTCTGGGAGGTATAGATTACACAAAGTTAAGAGTTTGTTTTTACATAGTTTGAGAATTTATAATTAATCATTGTCTCACTTTCAGAAGCTCCAACAACTTTACTGAGGGAATAGAAGTGGATTAAATAAAATTAAATGGTATTTGTTATTGTTGATTTTATAAATTGCCATGGCCCCCAAATTAATCACGTGGTAGCTAATTTTCTGGTCAGTATCATTTCTATAGTTATATAGGTTAATTTTTGAACATTAGACACAGTCCAACCCTTGAGTCAAACTCAAAAAACCTTTCTAGCGCTAAAGATATCTCTAGAGCTTTTGTCCCATTATTTGACCTTCATGGACCATAAACACCTCTCTTCCATGATGGGAGATTGTCATTGTATGTAACAAAAATAATACAAAATAATTATAATTAATTACGTTTGTATTACATTGAATTTTAGAGTGGGCTAAATGCTTTTACATATATGATCTCATTTGATATTCACAACACTGTGCGAATGGCAAAGCAGGTCTTTTCCCATGACTGGGTGAGGTAGTACAATAGAATGTTGAATTTGGAATCAAGAGAGATAGCCTGAATTCAAAATCTGCCTTGAATACTTACTAGGTATATGAATCAGGGGAAGTCACCTAACCTATCACAACCTCAGTTTTTTCCTCTTAGAAATGTCTTCTATAGGTCACACAAGTAAAAAGTGAAATATTTGAGATGAGGAAGAATGCACAACTCAGTATCGGCTTCTAGCATCTATTCAGATTTACACAGCAATTTACAATCCAACCTGATCTCTAATGTAATAGATGTATGAAGGAATTATCATTAGAGGTCACCTTTAGGCTTATCAACAAGAACAGAGATTTAAGCATTGAATAGCAGATAGTGGCATTGCAATAATTCTAATAAGAAGTATATAATCCATAAAACATGTACAGTTATGGAAGTCATTGCAGGACTTCTAAGACATGCCAGTTATAGAGAGTGCTTTCTTGGCAACCTGTGTATAGTTCCATTTTGTACAAGAGCATGTTTTTGAGAAAGACTTGTTCAATTTCTCATTTAGAGGCTAAGGACAGGCCCAGCCCTGGTAGGTAAAACAACTAAAGTAATGTCACAGGAACTCTTAAGAGAGTCCACCAATTTGGGGGAGATGGGAATAATTATGATCTGAATTAGTTGAGTGTGGTCACACATGAAAAGCTTTTCAACTTTGAAGTATGGCAGTACAATTAAAATATATTGTGAGGAATATAATGATCTTAAATATACTTTGATATATGGATGATTGGGGAGTTTTTCATATTTAATTTGAGATGTTTTTTTTAATCATACTGAATGAATTTTTAATAATTGTTTTTCAACTTAGGTCATACTGTTAAATATCTCAAAGACCACTTTCCATTTTTGAGATGGGTTTAACTATGGACCACTTGGATAATAGCTGAACTAGGTGTCTTCCCTACCCCCAGTCTGGATTTAATATTAATTGGGTCACAAAAGTCACACGACTGAGATTGTTAGTGCACTACTGCTGCTTTTTCATTAGGTTTTCTCAGAGACATTGCCTTCTTTCCTAGAACAATTTTCTTTCTTGCTGATGTAGAGTTTCCAGATATAGGGTTCCATTTATGTTGCTTGTGGAAAGAAATCTTGGAATGATTTGGTACTCTTTTCTTCTTACCTGTGTAGAACATTGATATATTCCTTAATGGGATTTGTGTTCAGAGATATGGTACTTCACTTTAGAAATATATGCCTGTGCATGATATAAAGAAGAAAACAATTCATTATATGAACACTTGGTAATATGGCCTAACTGAGAAAAAACACAAGTTTGCATGCAGATGTGAATTAGGGGAAAGGATGTTCTCTGGCTCCATTCCCACTAGTTGAAAGGTAGTGCCATAATCTATCCAGAGAAAGGACATTGTTAAGAAATGAGAAGCTAGTACACATTAGAACAAATAGAGCTTTGTAAGACTGTATTTAAATACTGCAACTTTGATATGCTCAAGAAACAGATATTTTTGCTTTAAATTTCCTGAGATGAGGGGTCAGGTTGAAGTTTGTAGGAAAATGCAATATAAAAAAATATAGTCCTTTCTAAACTCTTTTGTGTATATTCTTCTCCAAGGTATATGAAAAGTACCATATCTAGTTCTGTACTTCATGTATATTGTAGGTACTCAGTTACTGTTTTAATGAATTAAAAATAATTTTAATAAAAACATTTTACTAAATAAAATGAAAAATGAAAAAATAATTATGAAGAGAATGGTTTATACACTCAAGTGAGCACTCGGCTGGGAATGAGATTCAGGATGTTTAGGTCTGTCATGTTGATACCTTGGACAGACTTTTTATTTTGGTCAATTTCATAAGTGTTTTTTTCATCTCCCCCGCCCCCAATAAATATAATTATATTTACTCACAGATAATTCCCATTGTTTTCAAACTTCATTGATAAATGAAGGCTGAGAATAAGGATTGGGCCTCATTTCTTTGACAAAGGGCAGTTTTGGTTGAGGAAATTGCTTACCAATGCATGTTGGTTCTCTGAAGCTTATATAGTCTTGAGAGTTGACCTGATTACTGAGAGTTTAAGTGATTTGCCGAGTCATATCCCCAGTATATGTCAGAGAAAGAACTTGAACTCAATTCTTCTTGGATTTAAGGACAGCTCTCTATCCACTGTAGACCACCAACCTTCTTCATTATTAACTTCCTTTAAATAATTTAATTATTATCTACTTTTTATGAGCATACATTTTCCCAATAGAGATAGAAAAATCCAAGAGTAAAAACATCTATATTTCCACTTATTATAGAAATATAACCTTTCTGTTTCTGTTTCTGTTCCTGAGTTGTAAGAAATTGAGTTTCAGACAGGAAAATTCACACTAAATCCTCAGTTTCTATGTGAGATTATAACTAATTTTATAGAAATGAAGATGATTTTTGTAATTAGCATACTTAAAGTTATTCCTACATTCATAGAAAAATATTACATAGTACATGATACTGGCATGGTGCAATATAACTGCCAGTATGTTGATTCTTTTCCCCCTCTGTTTTGTTGTTTAGTATTGATGATGCAGGTATCTTAATAGTACAATGAATAGTGTACCAGGCCAGGTTCCAGGAAAACTCATCTTCCTGAGTACAAATCTGGCTTCAGACATTTATGAGCTGTGTGACCCTGGACAAGTGACTTAACCTTATTGACCTCACGTTGTTCATCTGTAGAATGAACTGGAGAAGGAAATCATGAATTGCTTTGTTATCTTTGCCAAGAAAACCCTGAAAAGGGGTCATGAAGAGTCATACACAACTGAAAATGGACAACAACAGAATTGATGATACTTAAAATAAAAAATGAACCAAAATTATTTAAGTGCTGCATTTTAATATGAGTAGAAAAGCAAGACTCTGATCTCTATAAGCATATTTATGCCTTAATATGCAAAATAATACATGGTGGAACATAATTGGGTTTCAATCTGGGAAGTCATTGAAGTGGTGAGTAATATAATAAAGCCATTCATTGATCCAGTCCCTTTAAAAAACAATAGTATTATTAATTTGAATACTGGCACTCAGAGCAAGGAGTAGAAATCTGAATGGGGGAAGGCACTTGGGCTGAAATTGGGTAAAGTGAAATTACCTCTCATGGAGATTTTCTTTGGGGGTCTAATTTGGAGTAATAGCAACAGCATTAACAGGGTCAGAATTGTAGTAATTATTGAATATATTGCTCTTTTAGCTTGGCTTTCTTCATTTGTCATATTTAATTAAAGAATTCTCTTGTTTCTCTGAATTTTTCATGTCAGTAAGACCTTATGGCCCAGTAATATTCCACTCTCCCTCTCCCTCTCTTCCCCCTCTCTTTTTTCCCTTCAATAGTTTTAATTTCTTAATATGAGAAATGTTGCTCATATATTTTGACCATTTATCACTTGGGGAATGCTTTATAATCTTTTAAATTTGACTCCATTCTCTATATATTTGAGAAATTTGAGAAATATTAGCTATAAAATTTCACCTCAACCCCTGGAGTTTGTTGTTTCCCTTTCAGTCTTGGTTGCATTGATTTTGTTCATATAATCCCTTCTAAAGTTGATGTAATCAAATGATTCATTTCACTTTTCATTTTACTCTCTATGTCTTGTTTTGTCATAAATTCTTTCCTCATCCATACATCTGATAGGTAAACTTTTCTGTATTCCTCTAATTTGCTCATGTATCACTATTTTTAGATCAAGTATCCATTTTGACTTTATCTTTGTGTATGGTGTGAGATGGGGTCTATGCCTAGTTATTGCTATCCTATTTTTCTAGGATTCACAGTAGTTTTGGTCAAATGGTGAGTTTTTTCTCCTAATATTACTAGATCATGATGATCATTAATTATCATAGTTAACTATTGGTTAGATTGACTACTTAATCAATTTCCATTGATCCACTTAGTCTTTTTCCTTCCCAACACTAGATTGTTTCGATGATTACCATTTTATAGAACAGTTTAACATCTGGTATAGGCAGTCCTCCTTTTCTTCCCCCTCCCCATTAATCCTTTGATTTTCTTTACTGTTTATTCTTCCAGATAATTTTTTTTTATTTTTTCTATTTCTAGGAAATAATTTTTGGGTACTTTGATTGGTATCACATTGACGAGGCAAATTAACTTATGTAGGACTGTCAATGTTATTATATTGGCTTGATTTATCCATGAGCAAGTAATATTTTTTCCAATTGTATTTATGTCTGATTTTATTTGTGTGTAAAGTATTTTGTAATTTTGTTTATATAATTTCTGAGTTTGTTTTGGTATGTTTACCCTTGGGATTTTTATATAGCCTACAGTTATTTTTTATTTTGTTTGTTTTGTTTTATTTATTTATTGTCTACAGTTATTTTAAGAAGAATTTCCTTTTAGATCTCTTGTTGAACTTTGTTGGTTGTGTTAAATTTAATTGTGGTTGAGACTGAAATATATGAATTAGGTGGTCACCAGGGATTTAATTTCTAAATCCCAAAATTGAATTACTAAAGTAAATGGAATTTATGGTAGTTTATTTACAATAGAGGGAAGATATTTAGGAAGAGAGAAAGAGAGAAAACTCTGGCTTCCTCTGAGCCAGGTAGAAGTTCTTATCAGGGAAAAGAGTCTCAAGACAATGGGCCTTTTCCCAAGATAGGCAGGGTTCCTAAGTCAGTCTTTCACTCACCAAGGGTGACCATCTAAATGGAAAGAAGCCTGGGTGTCTGTCTTCAGGTTGCTCCTCTAGAGTCTGTCTTCCAGTCTTTCCTCCAAGTCAGAGAGCTCTTCGATCTCCTGGAATCAAATATCAAATCAAATATCTCCTGGCTTTTCATCCTCTCTTTTGAGATCTTTTTCCCTTGTGTCACCTCCCCTAAATTTCACATCTACCAATCATAGCAGACACTTTTCTCCAGGACTGCCCCCTCTTTAGGTCACCTTCTTTGGTTAGATTATACCTTTTGGGTTACTTAACACATTTTTTTTTGGTTAGTTCACTTTTTGTAGTTACTTAACACCTTTTTGTAGTTAAAATGGGTATAACTACTTAAAATGCTGAGTTATCAACTTTTGGGGATTAAAATCTAAAAATAGACTATGGATTACAATTCAATCTTCCCAATAAGGGAAGAGCTAAGTACCTTCATTGTTATAATCAGGGGATTACAATTTAATCTTCACAGTAAAGGAAGAGCTAAGTATCTTCATTGTTACAATCAGGAGATAGCTAAATCCAATCTTCATTGTGGTAAACAGAAATGTTAATGATTTTTGTGGATCTATTTTGTATCATGCAGCTTTACTAAAATTGTTAATTGTTTCAATTAGTTTTCTTGACTGATTCACTGTGGTTCTCTAAGTATACCATCATATCATCTTTAAAGAGTTTTAGTTTTGTTTCCTCATTGCCTATTTTAATTCCTTCAATTACTTTTTGAATTATTCTTATTGCTACAGCTAGCATTTCTAGTATAATATTAAATAGTAGCAATGAAGGCTACTAGTTTACCTCCATTACAGATAATGCTTGCTAATGGCTTCAGATAGATGTCCTTTATCACTTTAAAGAAAGTTTCTTTCATTCCAATGTTTTCTATTTTTTTAAATAAGGAATAGGTGTTGTATTTTGTCAAAGACTTTTTCACCATCTATTGAGATAATCGTATAGTTTCTGTTGGTTTTGTTATTGATATGGTCAATTATAGTGATAGTTTTCCTAGTCTTAAACCATCCCTGAATTCCAGGTATAAAACCGACCTGGTTATGGTGTATGATCCTTGTGACACAGAGCTATATTCTCCTTGCTAATATTTTTTTTTGCATCAATACTCATTAGGTAGATTGTTCTAGAACAGTGAACCGTTTAGAGACTGAGTATCCAAAGTGCAGCCCTCCTGCTACATGTGAACCCATTGCTTTACCCCAATCAGGGGAGGGAGGAAAGGCTCCCATTGCATTGCTGGGCAGATGGCACATGATGAGAGAAATGTTCTCAGGCACTGATAGAGAGGGGGAGAGGAGCAGCCCCCTCCAGCACATGTGCTATAGATTCAACAACATGGGTCTAGAGTTTTTTTTTCTCTGTTTTAGCTCTTTCTGATTTAGGTATGAGAACCCTATTTGTGCCCTAAATGGAATTTTATAGAATTCTTTCTTCTCCTATTTTTCTAAATTGTTTATGTAGTATTATAGTTAATTATTCATTACATGTTTGGTAGAATTCATTTGTGAATCCATCTGGCCCTCAGGGCTTTTTAAAAGGCAATTCTTGTTGATTTGTTCAATTTCTTTTTCTGTGATGGGGTTATTTAAGTATTCTATTTTCTCTTTTGTCAATCTGGGCAGTTTATATTTTTGTAAATATTTCACTTTTTCACTTAGATTGTCAGATTTGAACCACTGCATGGTAAGTAGCACTATGGTATATTGGATCTTGTGCTTTATAATCCTGCTTCTAAGACTAGCCCTGTTCCTCAGAATGTCAGTTTCCCAATAGGTGAGATGGAATTATATAATGACTTGCTTTGAGTTTTAAGTGAGATGATAGAATTAAATCACACATGAATGTGCTATTTTGGTATTCAGTCATTATCTTCTGCAAACATATAATTTTGTTCCTTTTTACCTATGCTTATTCCCTTAATTTTTTATTTTAATTTTATTGTTACAAATGGCACGGTAATAGTGGAGACAGTGAGAATTCTTGCTAACTCTTTCATTTTAAATTTTAATCTTATGTTCAGGTAATTAGGTAGATACACAATGGAATTTGGAGTCAGGAAGACTTGAGTTAAAATTTAGCCTCAGACACTTATTAGCTGGGGGACCTTAAGTTAGTCACTTAATCTCATCTGTCTCAATTTCATCATCTATAAAATAGGGATGATAATTATACATATCAATAAAATAGTTACACATTTATTATATTAAAATTGTATACATATATATGGGGCAGCTAGGTAGCTCAGTGCTTTGAGTCAAGCCTATAGATGAAAGGTTCTGGGTTCAAATTTGGCCTCAGCACTTCCTAGCTATGTGACCTTGGGCAAATCACTTAACCCTCATTGCCTAGTTATTGCCACTCTTCTGTCCTTAGGAACAATACATAGAATTGATTCTAAGATGGAAGGTAAGGGTTTAAAAATGAAATATATATACAAATAATTATTTGGGAACCTTAACATGCTATATAAATGATGGCTATCATATTCTTATATAACATCATTTAGAATTATAACCTTTTTTGTAGGTTAATGCATTAATTAAATAATTTAGATATACTTGGAATCAAAGTATGTCCCCAAAACAAAGCAGACATATGTGCCTAAAATCTCTATTGTGATCGTGAATTTCTAATTCTATTAATTTATAATTAAAGGAAAGCTGTTTAGGTTGTATCTATACATAATGACCAAGAGAACATAAAACAGAGACCATTAATTTTGTTGTCAGTCCCTGAGTTCAAGTCATCTCTCTATCACTTGGTTCTTTTGTGATCTTGGAAAAGTCACAGATGTTATATTCTAATTGGGGAGAGAGCACATACATATAAATGAAACCTATGAAAAGTAATTATGTGAAACACTAGCACATGGAGAGATTAGGGAAGGCTTTAGGCAGTTGCTAAATCTTTGAATTTTGAGGTAACTGGATTCTAACAGGTGGTTTCAGGGAGGCAAAGCATTTCAGGCACAGGGGACAGAATCTGCAATGATGTGAAGGTTGCATATTGATCTTCTTGTATAACAATAAGCAAGTCAATTTCCTGAGATCCAGTGAATGGACTGGATGGTTGAAATTTGATTATAAATGGCTTTAATTGGGTAATAGGGGAGTCTACATTTGATTCTGTAGATCACAGGGTTTCATGGTAGCATTTTGACCAGAGAAAAAATAGATACATGTTTAGTATTATGCTAAGTGGTGACTGGATTGAAGAAGGAAGACATTAGTAGGGAGATGAATTAGGAGACTGGCAAAAGTCTAGGGAAGAAGTTATGAAGCCTGAATAAGGATATTAAATGGAGATAGACTGGGATGTTGCAAAAGTAGAAATGATAAGAATTGGCATTTGATTAAATATGTGAGGTGGAGATTGATAAGTCAAAGCTGACTCCAAGGTTTCAAACCTGAGCAAGTAGAAGAATGATGGTCCTTAAAAAAAAATGGGAAAGGAAGTTGAGTAGATTTGTTGTGAGAGAGAGTGGGTGAATCCTGCTTTGGACACATTGAGTTTGAGATGCTTTTGGTACAACTAATTGAACATATGCAATAGGCAGTTTGTTAAATGGTTAGTTAATAAAATACATATTCATTAAGCATCTATTATATGTTAGGCACTGTGCCAAGCTCTGAGGATACAAAGTAAGGGAAAATACCATTCCTGTTCCCAAGGAGATTCCAGTCTAGTGGGGGGGGACACAACAATCAAACAACTATGTACCTACAAAGTATATTCAGGATAAACTGGCAATAATCAGAAGAGAGAAGGCACTAGAATTGGGGGGGATGGAAAAGACTTCCTGTAGATGGTGGGATTTTAAGATAGGATTTGAGGGAATCCAGAAGAGGCAGGAGAAAGAGTTGGGGAGAAAGAGCATTCCAGGTATGGACAGCCAGAGAAAATGCCTGTAGATGGGAAATGAAATTCCTTGATATGGGACTAAAACTTAGGGGATAAACTGCATTGTATATATAATCTGGGTTTAATCTGCATTGAGGAGAATTTATGAGACCTGATAAAGTTATCAAGAGAAACCATGCAGGGGGAGAGAAGAAGAATGCTCTGGCAAGAGCCACTTTTAAGGGATAGGTTATGATAGATGATCTAGAGGAGATTCAAAAGAAGGATCCTGTGAAAGGTTTGAAGAGAATCAAGAGATCATCACACTACTTTTTTGATATAATTTCCATCTCCTTCTTTCCTAACTGTAGTTCCCCTGACTCCCCTAGAATATGAATCTTCTCTCTTTAAAAATGGTTGAGGGAAAAAATCAGAGATGCCACAAAAAAATATGTGACATTATAACTTCATAGACTCCATTTAGTTGATGAGAGCAAGAATATATGTGCCAATTATATTCTCAATATAGATGCTCAATTATTATTTTTATTTCTCCCCAATTTTCAGAATGTAAACAGAAACTTCAGAATTGTTTTAATTTGGTATGATTGATTGGATCATGTTTTCATCACAATGGTAGTAAGTCGAATTGCTTTTCAAGATTGTCTACATCCATAGGGAAGTGATTCTTGGTATTATTTGTATCAATATGGCTTACTATTTCTAAGGCACTGTATTAAGTGCAAGTAATTATTAAATTTTACTGGATAGAAAACTTTGATTACACCAGTCAATTTAGTGAAAAGATTTATTTTGGGCTTGAAAATTTCTGGTATTCAACATGAGTTGATTTCATTTGTGAAAAAATGTTAAATTTTCCTTAATTCAATTAATCAATTATTTTATTTTTAAACTTCTTTTCTCCTTTCCTTGATTATGAATTCTCCAGCACCCCAAAAGTTTGAAATATACCTATTTTTGTTATCTACTTCTTTAATCATGCAACTTTTAATATTCAGATCTTATATCTATTTGAAGATTATTTTAGTAGCTGACTAAGATTCTTGTGTACATCTATTTTCTGCCAAATTGCTTTCCAGTTTTTTAGTAGTTTTTTTTTATTTTGAGCCTTTTTATCCAGGAATTTATCTCCTTTATTTATCAGACAAGGAGATACAAATATAAGGCAGCTTCTTTTTCTTTCTTATCTAGATTGTTCTATTGATTAACTTTTCTATTTTCACTGGTGCAAAACAATTTTGATGATTATTGATTTATAATACAGATTCAGTTCTGGTAATAATAATAATATCCCCATCTTGTTCCTGATACACACACACATTCACACATTTCCCCTAAGTAATTCTAAATCTTTTGTTTCTTGAGATAAATTTTATTATTTTTGTCTATATTTATTGAGATAATCCTAAATCTATAAATTAATTTAGGTGGTATTGCCATTGTTATTATATTGGTATGTCCCAATATTGAGCACTGAATACCTAATTATTTGTGTCTCTTTTCTTTTTTTATGTCAAATTAAATTGCATATAGGTAATAAAATAATGAAAAGATACTTTGGTGACTAGGTATAGTACTAATACTAAAAATTTAGATATGTGGAGACAATTTTACTCCACTAGTACTGGTCTTGACTAATATGATATCTTTTTGTATTATTTTTGAGGATTTATGAAATCAGAAGATTAGTACACTAAAGGACTAATGAATATCAGTTCCTTTAAAGATGAGATAAATAAGGCCAGTAAAGGTAACTAATTTACCTATATAGCCAGTCTGTAAGTAAATTGCCTTTAAAGATATTATTATCTAAAAAGCACTGGTTTTACTATAAGAAACAATGAGCAGGATGATTTCAGAAAAAGGTAGAAGAGCTTATATGAACTGATGCAAAATGAAGTGAGCAGAACTAGAAGTTGTAAACAGCAACAGCATTATTTTTTGATGAGTGACTGAATGACCTAGTTATTCTTGATCCAAAGCAGTCCCAGAGTTTCATGATGAAAAATGGCATTTGCCTTCAGAGAAAACTGATGGAGTCTAAATACAGACTAAAACATACTATATTTCACTTTCTTCTTTTCTTTTATTTGATCTCTCTTCCACAAAATGTCTGATATGGAAAGTTATCTTACATGATTACATATGTAAAATCTTTATCACATTGATTATCATCTGGGGGATAGGTTGAGTTGGAAAGGAATGAAAGGATGGTGAGAAAGAGGGAGAGAATTTGGAATTCTAAATGTCTTTTTCTTTTTTCCCCCTCTTGTTTACACCTGGTTTATTCTTTGATTTAATTGATTAACAATGCAGAGTCCATGTAAGCTTCACTCATACATAAATGAGGAAACTGAGTCCAGCAAAAAGAAGGCTTTCTTTTTTACCCCCAAAGGACACATAGTGGTACTCAAGCTTAGAGTTTAGGTCTTTGACTCATTTAGTACTCTACATAGTATGCTATTAGGTTAGGCCACCCAACAAAAATCTTTCCTGGGCCAGGAAAAGATAGATCCTTAAATGTTATTGTTGCTGCTGCTCCTGTTGTTGTTGATGACGTTGATGTTCTTTGTGATGTTGAGGACAAGATTGATGTTGAGGATGATGATGATGGAATTTGGAGTTGGAGGTTTTCCTTCCATTTGAACCTTTCTCACTTCTCACTGTAATGATTAAAATTTTCTTGGAGACCATCTCCAACCTCTTTCACCCTTCCATTGTACTGGTCTTCTACTCTCCTCCCCCCATCCACTTCTTTCAAATTACTCCATTTTATTTATTTTCCCATTTCTCTTAGTATCCTCTTTTTATCTTTTTATCCCTAGTTTATGTATATATATATATATATACATATATATTTGTCCTTTCATTCTATACAGTTTGTCACTGTTCCCTCTAAGTATATTTCTTCTGGCTACCCTGATGATAATAACAATTTTTAAAAGATACCTTTATCATCTTTTCTTATAGGAACACAAATCATTTGAACTTATTGGGTGCCTTTAAAAAGTTTTTTTTTCTCTTTCTTAATTAGTTTTTGGTGATTCTGGAGTTCTGTGTTTGGGCATCAAACTTTCTGTTAAGTCAGTTTTTTTTTTCTTTAGGAAGGCTTGGAAGTTTTCTATTTTATTAAATGACTATATTTTGCCCTGCAAGAGAATGGTTATTTTTGCTGGGTAGTTGATTTGTAGATGAAGACCCAGTTGATTTGGCCCAGTGTCTGGCACATAGTAGCTGCAATATGCTTATCCCCCTACTTTGTACCATTATCTCTTTAAAGAAAATGTATTTTTTCTGCTGATCTTTTAAATTTGTCATTTTTCAGTCCCTTTATTTCAAACTGTGGTAGCAATTCCCTCTTTTAGAGGGCTAGAAGCATAATATTTTGTTCCATCTCTTCATTTTCATTTTCTTTAAAAAATTTTTAGTTTTATTATTTTTATATTATTTTCTATGTTCTACATGCTTTAAATATTTTTTGTATGTAACAAATTTATTGTAAAGAAATCCATTCCTAAGATCTCTTTTTTATTGGAGAAATAAATCTATTCATATATACATCTGCATATCCTTTTCAACTGGTGTTTTCTTTAATTAAATTCTTTTATATTCTCTTTCCTCATCTTCTCTTTTAGGTTAACCCTTAGTTTCTGTGGTTTGCTTTGTTTATATTAAACTGATTTTGGTCTTCTACCACTTGCAGTATCCATGAACACTTTCATTATCCAGGATAAATCGCTTCAAACCACAACATAATATTCATTCTCTTTCCTTATACCTTATGTATTATTTCAATTTGAATGGAATTAATTTAAAAATTTCTGCAATTTATCAGTTAAAATGTTGCCGCTTTTAAAAAAATGTTTTAATTAGACCATTTTCCTTGCTCTTTTCCTCTTATACTTTCTTACAGGCTAGAATCTAATCTCTCATTTGAGAGTTTTATGCATACAGTTTCATTCTTCCCACCCCCCCCCCCACCCGTATCGCTCATAAAACTTGCAGCTTCTGGGGAAAAAATCTCACTTCAAAAAAAGTCTTTATCTCTCTCTGGGATGGAAATATAGGGGTTACTCCTAGGCAAAAGCCCACTACTGAGCTGAGCTACTCCATTTCTCACCTGTGCTAATTCAGCCCTCTTCCCTCTTATCATATTAAGGCCAAACTTAATGAGCTGCCATGTATAGCTTTACTCTTACTTCTAAGCAGTCTACCTAATTAGTGTGATTAAAGCTTATCTCTTCCCTTTACTCTGTCTTTTGGAGACACTTATGAGGACCTTAATTCTCCAGATTTTTAACTCATGAAAGAGGGAGTAGAGTGCAGTCCGAAGCACTCTGAAGCCTAAATCTGATGGGGTCCAGTTTTGTTCTTTGTGTTTCCCTCATATATCCCTTGATATACTAATATATTGTTCTTAGATCTATGTTCCCTTGTCTCTGAGATGTTGCATCTCTTCTTTTCCTCATGGTTAATGTTGGTACCAAAAGGCATCTATCAACAAGAATTAACTGCCTCCTTTGCACAGAGCATCTATTATGTACTTGGTTCTGGGGATACAAGAACATGTAATGAAATGATTCATACTCACAAGGGGTTTACATTCAAATATGGGAAGGGGAGAGACAAAAAGGGCTTTTAAGTAGATACAGAACAAATATAATGGGAATAAATACAAATGAACTTAAGGCAGATAGTTGAAAGATAGTCAGATGAGGTAATTGACAAGGGTACTGAGTTTGAAGTCAGGAAGGCCTGAATTAAAATCTTTCCTATGACACAAGCTTTGGGACCCTGAATGAATTGTTTATCCTTCTTCAGGTTCAGTTTCTTTATCAATGAGAGGAATGGATTCAGTGGCCTCTAAAATCTCTTCTAGCTTTCAATCTATGATCATCTGAACAGGACACTAGCATTTGGTAGGATCAAGAAATTCTTCATACAATAAATATTACTTGAGATTTGTCATTAAAGAACAGAGATTATCTGAGGCAGAATACTTATTGTATGAAGACGTGCATTCTGTAAGGATGATAATAGTTTTTATTTTTACAATTCCCAGCATAGAGGATGACCAGTAAAAAGATGTGGAGGCAATACATGGAGTAATTTGCAATTCATAATATGGGAAGGGGACTGGTGTGCAATGTGGCTATATAGGTTGGGCCAAGGTGTAAAGTGTTTTAAAGAGAAATTTATGAACTTATATTTTGTTCTAAAAGCAACAAGTAACCACTGGAGTTTACTGAGTAGGGACCTCATCTGTCCAGTGCTTTCAGAAAATGAATTTGATAGCTATGTAGAGAATGAATTGGCGTGGAGGCTGAATTTTAGAAATGAATTAGTAGGTTGTTGTGAAAGTCTAGATCAGTGTGATGAATGCTTAAATTAGATTTGTGGCTGGATGAGTAGAAAGAAGAGAATGAATTCAAGACATGCATGCAGAAACACCCAGACTTGGCAAAAAAGTAAGAATTGGACATATGGGATGGAAAAGTGAAAAATCAAGGATAACACCAAGGCTACAATCTTGCCTTCAACAAAAATATGGTAGTTTGGAAGACGTATCAGTTTGTTATAAAAAGAAATAAATAAAATTACAACTAAATTTCCAAAGTTCACAACTCTTATTAGAATTATCGACTTTTTCTATGGGATCATTAATTTCTGTTCTTATTGATTTTATCATTTCTCTTTATTTTTTATTCCTTTTTTGAACCATCTTAGAAGCATTTAAAGTTAATCCACAAATATTCTGTGCCCATTTTAAAAATTAATTGTAGTATTTTCATCTTTGGAAGTTTGGGGCTCTATCATTGATGAAAAATATTTGTTCATCATGTGTGTCTTCTTATATATTCTACTCAATCTTTCTCATTGGTCAATCTTTGCCAGTTGCTAGGACACTGTCAAAGGATTATATCTGAAAGTTAATATCTTATATTACTACAGCCCAAAAGTTTGAGATCAGTATGACTATGTGGTATTTAAAGGAAGCACCAAGACGTAGTATCAGTGGCAACAGAGTTGGTTGTTTTTTTGGTTGGTTTGTTTTTTTCCCTTAAGAATTAACTTGTAGTTAATTGTTTTATTTCCTTGCTGCTTTTTTGTGGTATTGTTGAGCTTCTTTCTCATTCATTTAATGTGTGAGCTAGAGCCAAGCATTTTGGCCACTCTCTACTTTCTTCACATTCACTTTAATAGATAAGTTGAAAAAAAAAAGATTATTCTTGTCTGGAGAAACTTTGGCGTGAGACATTACCACTTCACAGAAATCAGTATTTAGAACCAGAGTGGAGCTGTCAAGAGTACTAAAATGTAGGCTAATAGTGTTACTGAGAAGTATAAGGGCCATTAGAAACAATGGATTTCACTGAAGGTATTACTCTTTGCGAATAGTAGGAAGAGAGATAATTACAGGTGAGTGGCAATGCTGTCTCAGTGTCTTACCCGAATTTCTAGTGAATTGAATGTTGGAAAATGAATTATCTTAAAGATTTTGCAAAGTGTCAATTCATATTCAGAATTTCCGTGTCAGACTGTAAGAAACACTGGAGGCTACGTAGTCTGACATATCCAAGAATCCCAAGTACACAATCACCAAAAAGTGACCATTGATTCTGGGTTTGAAGACGTCAATGGATTAATCGCATTACACACTGAGGTGCCCATCTCAGTTTTGGGCAGTTAGGAAGTGTTTTCTTTCACTGACAAATCTCCCTTGATATTTTATACTCATTGCTTCTCATTCTGTCTTCAGGGATCCAATGGAATGAGGCTAATCCATCTTTCACATGACAGTTTCCTCTTCTTCAATCTATTTTCTACTGTAGATGTGATGCAAATAGTATCATAAGATCAAAAGTAAAGGTGAATAGACTTCTTCCTTGAGAACGGTGCCTTGCATAGAGTACCAGAGGACCAGAGCAAATGATGTTGCATTTTGTGTCAGAAAGAGATGAGTTCAGATTTTGGTTTTGACTTTTGCTATTTCAGTAACCATGGGAAAGTTGAGTAACTTTGAGTCTCAGCTTCCTCATTTCTAAGTTGGGGAAAATAAGTTCTGTAATTACCCACCTGTTGGGATGGTTGTGAAGTTTAAATGAGAAATATACAAAAAAGCATGTTGCAATTTATAAAAGTATTAAATAAATAAATGCCTATTATTGTTTTATGGGGCATCTAGGTGACACAGCACATAGAGTACAGAATCTGGAGTCAGGAACACTTGAGTTCAAGTATGGCCTTAGACACTCCATAGCTATGTGACCTTGGGCAAATCATTTCTCTGGTTTGTTTCAATTTTCTCTTCTATAAAAAGAGCTGGAGAAGGAAATGGCAAACCATTCCAGTATCTTTGCTAAGAAAACCCGAAATGGCGTGACAAAACTTTGGAGATGACTAATGAACTAAGCTACAATAATTATTATTATTAAGAACTATTTCTTGATTTGAATCAAGAAATGAAATGATTTATTGACTATGGAAGGGCTGATGAGAAGGGATAAAAATAAGGAAGATTGGACTAGGTGAGATAATGAATTCAAATAGAACCCTCAGGAAATTAAACTGGGAGGAAGCACACTGAGGAGATATTTATTAGAGTAGAAGCTTAGAGAGCAAAGAAAATAAGTCATGTTACTAAATTGAGTTCGTACCTTCTCTCTCAGTTTGGGCCAACAATAGAGGGCCAGGTTTCAAAGACTGTGTCCTCTTTCACACCAAAACCCTTTTGAATTGACCTAAAACCAAGCCTTAATTATTCTTTTAGAAGCTGAGCAATATTATTTCTGTGAAAGTGTTCATTAGAACAAGTCACTGCTTCCTGAAAGGATGTTAATTTAATAATACATGAAACCAATTTTAGTTGAAAAGCATTTTTTCAGATGCTGAGGTGACAAGGGCAACATGAAAGACATTCCTGCCTTCGAATAGCTTATATTCTATTTTAGAAACTATTTCAAGAATAAGTAAATTCCACTATAATGTGAACATACTTTTTGAATTAGTGGGGCCAGTTGCCCTCGCTTTAGTCTCAAATGAGATAATGTACACAAAATATGTTCAGTATTTTAAAGTCTTATTCATATAGTGTAGGCAGAATGGCACAGTGAAGGAGAAGATCAAGAATGAGCTCAAGAAGCCTGAGAGATCTGGATGTAAATTCCTATTTGAGCACATACCGGCCTTGTCACTCTGCTGTTTCTGCTGCTCTTTTCCACAATTGCTAAAATGTTGCTGCTATAATGCTATAAAGTATAATTCCTAAAGAGAGAAATGGCAAAGTCCTTATATATTGGTTCCTTCTACCTTTTTCAATGTATTTATATTAAGCAATGAGAGAAATTACTTTGTTACTAACTTTATATTTTAAATATATATATATGTACACATACAAATATTTTAAAAATGTATACAGTACAGGTATTTTGTTAGTTTATACACACACACATACTCTTGGAATACACATGAATATATCCATGCATAATATACTTATGCAATACTCACATACATTCTCAGACACTAGGTGGCACCATGGAAAGAGCACCAGATGTAGAAGCAGGAAGATCTGAGTTCAAATCTTACCTCAGACACTTAATAACTGGACAAGTCACTTAACCCAATTGACTCGTTTCTCCACTTATAAAATGAATTGGAGAAGAAAATGGCAAACCACTCCAATATCTTTACCCAAAGAACCCAATGAGGTCACAAAAAGTTGATAGTAATGGAAACAACATGCATTCTTTTATGAATATTTTCACAAGCTATATACATATGTGCATCTATCCATACACATATGACACATGGATTATATACAAACTTCAATATATTCATGATTTAATATAGGCATAACCCATATAAATGCAATACATAATATATACATAAAACACCATATACATACCCATGTAATGTATGTAATACTTATAACATAATTATATTAATATTGCAATATAAAACTATACTATAAGTATGTTATTGCATTATACTTATATTATTAATCATACTAATTATATATAATTAATAAATTATATAATAATTATATATAAAATGGGCAGCATATTAAATAATTATATTAATATTACATGATAATTATCACACATACTATGCAATTATATAAATATTAATATAGATATAAACACAGCATTATAATGTTATAATATACATATTCATATGCATACATGCAATGTCCATACTCATTTACCTACATATATATCCATATCCATGTCATACATATTCATACTCACATATATACATTTGAATCCATAGAATATATTTGTTTTGTCTTTGTCAAAAGCAACTACCATCTCACATATGGACACCATATTCAAGCATGAAGCTGGTGCCTTGGTAGCTCTAGCCATGTGGTTATCTAACTAGTTTCTAACCAGATATTTATCTCCATTTTCAATAATGTGTCTGGCCCAGGGCTACATTTATTGATCAGTGGTTTATAATGATATTTGAGCTGATAATGAATGGATTTTACTATTGTTTTTATGTTCCTCATTGTCTTTTCTCATATATTTATTCTCATCAAGGTCTGAAAAAATTTACTGCAATACCCCTCCCCCCCGAAAAAAAAAAAGCAAGTATCCAAGTGATGGCTTCTCTGCAGGTGCTGGATCAAACAGGTTTTGTTCTTGGCCCCCTCGAGAGGCTTCCATGGATCACAGGAATTCTGGTCCTGTCCTCTAGGTGACCTACTGTAGAACTGCAGAAGACATGCTCAGTTTCTTTTCATGAATAAACAAAGTACAGATGAACTATTTGTGTAAGCTCAAATGGAGGAATTTATTTTTATATACAGACTGCTTGCCTGTGTAGTTGATTGAAAATGGCATGAAGTAAATTTTGCCTAATAGATACTTATGGAAGAATTTTATTTAACTGTCCAATAGGGTGAATGTCAACATTTCCCCTTTGATCTTAGTAGGGGAAATACTGGTTTCAACTGGATATGGGGTGGGGATGGGAGTAGAAATTACAAGAAAATGAGCAAGTTGTACAGAAAGTAAATATACAGCCCTAATAAAATGCAGTTTGAGAAAGTCTCTATGAGCTTCAAAGGGCCAGGGCAAAAATGCTATATAACCTTCAGGTCTTGCCCAGTCTTTGGAGCATCATTAGTCTAAAAGTGTAAAGCTCAACTGTGGAAGAATAGAGTCTGAACTTGTTTACTAAATCATAGGCTTAAAAAAATCTAACCTGAGATTCACAATGCTTCTGAATCAATACATGTCACATTCATTCATGAATGTTCATCACCATGGAGAAGGCAGAAGGGGATTTCAAAGCACAGGAAAATTAAAAAAAAAGGAAAAGAAAGATAGTCTATGGTAGAAGCTGAGATCAGGAGAAGATTTCTGCTGGGTGGAGAATAGGAGACAAAAGCCACATCCACAAAGACCAGGTGTGGGGTATTGAAATATCCACCGATTTCATCACTGCCGTATTGTAACATAAGCTAGAAAGTTTATATGCTTTCCTCCCATTAGCTAACATGGCCACCATTCTTTACTTTAACTTCATAGAGAGAGCCCAAAAGATGGATGGTAATACTTCATTGTTCTATTGTAATCTTGGTGGTTTTTTTTAAAGGTACGTGAATCTAGCTTCACTTAGTGAACATAATTCTAGACAGAATAGAAAAGGAATTAGACCAACACTGAAGGGAGTTATCCTCATAAAAATGTCTTTATTTCTTAAACTTGAATTTCTTTTTACTGGTTTAAGAATCAATTTTATTTTATTCAAATGAGAAGAAAGCATGAACTATTCTTCTAGGAATGATTTCATTTTGGTGGCTTCAAAGTTCAGCCAATGAAATGATTTAAAAAAAATTTCCAAATGTTGAAAATGAGGGAGAGGCAATTAGGCAACCGAGTGCTATCTTCATTGCTTAAAAAAAAAGATTTCTCTATGAATATGAATATTTTTATTCAATGGTATAAAGCACTTTCTCTTATTTCCTCCATTGCTTATTAGAATGTTGATAACAATACATTTATTAAGCATCACTAATGTGTTATGTTTACAAATTTAGAAAATTTATGAGACGATTCCTGCAGTTTGGACTTGCCGTCTATTGTGACATATGGGACAATTAAGATATAAACAGAAGAAAATACAGAAAGAAGATTGATACCTTGTGATCGGTGCATGCAATTTGCATTCAGCTTCTCATATCTGTATTTTATTTTGCGGCACCTACTCCATATTCATGCGTACCTTCTTCCTGAAGTCAGAATGAATTGGGTGTAATTATCTGTGAGCTGCATCTGACTTTCTGTGCCTAGGCGTCGAGTTGCGTGTCTGACCAACACTTACTTATTAGGTAGATCTCACTCACACCAATTTTGAAGTGAACTTAATAGGAGCATAGGGGTCACGCTGCACTCATAGGGGATTAACTGGTCCAGAATGGGTTTTCCAAAGTGCTCATCAACGGCATATTCTCCTCATAATGATGCTAATAAGTTTTCTTTCTTTCATCTATTCAAGACTAACATCCTTATTGAATCCAAGCAATCCGCACTGCCCCTCACAATTTCCTTTCCTATTTTAGCCTTGGCTACCTCATTATGGTACAGTTAAGCCATTCAAACTGAATGCCTTAAAGGAATTTCAGATTTTTTCCCCCCTTCAAATCAAAACACCACATAGCTTTTATGCTCTTCTGTGATGACTATAGCTAATAAAGGCCTACATAAAACTAACAAGAGCAAAGCATTCTGTTGCACAGTTCTGTGGCCCTGAAAAGGATATCACGTTATTTTAACAAAAGGCAAAGAAATGCTCATGAATATGAGTCACATAACAATATGAGATGAGCAAATGCAGTCGGGTCTCAACTAGCCAGGCTAATAGAGGAGAGGAGACCATTGTTAGGGACAATCCAGAATAGAGGAGGACTCAGAAACCATTTCTATTTGATTTGAGAATGAAGTTTAATACATTAAAACATAACTAATTCAGCATCACGGGAGGGGGCAGTCTTGCATTTATCTTAAAATATTCTTTAATTCATTTTATTGCTTTCAAGTACATATAATAACTCAAACTAGGCCTAGTAGAGGTTCTTAGAAGATATGCTTGCATGAACAGATAAGAAAGAGCTGTGATCAGCATATGGATTGGATGTAAATGAGTGTTCTTCAAGTGCTCGAAACTATTAGGGAAACATTTGTTCTCTTAAGGAGCAGAGTGTAATCATTCCCCTCACAATATCATTTATACTGAATATTTCCTTATGAAACTTCTACTGGATCTGTAGTGTCAAAGTAAACTTAAATTTATCCCTTATTTCTAATTACTAACAGTTCTAAAAAGCTGTTTTTATACCCATTAAAAAAATGAAGTGTGGGGAACTCTCCATGTGATTTTATCAGTTTTCTACATGAAGAAGCTTTCTCTACCAATAATACCTGTTCTACCTTGTATGATTATTAATTCAGAACTGAAAGGGACCTTGGAGACAAGCTAGACTTGTTTTATAGATGAGGAAACTGAGGCTGAAAGACCCAGATTTTATAGTCTTAAAGAGTCATCTAGGGCACTCAAAGGTTGTGACTTGTCAGGGCAGGCAGGTGGCTCAGTGGATGGAACACCAAACCTAGAGAAGGGGAGGTCCTTGATGCAAATCTGACCTCAGACACTTGACCCTGTGAAAGTCACTTAACCCCAGTTGTCTAGTCCTTACTCTTCTGTATTGGAACCAATATCTAATGTAGATTCTAAGGCAGAATTTAGGGTTAAAAAAAGATTTTAAAAAATGTAAGTGACTTGTCTATGGTCATAGAGCTAGTATATGTCAGAAGTGAGAATTAAATCCATCTCTTCCTGACTTTGAAGCAAACTCCCCATCTACTAGACCCTAACATATTTTCTGTATGAAGTAGAAAGATCTAAATGAATTAGTCATTTAAATACGACTGTGTCTAAGAAGGTAGTATTTTAGAATATTTTCAAAGAGTAAAGTTACATTATGAAGGTATACCTCGTTTCCTCATTGCTATCTTCCCTTCCTGTATCATTAGAACTCTTGGAGGATATGGAGAATGCGACTTCTCTAATTGATATTTAAAGCTGAAGCACCTTTTTGATCATTACATGGCTCATGTCACTGAATACACATATTGTAGTCCTACATACATTCATACATGTGTATATACATTGATTCTGAATATGTTCAGGAGGACAGCAAGAACATAGTTTGAATACTTGGGTTTAAAAGCTCTTTTTGCAAGGTTTGGTTCACAATAGTCTCTGAAGAACTGACAATATGGAGGTCAATGGAGGGACTCAGTAAGTGTTAGTGCACAGAATCATATAAGAAATGAGGAAATATGGAGACTAAGAATAACAGATATCCTGAAGGAAATGTATGAAAGGAACATAATATAGGCTAGTGACTAAGATGGGTAGATTCTCTGCAGTTAATTAATGGGAGAACCCAGAAAAGTTTTGGGCAGGATGGGCCAGTGGATGAGTTGTGATCTGAATCACTAAAAGGAACATTCAAATGGATGAGGTCATGAATTCATTAAATACTTGTATATACGCAGAACCTAGCACATACTAGGCACTTAAAATACATATTTGTTAAATAAATAAAATTACATCTTGGTTTGAAAAAGAAAAACATCAGTGATAATGACTCTGTTTTGTTCATGAGGGAATAAATTAATACTTGATACCTCTTATCCCTCCATTAACAGAATTGATCATTGTTTGAATATGAAATGGGTGGTTCTAGTTTAAAACCATCTAAGGACTCATTTACAATTGAAGGGTTGAGAACATATATTAAGAAATAAGGCTAATGATTAATATAGATTGTGGAGCCTGTCCTGAGGGCTTGGAAAGAACACACAAATGAGTTTTTAAACCTCGTAAAGATCTCCTTCATACTTTTTGCTCTTTCTTCCAATTCTCCAGCAGGTCCTGGGATTACTCCAACTCTTGGCTGGCCCATTTGCTCTTGAATTTAGAGAACTCTCCACAGCCTAGGGCATGGGGTTTGGAGGAGAGGGATTTAGAATCATTTTATGGTTAGAGTAGAGACTGAATCAGTGCTCTGGAGTGAACTAATTCTTTTTTCTAGTTGCTAGGAGGCAGAAAATTTCTTTTAGACCATTTTGCTTTTATCTCATGATTGCAGCAATATCTGATCAACTTTGTAAGAATCTCTTCAATATCTTTCCAGACTTGTGAAAAGTATCTGGAAATAAATTCTGAAAAGAGAATTCAGAGAAAAGAAATCTATCTTTTTTTTCAATTCCAAAGATTCCTTTTTATATGGTAGTCATCCTATTTGCACATGAGACAGGTAAGCATAGGAATGTCCCTTTGTCACCTCTAGTCATAAATTTAGAATTAATGAGTTTGACTTTCAAGTTGAGTTTCTCATGTATATTTTAAATAGAATTATACATTTTGATTTTTTTATAGTACCTTTTGAGCAAGGGACCATCTGACTAAAAGCTTATTCAAAAAGCACATATTTAACTTCCCAAATGGTAAGATTATGTGTCAATATCTAACTGATTTTTCAGACAGTAATTGTTATATAGGATTTACATAAATGTTTTTCAGATATTGTACAGATGTCTTAGCAAAATCTGGTTACTCTGTACACCTTGATGCCCATCTGTAAACTAATTTTTGAAGACAAAATCACATCAGTAGAATTTTTGACCCATGCAGGGTCTTCCAGATGTTTTGGTATGCCCTTTGGGATCTCACTCATTTCAAGGTCTATATAGTAGAAACAAATTGTGCATTTACACAGCTAAAGACTAACTGAATTCCCCCAAGAACATTCAAAGGCTTTTATGTTTGACCAAACTCTCTGTTCTGCTACTTTGGAAACGAGGTATTAACAATGACATGTTAATAGGAATGGAACCATACCTTCGCCATATGGGTTATACAACTTAGAACTGTGTCCTTTGGCCAAATTTAAAAGCTTCATCTTAAGGAGATGATGAATGAGATCAAGCTGAACTGCCCTTCCACCATATCATGGATTAAACAATTTATTTCAGCTTGATTGGCACCTTATTCAGGAAGCATGCTAAGAAAAAGCTGTTTGGTCACAGTGCTTAGCTATCAATAGAGTGCATGGAATTCATGAAATCCTGCCAATGTGCCAAGCAGATTTTGATTTATAAACATGACAGAGGTTAGCGTCACATTCTGTGGACAATAACAAGTCTTTCTAGCATTTGCTAAATCTTTCGCTGAGGGCCAGAGAGTGGAAATAGGCCAACGATTAGAAACAATTTTTCTATGAGATTTATATAGTGGCTGTTCTTAAAGAACTCAAGAGGCCTATAGGAGAACATTCAAACAAACAAAATCTATAATAATGTTCTTACCCTATGGGGAGGGAAAAGTGGTAAAAATTGGAAGGATAAATAGAAAAGGAGAAAGAAGTAGGAAGGGAAGAGGGTCAAAAGTTTTAGTTAGCAATAGCTCATACATACATCCTTTCTCAGTAAAAAGATGGGGAAAACAAATTTGGGGGAGAAACATTTGAATTCATTCCAAAAGGTTACTTTGATAATATTAGTTGGTGGCTAGTAGCTAGATTGAATTTAATGTTTTTACAAAGAGTTTTTGTGAAGTTACTAAAGGCAATATGATTTGTTAATATAAATACAGATTTTTGACATTAATTTATCTATTCAATTCCCCAAATAACTTAGGAAGATAGATTTTTTACAGGTGTGGTCAGTGATTTATTTTGGATGTGGGGTAGGCAGAAATCAATTTCAAAGAATTTGCTTTGTTCTTGGCAAAAAAAATGGTCATTTTGGAAAAAGTTTTATTTTTATTTTATATTGAACCCTGTTGCTGTTGTTGAGTAGTTTCAGTTATCTCCAACTCCTTGTCTCTCCATTTCAAGTTTTCTTAAGCAGTTTGAGGAAACTGAAGCAAATAGGGTTAAGTGACTTGCTTAGGGTCACACAACCAGGAAGTGTCTGAGGCTGGATTAGAGTTCAGATCTTTTAGATTCTAGTCCCAGCACTTTATCTGTTGTGCCATCTAGCTGCTTTATTACACTTGATCTTAACCAAAAGGCCCTCAAGAAAAAAAGGGAAAGCATAACTTTTGCATTTCTCTATTTCAAGACAGTGAGCAAGTCTTATCTCTGGAAATCTTACTCTTCTCAAGGTCTAGATTTGAAAAGCTGGACCTTTTTTTTTTAATTTACTTATTTTTTTTTCAGGTAGATGTAGAAAAAAATTTTGGCATTGTTTTCTGACATTTTAGGATTCAGATTTTCTCCCTCCCTTTCTTCCTTCCCACCTCCTTACTCAGGGTGATAAATAGTCTGATATAAGTTATAGACATACTTTCATGCAATGTATATTTCCATATTGTTCATGTTTTGACCGAAGATACATTTACATATTACACATACAATAAAAATCTCATTAAGGAAATAAAGTGGAAGATGGCATGCTTTGATATGTACTCAGACTCCAACAGTTCCTTCTTTGGCTGTGGAAAGCATTTTCATCATGAGTCCCTTGTGGTTATCTCAGAAACTTACTTTGCTGATAATAGTTTAGTCCTTCACAGCTGATCATTTTGCACTATTTATGTTACTGTATACATTGTTCTCCTGATTTTGCTCACTTTACTTTGTATCAGTTCTTACAAGTCTTTTCAGGTTTTTCTGAAGTTATCCTCTCCATTGTTTGTGATTCAATAGTTTACAACCACATTCCACAACTTGTTCATCCATTCCATAAGTGATGGACAACCCGTCTTTGCCACCTCAACAAGAGCTGCTAAAAATGTGGGTCCCTTTCCCTTTTCTCTGTTCTCTCTGGAATACAGACCCAGTAGAGTGGTATTGTTGGGTCAAAGAGTATGCATAGCTTTATGGCCCTTTGAACCTGGTTCAATATTGCTCTCCAGAATGGTGTATCAGTTCACAGTTCCACCCACAGTGGGACTATAAGACAGGATTTTTCTAAGGCATTTCTCTTGCTAGCAATGCCTCTAATTTTATTGTCACGAAAAAGACAGTCTCTTATAACTGCCATTGCTCCTTACTGTGATCCTAGATTTGGAATCAGAAGACCACTAGGAGATCACCTTATTCAAAACATCTAGTCTCTACTAAGTTCCAGGCACTATGCTAGGCCATAGAGCTATGAAGACAAAAAAATACAAAATAAGAAAGAAAGAAAAAAAGAAGAAAGAAAGAGAACTCTCTTAAAGAGTTTATTTGGGGTGTACAATGTAGGAACATATAAGTTTATGAAGAATAAATGTATACAGAATAAATGTAAAAAATACAAATGAGATAGTTACTATCTATACAACTATACAACTAATAGTTGAAGGGGATTAAAGGGGGAGGTTGGGAACAGGACAGACTTTGTGAAGAAGGTTCTGCTTGAACTGAGTCTTGAAGGGAGTTGAGGGATTCTGTGAGGCACATTTAAGGAGGGAATATATTCTATACATGGGGCACTGCCAGAACAAAGATACAGAGACAGGATACGGAGTGACATTTGTGAGGAATGGATAGGAAAGCAGTCATACATATACATATGCATATATAATGAGGTTTGAAAGCTAGATTGGGCATATCACTGGTATATTATTCACTATAAAACACTATTTCTATATAGTCTCAGAACTTCTTTACATCCTTTCTAGACAATCACCAGGACACCAGAATCTCTCTAGCACAGATTCTTGATGTTTTTGCAGTTGAAGAATCTGAGGTTCTGGGAAGCAATACCACTTGCCCACATACATTTCAGAGCCAGCACTCAAAATCAGGCTTCCTGTTTGAATGCTGATGGTCTTTTTATAACACCATATTGCCTTTCACCATTTTGTATGTATGCATATGCATATATATTCATTATATATATATATATTCATTAAGCCTTTCCTGATCATGAAGTCTTAGAATTCTTTAACCTTATTATATTTTATTATATTATTATATATTATATTAACCTTATACTAGTGGTAGTCTCTCGGTAATGGAGAATGACAATTGTCTTTGTGCATTATCATCTATTGATGTACCCTCATGTGGCTTTGAAGTCCAAACCTTATACTATTTAATACCTAAACATCTAAATGTCAGAAACATTTTAGTTGGGGATGGAGTGGAAATATGAGACCAACAGATTATTTATTATTAATAATCCATCATGATCTGAGCCTGTTTTTTTTTTGATGGTATGGAACTACAATAACTAAACAAAGTTAAATAGTTCTTTATGGTAGTTATTCCTTCTTTTAATTATCTACCTGAACTTACCTTAAAGTTAGTTCTCAAAGCACTATGGGAGATAAAATTCAACATACTTTTTATCAGAAAAGTCTTAAGATGAATACAATAAATTCAGTTCAGTACAAAGTTCTTAACAATGGTGAGATGTCTTGATCATGAGACATAGAATGCCTTTTAAAAATCTAGGATCCATATGTTTCTGATCTACTTATTTTTCTCTTTTCCCCCACATTATATGTATGCAACATACAAACCTTTCCAACTAGAACATTGCTATAATTACCCGATTGCTATTGTTTTAGGGTCTGAATTTTTCAGGCGATTGCCTCAACCTGTCTGCCTTACCCTGGCTACAGAGCTCAGGCTTCCAACTCACTAGTTTTACATACAAATCTAATAAACTATGTGGGAGGCTAAGTGACTAAGCAGGACTGGTAATTCAAGGACTCCGGTCAAAATCTCTTTGTGTGACAATGAATCTCCTTAAGGCTCAGTCTCTATCTGAGAGAGTGAGGATGGTAGAATGGTAACCTATGAGAAAGCTCAAGGTTTTAGTTCACAGCAGTTGGTTAAATGGCGAGAAAGCCTACTGTAGAAAATTTCATTGGCATTTAAATTTAAGAGACTTTTACTGAAGAGTGAAGACCACTGAGACAATAATAACTATTGAGCTCACCTGTTTTACAAGGTTGCTGCTTACTTTTAGAAATTGCTCCAAAGTTTTTGTAGTACTTCTATATGGCCCAAATGCCTTGGAATTCCAAAACCAACTTCTACCAGTCAACATTTTTTTTCCCACCAACCTTAAGTAGAAGTCATACTTGTTGTTTGGCATTGGCCTTATGCTAGTTTTCCAGCTTGGCATACCTCTCTGTGGTGTTGGCTTTATGTTCATGCTACCCAATAGTGGCAGAAGGGAAATAATGGAGTTAGTAGTGATTAAAAAAGGACTGGTCAGTTTCCATTGTGGGAATTCTTAACCTTCTTTGTGTCATAGAACTGTCTTTCAGGGCGGGGAAGCCCATGTATCTATCCCTCATCAAAATCATGGTTTTAAATATGAAAATAAAATACATAGGATAAAAAGGAAAACAATTATTTCCAAATAAACATCAAAATACTAAAAACAATTTATTTTCCTCAAGTTAAGAATTTTTCTAAAAAGCTTGGAACAGGAGGAAAATGTTCAGAGTACAAACATGCTGATTAAAAAGACAAAGACTTTGTTCTCACCAAACCATATGGTGATTGTACCACTTTAGATTGGTTTATGAGAATTTTTGGAAAAAGGAGGTAATAGAAGATTTTAGACCAGTATAGGAGTTCAAAGAGGCTGTAAGACTCAGTTCAAGGATGCTAATGTGGAACCACAAATGTCAGATGAAATTTATTCTCTTATCCTTTAGGCAAATTTTATGAGACAATCCTTGGTTGGGAATGACCCTGACATTATTTTATGTTACAGCTTTCCTCTTCATTTCTGTTGGAATGAAATTTTAGAATACTTGAATACAAGCTTCAGAAATGTTTCTATATGTAAAGACCAGATGAGTATGATGGGTGGTTTGCCATTGAGAGTCAACCACCATTTATCCCATTTTATGAGAGAGTACAGAACTCTTTGAACAATGGGATAAGTAATTTTAATAAAATTAAATAGTTTTTTTGTTGAAATTCAGTCATTCTTCTTACTAGTTTGCTAATGATCACCTTAAAGAAGAGGGTAAAAACAGGAGGGTCCACAAACCCTCAATTTAGGGAGTCTGTGAACTTGGATGAGAAAAAGTATTAAATACCTTTATTTTCACTAATAATTTTCACTTTAACTAAAATATAGTCATTTACTTCAAAAATTAATATAGGTCACAAGTAGTATTCTGGAAAGGACTATTTGGCTTTTAAGTCACAGATGGCCTTTTGCCTTTCCTTAGTGCTTAGCATAGTACCTGGCATATAGTAGGTGTCTAATAAATGTTTACCACCTGAATTACTTACAGATGTGACTGATCAGATAGCCAAAGGGACCTGACACACATGAATGTTAAGAACTCCTGCCTCTAAGGGCCAGCTCTCAAGACAAAATGGGACATAAAATTCAGCAAACTTTAAGTAGCAGCTATCTGTAAAGAACTGTATTAATGTTGGGGATGCAAAGACAAACATTAAACAGTCTATGCAAACAAGGAACTTATATTTTGAGGGGTAAATTTTTTAAGAGGAAATCTGATATCACTTTCCTTCCCACCATCACTGTTCTTATTCCCCTCCTACTTCTCTATAGGGTGTTTTAATCATTACCTCTAATTTTTCCCTCCCTCCCTTATATTATTTCCCTCCCCATCACCCCCTTTCTACTTCTTTAGAGGGTAAACTGGGATTCTATACCCCAATGAATCTGATTGTTTTTCTAACTCCGAGTCCATTCCATTGTGAATAATATTTAAGTATTACCCATCACCATCCTCATCCTTCCTTCTACTGTAATAGTAAGTACCCTTCCCTGTGACTCTTTATGTGATATAATTGATAGCATTTTATTTCTCTCTTCCCATTTCTATTAGAATAATTCTCTTTTTCACCCCTAGTTTTTATATATCATCCTCAGTAGCTTACTACCATACCCTCTGTCTATGTATACTTCTTTTAACTACTAAAAATTTTTAAGCAATCTAGATATCATCTTTCCATATAGGAATATAAGCAATTTGACCTTATTAAAGCTCTTAATTTTTTTCTCTTTCTTGATTACTTTTTTATGCTTCACTTGTATTTTGTATTTGAACATCAACTTTTCTGTTTAAGTCTGGTATTTTCTTCAAGACTTTGAAATCTTCTATTTTATTAAGTAACCATACTTTCCCCTGAAAGGATATAGTTAATTTTAATAGGTAGGTGATTCTTGGTTGTAAACTCAGTTTCCTTGCTTTCTGGAATATTATATTCCAAGCCTTGCATTCCTTCAATGTGGAAGCTTTTAGATTCTGTGTTATACTGACTGGAGCTCCATGATATTAGAATTGTTTCTTTCTGGCTGTTTGCAGTATTTTCTCCTTTGCTGTGGAGCTCTTGAACTTGGTTATAGCATTTTCAGGAGTTATCATTTGGGGAATAATGACCTGTGGATTCTTTCAATGTCTTTTTTACCCTCTTGTTCAAGAATATTGGGAAGTTTCTTTTGGAAGATTTCTTGTAATATGATATCTAGGCTTCTTTTTTTTTTTGGCTTTGACTTTCAGGTAGTCCAATAGTTCTTAAATTGTCTCTCTTGTACCCATTTTCCAAGTCAATTGTTTTTCCAAATGAGATATTTCATATTGTCTTCTATTTTTTCATTCTTTTGATTTTGTTTTGTTTTGTTTTTTTTTTAATGTCTTTTGAAGTCTTTATCTTCTATTTGTCCAATTCTAATTTTTAAAACCTGAATTTTTTCCATGACCTTTTGATCCTTTTTTTCATTTTGGTCCATTCTAGTTTTCATGACACTCTTTTCTTCATTTTTTGTGCCTCTTTTTCTAGTTGAGCAATTTTGCTTTTAAAGCTGTTATTTTCTTTTTGCATTGCTTTTGTTTCTTTTCCCCATTTTCTTTGACCTGTTTTACTTGATTTTTAAATTTCTTTTGAGTTATTTCAGAGCTTAAGACCAATTCCCATCTTTATTTGAAGTTTTACATGTGGTTGCTTCTATCTCCCATCCCCTGTTGGTTCAGTGCTTTAAACTCTTTGTTACCTAGACATTTTCAAGGGTTAGGTATTTCTTTTGCTGTTTGATTATTTTCCCAGCCTTTTTTTTTTGCCTGTGGATTGGTAATTCTGAAAGCTGTTTGCTGATTCTATCTCCTCTGCTGCTGACATTCAGGGTTTAGCACTGTGAGCTTTCTTTACCTTGGACCAGGTCTTCACCACAGCAGTGCAGAATTGAAAGGTCCCAGCACTATGGACTTCTGGATCTCACTACAGGTTGATGCCAGGACCTGGGACTTCAAGGGGTGGGTCTAAGTTGCTCTTTTGTTTGTGTAGCCTGCATCCCCTGATCCTGAAGTTAAGTTATGCCCAGTCATGGAATCTGGTACAGTAGGTGGAGGGTTGTTAGCTAGCACTCCTCTTTGTTCAGTTTTGCTTCCAGTTCCCCTTTATTACATGAAAAACAACTCTCTCTGCCTACCTTTCAAGTAGTTTTCAGTGGGAGAGCCCCCTCACTCTTCCATGCTTATGGTTTTAGATTTTTGTTGTTCTGAGGTACTTTTAAAGATTGGTTTGGAAGGATTATCAGAGTGGTTTCAGCTTTCATTGCTACTAAGCTGTCATCTAAGATGCAATCTGAGACAAAGATAAGAGAGTATAAGCTTGCAAAAATGCTAAGTGAGTGATAGAAGTAATATGTCCTAGAAGTCTTTAAAGAGAGAGACATCACTATGAGGTGAGTTGTAAAGGAAATGATTCATGGAGGAGGTACATGTGTGATGGACATTTAAGAATGGGCAGAAATTAGGTATTAAAATATTCCTGATATATTGCTCTATTACTGAATCTAGATTAAAAAAATAAGAAGTAATAATTCATTCTAAGTCAAGTCAACAAGCATTTGTTAAGTGCTTACCATATTCCAGGCAGTTTGCAAAGTCCTGAGGATATAAATACCCACAAAAAACCAATGACAGATGTGTCTTATATTCTAGGAGCTTATATACCAATATAAGAAAACCACATTTAAAAAGAAATTGAAAAGTCAATATGAGGCAATCATGTTGTAGGATGGTGGCAAAGTCTGGAGAATAAAAGATGGCTAGTCCCTGCCTTTCCTCAAAATGGAAGTTCTGGGAAGAACATACAAGTAGAAGAATGGGGCTCAGGAATAAAAAAGAAGACAACTGAGGCATTTGAAAGTTTTTCACATGGAATGGGGAATAGATTTATTTCCTTTGACACCAGAGGGCCGAACTGATATAATTAGGGGAAATCACAAAGAAGCAGATTTAAATTTTAATGTATGCATTAATTAAAATTATTCACAAATAGAATGGGCTAAGATGATCTTTTCATTGGGAGTTTTCAAATAAGGGCAGAAAGAATTCTTTTGGGAAATATTGTAGATGGGATGCTTGTTGATGTATGAGTTGAATCAGATGACAAAAGTCTGTTTAGGGCAGCTAGTTGGTGCAATTGATAGAACATTGGGCCTGGAGTCAGAAGAAACTACTCTCTGGGAGTTAAAATCTGGCTCCAGAAAATTACTACCTGTGTGACCCTGGACAAGTCACTTTACTCAATTTGCCTCAATTTCTTTTTGTGTAAAATGAGTTTGAAAAGGAAATGCAAACCACTTCAATACCTTTGTGAAAAAAAAAACCCAAATAGGGTCATGAAGGATCAGACACAACTGAAAAATGACTGAAAATCAGAGGTCTGTTCTATCTGAACCTGTGAAGGACCTTCTATGTTCAAAACAGTGCAATGGGCCAGTGGTTGGGAGGCCAACACAACAGATTCTCCATATAAATAACTTACAATCAAATGATAGTATCTCCTGCTTATAAAACCTTTTAATGTTTATAAAGGGCTCTCTTTACAACCAGTATAGTTACTATTTAAGTGCTTAATAAAAGTTACTTGATTGATATGATGAGCTACTACTTTAAAAAAGGAATGCATCGATATCCTCTGTTCTTAATTTCCCTTCAACCCATCACATTTGAGGTTTATAGGGAATGAATGAATTGCCCAAGATACATAACTAGTAATTTTCAGTCAAAACTTGAAATTGGCCTTCTGATTGCATATTGAACCTACCTTTGTAACAAAGAAAACGATAATCAATGAAATAAAAGAAAAAAAAGACAGTGGTTATGTCTGCTTGTGAATGCCATTCAGCTTTCATGGTTCTCTGACTGTTGACTTTGAGAAGGGAGGTTTGCTTCATTATTACTTTTTATATCAAAAATGCTCATGAAAATTAATTGGATTTTGACAACTTTCCCCACCAACTGGATTCACATTACTGTGGTTTTTGTTCTCCTAGTTCTGTTTTTTTGTTTTCTCCATCAGTTCTTAGAAAGGTTGAATAGTGTAGGGGACAGAGAATTGTCCTTAGAGGCAGGAAGACATGGGTTTAAATCTTTCCTCCTATATATACTAGTTGAATGGTTCTATGAAAATCATTTAAGCTTCTCAGGTGCAGAAATATGCCAATGTAAGTAGAGAATTTCCTAATTTAGAAGTAATCTATACCAAAGGGCATCTAGATACCAAAGGGCACAGTAGATAGAGTGCCTGCTGGAGAATATGCTAGATAAGGAAATAGTACATAACTCCAGTATCTTTTACTTATTTTTTAACCCTTACATTCTGTCTTAGAATCAATACTGTGTAAAGGTGGTAAGAAAAAAGGCAATGGGGATTAAGTGACTTGCCCAGGGTCACACAGCTAGGATTCAGTATCTTTTCCAAGAAAACTCCAAATGAGGCCATGAAAAATCAGACATGTGATATAACCGCAGCAAACCAGATAAATCATAAATCTAGTCCCCTTCTCATATCTTCATAAGAATGCAATCTTCTGTGATTCTTTGTGTTTGTCATTTCTTTTGTCAGGCAAATATTTGACTATATTTGTATAGCACCATTTGTTTTTAGACATTACCTAAAGAATGAACACCTACTTTGTTTCTAATTTATGTGCTGTTGTAAAATGTGCTACCATGAACATTTTGAAATACACACACACACACACACACATGCACACACGCGTATATATATACATATATATGGGTTGCATTTCTGTCTCTGAACTTCTTTTAGGGACATATGCCCCCTGGTAGGGTCAACAGGGCATAAAGGGATGGACAATTCAGTTCAGTTCTTCACCCATTTCCTCAAAAAGTCTTGATGAGGTTGAGAATTATATTCAAATCCCAGCTTTTACTCTATTTTGTCTGATTTTATAGACTGGCAATTCTTCTTATATAGTCATTAAATTTGGGTAGCCCTTTGGAATTATATAGTCTTGAGATTTAACCTAGAAGAAAGAAGAACCCAAATATTCTAGCAAGGAATGAAAAAAAAACCTCATTGAGGCAAGATAGTGGTTTGTTTTTTGATTTTTTGTTGGTTCCAGCTATTGACCCACCTTGTGTACTTATTGGGCAATCATGTTATTAGTGTCCATGAAGCACTGAGGCCCATGGCTTTACTTGATAAGTAAATTGTTCCTGAATAAGGCCTGAGATAACACTTCTGGGTGTATAGAGTTGGAATAAGCAGCAGAGAACTAGGAATTTATCAAGAGGATGACCACAAAAAGGTCACAGACTGATGCCACACCACTCAATGAACTGAAATCAGAGGCAAATGGGTCCTTTTTTTTAAGGAAAAAAATTAAAATTTAATACTTTTGATCTTCCCTATTTAAAGAATTTTTAACCTGTAAGTCTATCAGCAATTAATGCAAAAACTTGGGAGATAGATTTATCTTCAGATGAAGCAGCAATTTGGTAAAATAATTATTGTCAAATGTCAAAAACCATTGAATGAGGCCAATCTTCTGAACATGATAAAGAGTGCCATGCAGTGATTCATTCTAGCACATGCTTCCATCCATAATAAGATTAGAATCAATTAAGATTTTAAGGTTTAGCTCTTGAAATCCAAAGGTGCTATGGAATAATACTTTGAATTTTTAATATACAACCCATTTGAAGTCACTTCAATACATAAATACTAATCAAGGAGAGAGAGCAAGCAAGTGAGAGATGTTATTCTCATTTTTTTCCCACCCGTCTGTATTTCCCTTTTGGAAACTTGCTTGCATCCCAGGATTCTCCATGGTCCATTGATATTTCTTGATGGATCCTGTTACATTTCTCTCTCAAGAATCTTAAAATGCTTCACAGATAATAATTATTCATCCCCATGACATTTCCTCTTAGATAGATAAGACATGTATGTACCTTTATGATACATCATCACAATATGATGTGAAATGCTGTGTATATTCTAAATTGTTATATAAACAGCACTTGTAATGTTTAACCTTTCTCAAGGATTTTGAAGGAATATGTAATGGGAATCTCACAACATTTTTAAAAAGTGATGTATATTTTCACATCTTTCCTTGTGAAAGGTGTAACAGTAAATAAGCTAAATTTAAAAATAAGCATAATAGAATTTTTGCAGTCATATTTGAGTACTGGATTTTTTCATCCTAGTAGGACGAGCATTTACTCCAGTAATGATATCTTTTCTCTTTTTCTCTTTTAAAAATGCCTTTAGAACTAGCTATATTACCTGCCATGAAATTCCATTTCAATACTTTTTTGTCAAATATAATTATTTTCTTATAAGAATGTTGTAGACACCTATATCCTCCAACCTGACTGGACTATAGCTAGGTTCTGATTAATGCCAATAAGGAGAGTATGAAGTAGTCCCATGAGTTCAAATTCACATTATTCAAAGTTATAATTATATAAAATATGGTAATTGGCACTACCTCAATGAAAATATGTACTGTGAATTGGAATAATGGGACTATTTCATGTATTTCATTTTCACTAATCGGGACTCAGCTTTCTCTATTTCACCTTTCTTCCAAAGAACATCCCTGTGAATGAAAGCATATCTGGAATGGGGGTGGGATATCATTATGGTTCAAAACAAGATTCATATTTAGTAATGTTATTAGATTTATTATTTATATGTGATGTATGGGTTAAGAGGTATCATGGCTGTCTACTGTGGGGTGGCCATGTTAAGAATCAGGAGTTAAATAAAAGAAATACTGGATTAAAATACTGCCATATATACATGTATACACACACATATCTATATGACTAGGGGCAATTTTTTAAACCCTTATCTTCCATATTTAAATCAATACTGGACCTCCTAAATAAAATTTTATTGGCTTTCTCCAGTCCCTGGAATTTTTTCTCTTTTCTCTTTCTTCTGGTTTTCTTCAGATCCCAGTATCTGTCTGTCTGTCTGTCTGTCTGTCTGTCTGTCTGTCTTTCTATCCCATCTTCTACAAGAAGTCTTTCTTGGTTTTGCCTTTCTTTAAAACTCTTACCTTCCACCTTAGAATACTGTATTGGTTCCAAGGCAAAAGAGCAGCACGGGCAAGCAATGGTGGTTAAGTGACTTGTCCAGGGTCATACAGCAAGGAAGTGTTTGAAGCCAGACCTCCCATCTCTGGACCTGGCTCTCAATCCACTGAGCCACTTGGCTGCCCCACTAGAACTTTATTTTAAAATCCAGGAGAAGGTCTAATATGATAGAGGAAGTTTCCATGTTGTGAATTTCCTCCATGAAATTATAGATCTGGATTATTTACACATACATGTACAATGCACACAAATGTTCATACACAGACATTTTCATACACATACGTGTATATGCACCACACACATAAACACACATGTATATACACATATATGTTCTAAAAGAAATGGAAAGGGAATATACACTTTGTCAGGTTGAGAGCCCACTGATAATTAACATTACTTCAACCTAGGGGCATAAGTTTTATTCTTTTTTTATAGCAGAGAAAAGAGGAATTGCTTTGAACAATAATAATAAAGTTCAAAAGGTATTGGTTGACAAGCATGTTTGTAAAAATGAATCTATATGTGTATCTATCTATCTATCTATCTATCCATTGTAATAAAGAGATATTTGAAGGGATACTTTGTAATAAAGGAGATACTCTGTAATAGAAGGGATACTCTGGGATAGAGGAGGTATTTCAGCGGGTGCCTATTGATGACAACTAGATGACTTATAGATCAAGATTTTTCTACCCTTCTCCCTCAATACCTCCTGGTTTCCACCCTCTCCCTCCTGCCTCCCTTCCCCTCCCTCCTCTTAGTCAGCCACCTTCTAAGTAACTCAAGGTGAACTATGAGGTTTAGAGAAGATACTCTTTTCTCTCTTTTCTCAAGAAAGGGGTTTATTGGGGAAGACAGGACAAGGATAGAGGATGAGGTAAGCAGGATGGGGTATTCCCTAATCTATACAAGGAGTTAGGAGGATGTTGGGAGTATGGCAATCAGTCACTATCAGAGACAGTCAGAAAGCTATGAGGATAAATGTTTTCTTCTTTCTTTTTCTTCAAAATCAAATCTCAGACATACAGCTAGTTATTAAAGTTTAGCCACCACCATCAGCCACACTAGCCAAAAGTTAGTTCAAAAGCCTCTTCCCCAGCTCCAGAAGCCACAGGGGTCTCTCAGCTTAGGTCAGAAGTTAAGAAGAGTCCAGTCAGAAGCCTCTCAGCCTAGCTCAGAAGTAAGTTTCTCCGTTCAGCTGCTGGTTTGGCTCCAACTCCTCCTCGGGATATTCCAATGGAATATTACTTTTGATTGACAGATGATGTCCTTTGCATGCATTGCAAATTCTCTCTTTTACACCATCTATCCATCTATCTATCTACCCATCTGTCAATCTATCTATCTATCTATCTATCTATCTATCTATCTATCCATCTATTCATCAGTCCATCTGTCCATCCATCCATCCATCCATCCATCTATCTATCTATCTATCTATCTATCTATCTATCTATCATCTATCCATCCATCCATCTATCTCTCTATCTATCTATCTCTCTATCTATCTGTCTGTCTGTCTGTCTATCTATCTATCTATCTATCTATCTGTCTATAATAATATATAAAATACTTGATTAGTGTAATTAAAGAGAAAGATTAAAGGGTCAAAGATTAGATTTCAAGCATCCAAGACATTTTAGATACTTAGATGATGTTTTCCTCTCCTAACTTTTCCTTAACTCATTTCATAAAAACTGTCCTCTATGTTGCCAAAGTGGAGAGATAATTAGAAGAGAGAAAACTCAACTAGCATTTATTTCATATGGATCTCAGAGAAGTCATTCTTCTGGTTGGCAGACAGCCAACATACCTTTTTAACTTGGTTCTCGGTTCATTGGATCAATATGATAGATTTTTAAAAAGGCAAAAGATAACACAGAACAAACCAAACTATCCTAGGCCAATGAAAACAACAGCAACAACTTATTTACAAATAATTTAAACTCTATCTATTTTTTACAAACAGTACTCAGGAGAATTCAGCTTTTGACCTTTTTTTCCCTTTTTGCCTAGGTATCATTACTGGAAAAATTCCAGAGGTAGCAGACACACTTGGGAACATTCAAATAAATTTGAGCAAATATGCTCTATTTTATTATGGCTAAATTTATCTCATTGAAACAAGCTCTAATTTGCTAGCAAAAATGCACCCCCCAACATACACACACACATGTAAGAGCACACATTCATGCCTACCCACCCACAGCCTGACTGTCTCGATACCAATAAAGCCTCAGCTTTTATAAATGGAGATTTAAAGTGCAGGACTCAGTGTGGAAGGAACAAAGGCTAAAGCTATATTAATAATGGGCCAATCCTATGGTGAGCCCGGGTGAGCAAACTGCTCTCTGGAAGTAGACTGTTCACTCATGTGAAGTGAATTAACTCTTCCTGGGCACGAGGGTACTATTAGGTGCATCGAAACAGCTTATTTCCTAATGGGTATCCTGGTGCCCTCGCACACCCTGCATCACCATATGAGCCGGCCTAATGAAATCATATGATGCCAAGAAGATAGGCCTTGCAAATTTTAGCCAGTAACCAAATGAAGTGGTGGGGGCTCAGGGTAGTTAAATCAGCTGGGGGCACTGTTCTGTCTGGAGCCCAGCTTCCATCTACCATCTCAGTAAGGTGCTGAAATAGGAGCCAAGCTAATCATTGCAGATGACAAGTCAACCAAGCCTTCCTTGTTACACATTATTACGTTATCTTGCCGACTAGCTTCTCAACCATAGACAAAAGTCGGAATTGTTTCTGTTCCCAAAGCAAATGGTTAGTAATGAAGCCAGCTCAGAAATGGTGCTCATCACGCCAGACGACTTGTTTCAAGAGCATCTTGGGTGACAAAATCCATAGACGCAACAAGCTTGATCATAAAGCAGGATTAAAGGTGAACTGGCTTAGGGCAGGATGCATAAAAGCTTCAGCCTTCAAGCAAAGAGCCATCCCCTCCACCCCAGCCCCTCCAAATTACCCGGAATTTGCTCTTCTCAGCCAAGCTGAATGAATGAGAGAGGGAATGATTTTGAATGTAGATGTCTCTTTGCATTTTTATGTAGGGCTCACTTAGCAAAAGGGTAGAATAATTATTGAAGAGGCAAGATGACAAGATAGACATTAAAGCTTTCTTTTCTTTTTTTTTTTTAAACAAGAACATCAACTTTAATCAGAACAGGATTAAAAAAAATTGGTTTCCTCAAGCTGTGAGTTTATATATTTCTCTTCTGCTGTCGACCTGGACTTAGAGTCCAAGTGAGTCATGAACTTCAGCCCCCCAGAATGCATCTCTTTTTTCAGATTTTAGGATGCAATGTTGAGGGGAGAATAAATACTTCAATCTTATCCCAAACACAGGTGTGGAGAAAAAGGTAACATGGTGTAATTGATGGAGTGATGGATTTGGAATCAAGTTAAAGTTCCAACTGTGTCCATTAGTACCCATGTGACCTTGGGAAAGTTGCACCTCCTTTTTGTGCCTTCTGTTTTCCTCGGGTTTAAAGTGAGGAGTTTAGACTGGCTGACTTCTAGGGTTTCTTCCAGCAGTTAATCTATGCTCCCATGATAAAGTGATTCAAGATGAGTCTGTGATTTTAAAAACTCTGTTTTGCATCATTCTGCTTTCTTAACCCAGTGACTCTTGTCTAGCAGATACAATGCTTTAAAAACACAACTGTCACCAATGTGATGCTGATATCCCAAAGTAGTAATAAAACCCACTTCATCCTCAAATTATTCCTCTTTGAATAGGAAAGCATATTCATTTATTCTACTCATCTCTGAAAAGAGTTTGAAGCCAAATTGTTATAAAATTATGTTGGCTGTAATGCAAAATGAACACGTCGGTTCTTTAAAACTGGAAAGTGTTAAGAGCAATCATCTTGATTTTCTGCTAAGCGCTAGTCATGCTAATTCCTACCAACAACAAATTTGATTAAATTCAAAGAGGGTAAACACTTTTTTCTAAGTTGCAACATTCTTACTATTTAGGAAACAGAATATTTTTCACATAGAAAGCAATTTTTAAAACCTTGCCTTTTTATACCTGAAATTTAAGGCATACCACCCTCACTTCCTCCAAAAACAAACAAACAAAAACTTCCTCATTAGAGACTGCTAATTTAATTGATCTGGTTTCCTTTTTATCTGCGGTTAATGTCAGTTTTAGTCGGCCATTATTTTTGATGTGGCATTTTTGTTTGACCCTATCAGATGGCTAGTGATGAAATTCTATCAAACATTTCTCATCCTTCCTCATCCACCTCATTCTGAACCTTTGGTCAATGGAACCAAAACTTCACTGAATCTGGATATCTAGCAAGTTAGGATGTATAGCCAAAACTTCTAGCCGATTAAGTTTTCTTTTACAGAATTGACTGAATATTTTGACATCCTATGGGCATAGTTTCAATCTAATTTAGTTCTTGTTTGAAAAAATATAGTTTCTGTGAACTTTAGGCTATACTATTCACTATACTAAAGGAAGGATAGCTTCTATGAACTTTAATTTGAAAATTAAATTGCATATATATATATTGGTTATATATAATATATATGCCAATTAAAATATATAATACATAGGTGACAAAATGGAGAGAGCATCACACTTATAGTCAGGATAACCCAAGTTAAAATTCTGCTTTTGACACTGTGTGACCTTAGGCAAGTCTTTTAACCTTTGTCTGCCTCAGTTTTCTCATCTGCAAAATGCAAATAATAAGAGAACCTCCCTGTCATGGTTGTTGTGAGGACAGAATGAGATACCATTTGCAAAGCACTTAGAGAACCTTAAAGTGCTATATCAAGGCAAGCTGTTATTATCATTACTGTTCAATATTGCTGTCCACTGAGATGTTCACTGTGAAAGTTTACTGCTGGGCAACGTAAGAGATGGGTCACAAAAGATGGATTTTAGGACTGTATAATGTTTTAGGGACTCTGAGAGATCTGGAAGCAGAAAGAAGAGACCACTTAGAAGAATCTTTATAATTGAAGGATGCTCAGGCCATCGAGCTTCTCCCTTCATATTTACCAGTGGCATCCACTCACAATTGTCAACCTCACACACTTGGCATAGATCAAGATGGCCAAAAATTGTTTGTTAAACTCAGGGCAAAAGACAACAAAAATTACATTTTTAAATCCACCTAGGGAAATTAATATTGAGGTAATTTTCTAGCTAGGATTGAAAACAGAATACTTTGTCATTTTAGAATCAACACCAAAAGCAGATGCCACAATCTCATAAAATAAACACGCAGTGAAAGGGTAACACACACATTAGCAGCAAACTGAGGCAGTAGCCAATACAGTATGATGAGAAGGAATACTCAGTATGGCGTGATGTGCACTAGAAGCCATTAGCCATATGGTGCAGTGTGAAGAGGGCCTCTGTGACTGAGGAACAGTTGTATGTTATGTGGTTTATAAAATAATTATGCAATGGCAAGCAACACTTTTATAATTATTGGCTGTTTTAAAATATTTTTGTTAATCTAGCAGCATTTACTGGATTGAAGGATATCGATTCAGCCACGCCTCCACGCTCAGTTTTGGCTTTGTTTGTAAGATGTGAACTGGGCTGCCATATTGAAGATGTGCAATGAATTTCTTGTGTCATGCTTTTTTAAAAAAATGTAGGTAGAATTTAGAAATCCAGGAGCGTGTTCCTTTTAGACTTGTCTTCCCACCTGCCACCTGTCAAGGCAGTCTCTGTATGAGGAACAGGGAATGTACCATTTTCATTCACTTTCCAAAGTATGAGATAGGGAAGCATTAAGACTGTGTCTACGTGTTGCCAAAATATCCAGATGAAAAACAAAAAAAAAATCAGCTAATTATTCGGATGTTTTCCTTCACAATGCCAAGCATCCTCGTGTTTGGATACATTTTCTACAAATTGGCAGGGCAGCCCTGCCCCAGATCTATTTGTAAGAAGGATAGATCTTTCCCCTTCCCCATTTTTACAGAACCTGTTTTTTAAAAAATGAAGCAGTTATTGAAATATACTAATTATAACTATACTGTATAGTCTTGTCACGTGGCTGAGAGATTATAAGCTATACTACTCTCACATACTCCAGGTACCTGCTTAGATACTGAAGATTAGTTTTGCAAGATGGGACGACCCAATGATTGCAGTATCTCAGTTAAATCAGTGAAATGCCTGGGATTGTGATATGCTTGCCATGTGACTGCAGTACAGCCGTGCCTGCTGCTGAGAGATATGCAGAGGCACAATGAAATATGTTAGAAAAACAGTCTACCTTTGCTAGCATAATTTCTCTCTCCCTGTTAATGGTGATGCAGCCTCTTTTTAAAATGGGTTGTGTTTTCATGCATGGTTTTTCTAAAGACATCTTAGATTGAATTTTTGAAAATTAATTTAGCGTTTATGAAAGGCATTGGGTTAATAGCACTGAAAAATGAAGTTATCACTTCATTTACAATATTGAGCTGGCCTTGGAAATAATAGCCATGACTTTCATATACAGGCATTCCTATAGCCATATGCTTGAGGTTTGAAATGGAATTATTCAATCTAAATTGTCTCTTTTGTGAAAGAAGTGCCTGTTCTCTTTCCTTTTCTTCTTTCCTTCTTTCCTTCCTCCCTCCCTACCCTTTTCTCTTCCTTTGTCCCTCCCACCAACATTTCTCCTTTCCTTTCCTTTCCTTTCCTTTCCTTTCCTTTCCTTTCCTTTCCTTTCCTTTCCTTTCCTTTCCTTTCCTTTCCTTTCCTTTCCTTTCCTTTCCTTTCCTTTCCTTTCCTTTCCTTTCCTTTCCTTTCCTTTCCTTTCCTTTCCTTTCCTTTCCTTTCCTTTCCTTTCCTTTCCTTTCCTTTCCTTTCCTTTCCTTTCCTTTCCTTTCCTTTCCTTTCCTTTCCTTTCCTTTCCTTTCCTTTCCTTTCCTTTCCTTTCCTTTCCTTTCCTTTCCTTTCCTTTCCTTTCCTTTCCTTTCCTTTCCTTTCTTTTCTTTTCCTTTCTTTTCCTTTCCTTTCCTTCCTTCCTTCCTTCCTTCCTTCCTTCCTTCCTTCCTTCCTCTTCTTTTTTCTCTCCTTCCCACTTTGAATTAGAAAGTAAAAATTATTCTGTAGATGACACTCCTTTATACTTAATCAAATTGATTTCTATATGTCTGAACAGACAGGCAGATGGGTGAGGCCTTTATCAGCTTTATGCACGATGATTTTTCTTGTTCATCTTGTTCCTGGTTCTTATACATTAGGATGGATTTTCTTCTTATCAGCAGTCTTCATTTATATTATATTGTTTGAAAATAGGAATAGATACTATTTATATTATACTTTATGGTTTGCAATGAGCTTTGGATGTTATCATATTTGATCCTCACAAAAGCCCTGGGAGGGTAGGTGCTATCATTATCCCCATTTTACAGGCCGATGTTCAGTCTGTCCTTAATCTACCCTCTACCTCTACCACAGGCTATTTACCTCTTGGAAAGAAATCCTCATTTTTCATATATTCTCAGCCCTTTAGAATTGTGTTGCAGGATGGAATGCTTCAAATCTAGCCTTGTCACTTGATGCATGTTTAACATCAGGCAAATGGTTGAAATTTCCAATAAATCAATCAACAAATAGTCATTAAGTGTCTATTATGTGTTTGCATCCATGCTAGGTGCCAGGGAAGTAGGAAATGACATTTTTAATCGAAAGTTTGCATCTCATTGTACTATGAAGAACACTGGACAACACAATTATTCCATAGATCCTCTGGTGGGAGTAAAATAATGCCACTGTAGCAGGATTTTCTTTTTTTCCAAACTCTCCAAGGACATGCTAGTTCTTCTAGGTTTGTTTTCTCCATTTTTGACAGATAGATGTGGCTATCCATCCATCTCTCTCTCTCTCTCTCTCTCTCTCTCTCTCTCTCTCTCTCTCTCTCTCTCTCTGTCTCTCTGCAGTGTTAGCATCAGTAGTATTAGTATCTCTTTCTTGGTACTGCAGCTTCTAAAAGGTTGTAAAAATATATTTTGATAATGAAAAAATCAACTTTTTCTCCATTCAATGTCCCTTTCCTATTAAAAATGAAAAGAAAAATTAAGCTCTTTGAATAAATAGCCATAGTTAAGGAAAACAAAGTTGCACATTGGCCACATCTCAAAAACCCATATTTTATTTTTCCTCCTGACTCCATCATCTTTTGCCAGCAGCTGGAGAGCATGCTTCACCCTTGACTCTGTGGAATTGTGATTTGCTTTTGCATTGAGCCAGGATGCCAATTCTTCAAAGTTTTGTTTTTGCAATATTGCTTTTCTCATTTGAATTATTTTCCTGATTCTGCTTACTTCACTCAACATCATTTCATACAGGCATAGACTCTGTTGTATGAGCATATAGCTGGTACACAGACTCCTACAGGTTTCCCTAAAACCATTCCTTTCCTCATTTCTGATGGCACAATAGCATTCCATTCCATTTGGATACTGTAAGATTTAAAATAGTTGTCTGCCATAAACTGTTATAGTTAAAATGGTTGATGTTGTAAACTGTAGTAAACTGTAGTGAGTTAAAATGGTGGAAGATATAAATTGTGATAGATATAAGAGAGGGTGAGTAAATTTGACTGCAGAAAATATGTTTCACTACAGTGTCTTGGTTTCTAAATCAAATATATAAGGTGGTCGCCAGGGAAATATTCCCAATTATTCAATATACCCAAGTCAACTGGGTTTTATAGAGATTTTAATTAATAATACAATGAGTAATTAAAGGAAAGAGAGATAAAGGAAATAAGTATGAAGGGCCTTAAGCCAACATGACCTAGACCTGAGTCTTAAGAGAGAGAGATCAGTCAGTCAGTCTTTTATCACTCACCACAAGGTCTGTTTAAAGCAAGGATGTCTGGGGAACAGAGTCTCCCCAGAGGGAGTTCTAGCCAGAGTCAGCCTCCCAAGGGACTTCTTCTCAAGAGATCTTCAAAGGGCCTCCTCCAAAAGGGTCTATCTCCAAGGATCCAAGCATCTATCTCCAAGGAATTCCTTTTCTCATATAGGGTTTTTTTCCTATGTCAGCTCCCCTAAGTTCTTCCATCTACCAATCACTGTAGATGTTTTCTAAAAGACAGCCCATCTGAATTCCAGCTAAGTCGACTAATCTCCTCAGTAAGTCTGAACCAGAGAAAACACAGCTGAGTAGACTAATCCCATCAAGAGAAAACCTGCCCGACCTTTATAGGTACCTAGCATCCCATTGTATCAATTCTAAAAACAGGCATGGCTCAAAGAACTCCTTGCCTTATTATAAGCATGGGTCCAAGTACTTTCATTGTTTAGCAAGGAGTTTTCTCCCCTAAAGCAGTCTTAAGTACAGGTGGAGTAGAGGTCCTCCCATTTCTGATCCTGGAGAGATCTCACATCAAAATGGGGAATGTTTTCAGTAGGGAATTTGTTCCAATGGAGGATTCCCCAGTTGAGAAATTTTTAACATTCACAAGTCTGAGAAATGTCAAGATTTACAATACCATCATTTGTTGATCTGTTCCCTAACTGCTGGGGAACCCTCCTAGTTTCTCTTTATTTGGAACCACAAAAAGAGTTTGGTTTTGGTACATATGGCCCCTTTATGCATTGAATTGCTGTAAATCACAGTGGCAGAATGAGGAGGGTCACTGAGATTCCTTGAATCCCAATCTTGTACTCTTTGCTCTGCTACCGCTTCAGAATTTCAGGGCTTAGCCATCTGCTGACTCTTCACATTTTCTTTATAAATATTTAGAACAGGAGTTCTTTACCTCTTTTGCACCATGAGCTGCATTTGTTACTGTACTTGAGACATCTCTTATCTACTAATGTTTCCCTAGCTTGACATTTCTGTTTATTGTGGTCAGTGACAGGCAAAATTCAAAGTTATAGTAATTTCCAATTAAAAAAAATTACCCTCATCCTACTTGGAGAAAGCCTATTGTTTAAAAGAAAACAAAACTAAGAATATCCCCTGAAAGTAATCATTGGTTTAATATTATTACTCATGGAAGTGGACTAATAAGAATGGACATGAAGGATAGCTGCAGGACATGAAATACAACCATATACTATGGTTGGATCTATATCTTCTTCTTTATAGAGAACTCCCAGTGTGGACCCTACCAATGCAGATTTGTAACTTCCCTCTTATAGTCTCAGAGATTTGCCTAGGGGTTAGTGAGAGATTAAATGGCTTACCAATTGATAAATAGCTAGTATGTGTCAGAGGCACAGGTTCCTCCTAGTGCCAAAGCTGGCTTGCTATTCTGTATGCTGGGTTACCTCCTGTTAGGTACCTCAGGGCAATAAAATAAGAGGACATTATACCATTGCATTTATTTTTCTAAAGATACTATCTGGGCTACCTTGCAGTGAGGGATTGCAAATCAGTCAGCATGTCAGATAAATCAAAAGCTGTTTCTACATTACTTATATCTATTAGAATCAGAGCTACCAAATACAACAACTTCAATCAAAGGATAATTACCAGTCAAGGTCTAAGGAAACTCCACGAGAGAAAGCATATTTCTATTTTAAGCACTCACTGCCTTCTCTAGCCTGATTTCCATCCCTGGTAGCAGCTGGCACGGGCTGTGGAAGCAAGGGTTTTCTTTTTTTTCAGAATAGGAACAGAGATAGCACTTTCATTGCTCTGGTATTTGTAGTGTAAATGAGGAGCAACCTATTGTAAAATAATACAGAGAAGATCAAAGACAGCAGCAATGAGTATGGTCAGGACACTTTTTTTTTAATGCTTAATGATGTAATCAGACCAGTGATGATCTATCTTGGACTTCTTGCAGGTCAAGTGCTCACATTGCACAAAGCAAGTATTTTATCAGTTCAGCAGTGAGAAAACAACAAAAAAGTTGTGGTCATGGGATCAAAATGAGGGTCCGGTGACGATATTTGGAACCCACTATCTTGTTTGAATGTGGAATGATACACTTCCCTAAGAGAAAAAAATAATGTTACAAGTAAGGTTGTTTTTTTTTTTTTTGAGAGGGAGAGACTGACATGGGGGTATGTGGGAAAGGATCCAAAAGAACATTTTTAGCATCTTTGATTTCATTCTTTAAAGACCAATTACTTTTCTATCCCCTGTGAGAAGGGGAGGGAGAAAACATTCTTCTTAATAGCAGATTCATTCTAAGACTTCTTTGATTCATTTTATATTTAGCAGATTACAGTTTTAGTCATCAGTAGGAGAGAACCCAGCAAACTGACAGACCTGAAATCATGTCCTTTGATTGTAATTGACAGGAAAAGCATTTAAGGTAAAGAAAAAAAATATTTTATTCATCTTTGATTACACTGTGATGTGATTTGGTGACATAATACAGCTGTGAACTGAGGCAAGAGAGGCAATAATTCGTACTTGAGGCTTTGACATGATGTAGCCTTTTAGTCGTCTTCATACCAACGCCTCTAGCTACAATAGTCCCCTTGATGGGGTCTAGACAAATAGATATACAGAGCATTAGAATTTAAAAGGCAAACAGCTTTAAAATAACATTTCTCAAGGCCATGTATTTCAGTGCTAAATGCCTGACAGCTACACATTTGACTGGACCTAAAATTAAATCTATTCAATTTAAAAATTTTATGGAGCAAAAACACACCCCATTTGAGCAATACTTTCTTAAAATAATGGGAAATAAATGGTTTGTACACAATAGTCCTCTGAGCTCTCTATAGAGAGGCATGTCAGTTTTTTTGGACATCAATAAACAGAAGGATAGATTTCAAACTATCCACATACAATTAGGTTTCCCCCCCATACTTTTAAAAATTGTTCTTCCCATATCACTTAGATTCCTGAATATTATGGGTTTCCTTCATTCACATTCTGGACATCTTCCCAAAGGAGAAAAATACAAATATGTCAGCAAAGTAGCTTCAGGTAGTTGGAATGGCTACGTACATCTGTGCTCACGTCAGGGGTGCAGTTTATTAATGGGGAACATCCTTTATTATCGAGTACATATTTTGAAAAATGACCAGCAGTATTATTGGCAAGTCTTTATTTTCATTCCACTAAGTATGCTTTTATGTTTGAGTTTACTGCCTCACATTTAGTAAGCTCTACCCCCAGTCTAATGAAAAACATATTTTATGAGAAACTTCCCATTTTATGAGGAAATTTACAAAAGAAACTATCCATTCCCTTAACAAATTATCCTTAAATGAAATTATAGATTAAAGGATTTTATGATGATTTTACAAATTCTCATGAAATAGAAGTCTTTCAGGAAGGAAACATTTGTCCTCTTTTTTCATATATTTTTGAAATTAAGTAAAAAAGAATGCCTGTTATCATTTTCATATCACTCTTCCATGAGGAGAATTAAATGGAAATATACCCCAAATCAGATAATATCCAGGGAATCATACTTCCCAAGAGCAGAGATAAAATGTGTCAGTGAATGTAAACACACATGTAAATGTGAATGTATATACATGTATAAAGATATATATATCTGTATATAATGAGTTTAACCTCTCCCACATACAATAATTTTCTTGTTTATGCTATTGTTATTTGTGTACATGTTCCTCTGCCACCATATTTTAATTAAATTCAAAGATTTTCATCATATACCCACAATAAGGATGATTACTGTGATAGGTTCTAGGGATGCAAAAACAAAAAATGAAAGAGCTCCTACCCTTAAGGGCCCTATCCTCTACAGGTGAAGTGACTATATTTAACCCAAGACCATGTTTTAAAGATGAGAAAATTGAGATGTTGAAAGTTTAAGAAACTTGTCATGTCACAAATTTTCAGAAATTGACCTTGAACCCCTATCATTAGGCTCAAAATACAATGGTTTTTCCATGCTCTAAAGTTGCCAGGGCAATCTCCCACCAAGACCTCAGAGATACGTGAAAATATTACACACTTATGAGTTATCAAACTCTTATCTGTGTAATGTCAAAGAAAATTGAACATTACAGTTAACTGAATGTATTGTGCATGTAATATCAAAAACCCCATCTTAAGATAATTAACCGATTAGCTTATTTTTCACTAGTTTATCATAACTAATCAATTATTTGGGTCTTGTCTTGAAATTCTCTTCATTGTATGGTAATCCAATAGTTGACTGTTCAGTTTCCATGGAGAGACTTTCCACATTCTTTTATTCCATATTTAATGGAATATATACTTGTCTGTATTAAATACCTATTTTGCTCAGAATTTTGTAACAAGTTTTGGGCTACATATTAAGTTTAGATGAGAAATGATCACTGTCCATGAGAAGTTTACAATCTTGAGAAAGGATAATCCAGTGCTAGAGACTGCTGTATAGTATGCAATATTACAGGGTAACTGAGAAAAAGAGTAATATATCAACATTTAATATGAGATTTGTAAGAGAAGAAAATGATCAATAAAGGCAACATGGAAGGCTTCCTGAAGGTAGTGGCATTTGAGTTGATTTTTAAAATATGAAAAAAAATTTGAAAGTTTCTCCTCCCCCACTCCTGAGAATGTAAGATCCTTGAGGGTTGGGATAAGAACTATTGCTTTTTCAGCTCAAAGACGTAGCATAATGGTTTATAAAATGTTTGTTGAATTGATTGAACTAAGCAGATGAAGAAGAGAGGATGGAGGACATTGCAAAAGCATGACAGGCAATGTGAAGGTTCAGTACCACCTGAGGGACCCATTGAAGCTTATGAGCAGAGTAATGATGTGACTGAGTGTGTGTGGGTGTGTCCATGTGTAACAGGAATTCTTTTCCTTTAATTGCAAGAATATGCAGAACAAAGATAAATATATATATATATATATATATAAAGTCACATATACTATATATATATTTAAACACATATGGAGAGAACAAGGTGGTTTTTATCTATAAAGTTTTGAGTCTGAAGTCAGGAAGATCTAAATTCAAATTTAACTTTCAAGAGAAAATTGACCTATAGCAAAGGATAAGAACATCTAACGTATGATACTGTTTTTCTTTTAAGATGATGTCCAAATTTGTGAGTCTTGTTAGAGTAAAATTAAACTTCAAGGTACACATGGCTTATATAAATTAATATTCATATTTGTAGGACATCATCCCCCAAAGCACTTAAAAAGTAAGAAAATATATTTAAACATAAATAACTCAGAGGTGGCTAGAATGGACAATTTAACTGTTAAACCTTTTAAGCATAAATGAGATTGGACCACTGAGCCATTCTCAATATATAAAATTATTTTTTTACAAATTGCAGGTTCATTTGTCCACAAAACTTTTTTTCTTCTAAGTAGATGGGCATGAAAACAAAATTTTTGACCAGGTTATTTAATTCAGAGGTCCTGTGTAGATTCAGTTTAAGGATATGTCCATATGAGGCAAATGTTTCAAATCAAATTTATTTAGGTTGCTTATTCTTTTTTTCATAATAATTATATATATTGTACTTAGCAAAACATTATTAAACTTAAGAGAAAATTCATATCCAGCCTTTCTTTAATATCAACATTAGAATTTTTATTTTAAAATGCTGAGGGGGGAAAGGACAGAATTGCTTAATATGTTCATCATTTACAGAAATTCAATTTACAGACAATTTTGGTTAGGAAATTCAGGATTTTGGTTAGGAAAAGCCAGTCATAGCCTTCCCCCCTGCCCCAGCCCCCAAAGAAAATTTAGACAGAGTTCAACTGTTTGAAACAAGTATTTTGATGAAATGTTTGACATGGCAGATCCAGTTGCTACATTAAAAAATGAATGTTTATGCCCACAGGGACCAGTTAACTCTTTCCCAAGATGTGTAAGCATGTAGGCATTTATAAGATATATAGTTTTCTAAACCTCTCATTTTGGAGTTTAGTCTTGGTTGTTAATATTGCATCATGGGAACCAAGGATTGAATTTGGGAATGGGAAAACTATTCTTAATTCCAATTGGAAGCATTTCATGGTATTTATATTTTTAATCTATGAATTGAGTATATCACATTTCTGAGTGAATTTCCTCTTTTTTTTTCAGTCATTGTTTTATCTTTTTAAAAAGTTATCATTTAGAACTGGGTTAATTTGATTCTTTAGGACAAGATACTTTAGTGGCATGGATCCCAAGAATTTCCAATTCTTATTAACCTATGATTTTCCTCAACACCATGGGAATCTGTATTTTGAGCTGTGATCAGATCACAAGATACTCAGTTAATAGAAATCTCGGGGCCCATGTAGTCCAACCTGAACTTGAAAAAAGCACCTCTGTGGCAATAGAATCAGTAACAAGAGTCTTTCAGACTTGACTGTTTTCTTATTCTCTGGGCTCTCTTTTCTTTTTTCTTTCTTTTCATTTCTTTTTTTATACCATAATTCATCTGTATTTTCATCATTAAACTCCCCTATCAAGCCTGGGAACTTATTTCTCTGGAACATTCCTTTGCAATGCTGGTCATCTTCTTCCAATGGGGAGTTTCTTCTAGGAACCTTTATTTTGGGGACAAGAAAAAGTGATCAAACTTACTGTCTATTTTGACTGTTCTCTGGGCTCTCTGGACTTTGCTACTATGAATTTTAGTATTTATGCATTAATTATTATTATATTAAAATATTAAAAATAGCCACTGATCCCCATAAGACATGATCTTTTTTTAAAAACAATATATTATTTGATCATTTCCAAACATTATTCATTGGAGACAAAGATCATTTTCTTCCCCCCCTCCCATAGCTGAAATTCCACTGGGTATCATTTGTGTTCTTGATTCAAACCCATTTCCATGTTGTTGGAAGACATGATCTTAAGACCCATCCCATGTTGCTTTACCTCTTCTTCATATTTTCTAGCTTTTGATATTTTTGTAAGGTGTAATGCCCATAACTAACTATCATCCCATATATGATCTGATCAGAGTAGAAATATATGAAGAATGTTACTTATTCCATATTGAACATGAACCCTTTCATCTGTAGCCTAAGATTTCTCTTGCATTTTTGGTTTACATATAGTACTCTTGATTTGTGCTTGTGGTCCATTAAAACCCTTGTATTTTTTTTTGACAAATTGTTGTCTGACTATATCTCCCCATGAAGACCATACCTAATCATGTCATTCTAGAGTTCTGACTGCAATCAAGTTAGACTCAATTGTCACTAGATTGGATACTCTTTTCAATTAAAAAAATCATTCGACCTTCTCCACTTCTATAGAATGTCTCCTCATATTTACAAATTATTTTTTAAAATATTATTTCTGTTTTTTTTTGTTAATTTTGAATTTAACAAACATCAAATAAACATGTAAGAACAGAAAAAAATAAGATTCTACAAAAAAACTACAGGATTCAATTATATATGATTTGTTTCTCTTGTCCCTCTTGTCAAAGGCTACTTTCACCAGTTCTTTCTGCACCTTGGAATGTAGTTCATATAAACCTGTTGACTTTAATTCATCAAAAGCTATTTTAACATCTCTCCTCTTGATGTATCCATTCATTAGCTCTTTTTGCTTTGTTTTAAATCAGGTTATTGACTTTGCTTAATATAGGAGAGAGACAGACAGACAGAGAGAGACAGAGAGAGAGACAGAGACAGAGACAAAGACAGAGACAGAGATAGAGACAGAGACAGAGAGAGACAGAGAGAGAGACAGAAAGAGAGATAGAGAGAGTCAGAGGGAGAGAGAGAGAAAGAGAGAGAGAGAGAAAGAGAGAGAGAGAAAGAGAGAGAGAGAAAGAGAGAGGGAGGGAGGGAAAGAAAAGGAGAAGGAGGGAGGAAGAGTTCTTCTTTTTCTGTTATTCATTAATATTATTCAAGCCACCCCAAGCAATGACCCTGTGTCTTCTTTCATCCTCCTCTTTTCCCCATTGGTTGTCTTATCTGACCCTCTGATTTTTCAAATAAGGAAACTGAGTCCCAGAGAAATCTACTTATTTTCCCACACATAGAAAGGTAATATATATAGTAGGAGCCAGTTTTGAAATCATGTTTTTTACCAAATTCAAGTCCCTTTTGTTGTAATCTGCCAACTTCTTATTTGTCTGTGCCCTCAACCTATTGCACTTGTTATTTAACTCAAAATTTGTCAAAAACTCATAAAATTATCCATTCTATTTCATTCTCACATTGAGATAAATATATAAAATATACATTTTAAAAGGCCTAAAATCTGTATTATTGATATTGTTCTTTGTGTTTTCTATCCCTGACTAATAATTGCAAAGCACTAGCAAAGATAATGTGTCCAGAAAATGTAAATAAGGCTAAGCACTGTCATTATAATCAGATTCTGGAATTAAAATAAAACAGAAAGTGAAAATACATTGAACTCATGCAACCTCATGATTTGAATTGAAGACATTTTGCAACAAGTATGCTTCTGCATGTAATATTAAATATTTATTGGTATTTTGAAAATTATAGAGTGTGTGCATGGAAAATCTTAAAATAAATCATATATCAATTTGAGTTTGAGATCATGTGATTAAAAATAAAAATGTAGCATACTTATGTAGTGAATAGTGAATATAATTTTTTTCAGATCTTGTTCAAAGTATTGTTGCTTTCTTGTTTTTCATATCCTGAATACTTTCAACAATATCAAACTTGAGGTTTGATATTTGGACCCCCAAATCAATTGTTTAAATTCTAGATAGTTATATTATTTTTTCGGTGGTCTACCAATTAAATGGTTAACAAACATTTATTAGGCACCTACTAAGTGCCAGGCACACTGTTAAATGATGAGTATACAAAGATTAAAAAAAAAAAAGAAACCTCAACTACTGTTTGCCCGTAAGGAATTTACATTCTATCAGGAGAAACAACTGTTAATATATGATAATCATGTGCTGTTACATAGCAAAAAGAGTATTCCTTTCCTCTGAGTTATCTATTTGTACAACCTGTATATATACACTTTAAGAAAAGTTATTTCACAAATAAGTTCCAGAAGATTCAAAAGTAAGTTATGGCCACAGAAATGAATTCTTAAAATTATCATTTGAATGATGAGCAATTTGAGGAGTAATTATAGTTCACACTCTATATTCAATGCATTCTGATATATGGATAATTACTCCTGGTAATATGCTTTAGTTTAGTTTTATAACAACAATAACAATTTATTGCAAAGTTAATTCCTTGGCACAATTTAACATTTAGTGATGTGAAGTCCAAATGAATTGATTTTATAGCAGACCACTTGTGCTGTTCTTCTCCTTCCCACTCCTATTCCTAGGCTAATTGGTTATTATAGGTCACTTTCATATTTGGCTAAAAAATAAATTAAATTGGCAGTTAGGTGCATTTAGTGAAAAATCGCATGATATTTTCAGCTCATGTGGTTTTATTTAAATAAAAAAATGGTAAGGTAATGCAATCATCTTTGGTTATAAAAGTGATGGATGAATTGAAAACAGTTTTGAATCAGGTCAATGGTACTGATGATTAGTACATTGTTAATCAAGTTCCCCAGATTGCTATCAAAAGCTTTTGCTCTTTCACTCAGACTGGAGAGAGCGTCATGAATATTAAAGAGATTCAAATGGCTCTGCCCTCATGTAATATGGAGCACCACAAGTGAAAAGGCGAAATGAGCACAGACTGTGACTTTATGTACTGATCTTTCTGTTAACTAAAGAGGAATGCCTAATCAATGGCTAGGCTCAGGGGGGATGGAAGCTAGGCAAAGAAAGGAAAAGGAAAAGGAAAGTTGGCATCATGCAAGTGCTTGTCCACATTTCTAAATGATGTAAGTAAAAGTGGGTTTTTAAAAAAAAGATTTAAATAATTGTCAGTAGGGCTGGGCCTGTAAAAAATGATAAAATGAAAATAAGAATAAAAGGTATCACAGGGTGAGAAATACCTGCCTCTGATAGAGAAATTCTTCCCTATATGATGTTGGATCAGATCTTTCTCAATGCCCCCAAATGACTAATAATAATAAAAATATTTACACAGCTCTTTAAGATTTTGTCATTTAACAGATGAAGAAACTGAGGCATATAGAGTGTCTTTCCTAGGGCTGTATAGTGAGTGTCTGAGGTATTTGTATTTAGCTCTTCCTAACATTAGGTCCAGCTCTCTATTCACTGTACTACAGTGCAGTGGAAGATATTTTCATACCAGGAGATCTTCATACCTATGGAATTACCAGCCAGAGCAAGATGATGATGATAATAATAATAATAATAATAATAATAATAATAATATTTTGGTCTGGACCTTTAATTTTTTTTAATATATTTTATTTGATCATTTCCAAGCATTATTCGTTAAAGACATAGATCATTTTCTTTTCCTTCCCCCCACCCCCCATAGCCGACGCGTAAGTCCACTGGGCATTAGATGTTTTCTTGATTTGAACCCATTGCTTTGTTGATAGTATTTGCATTAGAGTGTTCATTTAGAGTCTCTCCTCTGTCATGTCCCCTCAACCTCTGTATTCAGGCAGTTGCTTTTCCTTGGTGTTTCCACTCCCATAGTTTATCCTTTGCTTATGAATGGTGTTTTTTACTCCTGGATCCCTGCAAGTTGTTCAGGGACATTACACCGCCACTAATGGAGAATGGACCTTTAATTTTTGCAGTGCAGACAGATATCTATTCCAGGAAGCAAAGACACTTAAGAAACTTTTTTTTATGGAAGTCATTAAGTACTGTGATACACTGTGATATCTTATAGAATTATTGTGGAAATTAAAAGTGACTTATCGATGGCCATATAATCAATATGTGCCTTTGACTAGGTATTTCAGGAGATAGCTGGCCACCTCAAAAATGATGAAATGAATAAAATCCTGGACTTGGAGTCAGGAACAGTAGAAGTCAAATCCTGCCTCAGACACTTACTAAAATGTGGTCCCAGGAAAGCCACATATTTTCTGAGTCTTGATTTCCTTCGTCCCATGGTGGGGACATTGACAGAATCTATTTCATAGAGTCATTGTGAAGTTGAGATGAGATAATATATGTAAAACATTTGAGAACCATAAAATGCTTTATAAATGCTATCCCTTGAAGTAGTACTAATATAGAGACAGATAGATAAAGACAGATAGCTCTATTACATACACATATATGTAATAGGTCTATTTCATATCTATAATAGATCTATTGATCATCTATCTATTCTTCTATCCTTCTATCTATCCATCCATTTATCCATCATCTATGCATTTATATCTATGTATCTATGTATCCATCTTGTATAGCAATGTATCTATCTATGTATCTATTGTTGTATCTATCTATGTATCTATGTATGTATGTATGCATGTATCTTTGATATCCTTTGGAGAAAATATATAGATAACAGTTTAAGTTTTGCTAAAGATGACAAAATATCCATCTCTGATGTACTTATATATCACATATAGATACACACAATATTCATACATGTACACACATATGTGCACAGATATATGTTGCCTTTGAGGATAGATCTTATGTATGTATGCATATGGTACACACAGACATATATATGGAATGTTTCCTTTTCTCAGATACATATATCTATATAATAGATTATTCTATCTTGAATTCCACATGTATATCATACATGTATACAATAGATCTCTCTTTCTCTTGTCACACAACTTTCAAGATAAAACAAAACATAACACCATTACTCCTTTGTCTCTAAGATATTACTGGTTTGTTTTTGTTGAAAAAACCCTGAGAAAATTTCTAGGATTCAAACCCTCAAGCCTTCTGAGAGACGTTTTTTATGGAGGGAAAGTAAATGAAACTCAGATTTCAGTGTATCCCATCAAAAATGATCAAGGTCTCAAATATAACCCCTTTTGTATTTATTGGAAAATAAAATAAATAAATGCTGGAAAATGTCCCTTTATGAATGAGGAATACACAGTAGTCTATCTTTTCCTCATTTCTGTATGCATGAATATGGTACTGAATTCTATGAAGCTTTTCTTGATCATTGTAATGATGAATATAAAAAAAAAGCAACAAGATTTTAAAAGAAAAGTTAAAAATAACAAAGGAAGACTACTCAAATATAAATTCATAGCATATAAATATCTATGTGTGTATATAAGAATATACATATGTATAATGGCACAAATAGTTTTCTGAATTATTTTGCAATGTAACTTTTCTCAAAAAAGTACTCTAACTATAAGATCAAAGGCAAAGGTATCTTGTAACAATTTTTGACCATTAACATGAAGGTAGAGCTTGGATTAACATGCTTTTTTAGGGTTAATATTCAATATAGATGAAATAAAACATTTAGCCCAACTGCTTTTGGCTTCCTACTGGTTGACTTGAATGGCTCCATAATTTGGAGTGGTTGCTCATTGAGCATTATAGTGACTTCAGTAGAATATTGTTAAAAAACTATTTGTGACAGAGCCAAATCCTGGATTAAGCTAAATCAATGATATTTTGGAGAGCCTCCTGTGGGTGAGGAGCTGTGTTTTTGAGTTCCTTGCTTTTGCCCATGCATACATTTGAGATCTGGAGAACAACCCATTCTAAGTGAGAGTAAGAAAAGTGGGAAGAATGGATGAAGAAACCAAGAAGTAGGGATGATGGGGGAGGGAAAATTCAGAGGTGAGGCCATCTGTCAAGCAAAAGGAAGGAGGCTGGAGGCCAGGGGAAGGTAAAACGGTTGGGGTAGTCATTGCAGGATATATAACGACTCACTACACATTAATTAAATGATTACTGATTTAAGTAAGATAAATGAGATAGTTATGCATTTGTAGAAGACAAAATTATTGCCACTTGATGACTTTTCCTTAAAGTGCTCAGTTTTTTTAGGATCAGGGAAATAAAATGCTAAGAGTTACCCAGAGTTGCATATTATAATTGCAAAAAGGTTTATAATACCAAAGGGACATGGCTTTCTTGAACCATGCAAGGAAGTAACTGAAATGCCTGGTCATAGGATCATGGATGGGAATAGACATGTTTGGTGAAGCCAGAGTAAAGGGGGTATAATGAAAGATTAGGAAAGTATACAGGAACAAAAGATGATAATAAAGATGAAAAGTTAGTAGGGTAGTGGAGAAGTGGTAGATTAGCATACTGAAGTCAGAGAAAGAACTTTTTCAGATTTCAATATTTTAGAGGCTGAATATTTTCAAGCAATGAAGAGCCATAAGTAGCGACTTCTATAACAAGAAATTTCCAGTATTTGCTGACCTTATTTGAATCATTCATTTCTTTATGAAGATTTTTCCTTACTTGACAATATCCAAAGACACACACCCTCATGTTATAGATGAGAATACATTTATTGATTGGAATTAGAATGTTGAAATGCAGTGAAGCTGCCAGTAATTTTTCATCATGAGTACAAATTAATTGATAAGTTAGTTGATTGTTAAACATGAAGAAAAGATTATGTTCTTGAAATAATTGCATATAAAAGAGCAACAGTTTGATGGTTGTGAGTTGGAGGAGTGCTGAAACATGGATCTGGCTAGATAAAATGAGATAATATTTGTAAAGTTCTTGGCCCAGTATCTAGAACACAGTTGGTATTTAATAAATGCTTTCCTTCCTTCCTTGGTAAACCTAATCTGTACACAGAAAACCTGAAACCACAGGTCTACCAAGAGTTAGGTGTTATTATCAATAAGAGAATGGTCCTGAAAAGAGAGATTGGGTAGATAGAACATGGGAAGACATCAAAGAAAAACTATTATATCACAATTTTGTCTAGGGCCCAGTTGCAAATTACTATATAAAGGGACAAGATTTCTAGGCTAATATCAGAAGCAACTTATAATTTCCAGGTACCCCCTTCCCCAGTTTAGGGAACCATCATGGAAATTCTCTCATCTTATGGAAGCCCGGAACCCATGTGTGTCTTGTGGTTTCCTGGTGAACTGAAAGTAAAGTTAGTTTCCAATGGTCATATAGCTAATATATGCCAAAGGTAAGTGTTGAACCTGTGCCTTTCTAACTTTGTTTTTAGTTCTCAAAAAGAGAAAAAGAAAGACCAGGTAACAGAATGCCAAAGACATAATATACCTGCATTTCAATATGGCATTTTTTGGAGACCTATTTTATACTATCTTTGTGAATACTATGGAAAAACATGGGCTAGGTTGACAGTTTAGTCAATTTGGAACTGGTTAGAATAACATTCATAAAATCAATCATTAATGGACCTATGTCAGCTTGGAATGAAGTACTCTAGGTATTTCTTCTTGGTCCTATGGTAACAGATTTTTTTTAATAAGTTGTTTGAAAGGATAAGAAGCATACTCATGAAATTTATGGATGACATCTAGGAGGCCAGGTAGACACACACTAATAGAATAAAGATCTAATAAGATTCTGAGAATCTGTGTCTTTCAGAGGAATCCAAAAAGATAAGATCTAGCAATGACAATTTTAAAGACTTGGATTAAAGAAATTAACCATGCAAATACTGGATGAAAACTGTGAAATGGTTCATATGAAAAAAATATAGTGACTTTAAGTGCTTTAAAATTCAATATATGTTAAAGTAAAAAATTAAATATAAATTAAGATTGCAAGAGGAAAGGAATATTATGGGTATCTACGTGACTAAGTGGATAGAGAACCAGACATGGAATTGGGAGGTCCTGATTCAAAACTGGCTTCAGACATTCCCTAGTTGTGTGAACCTGTGCAAGTAACACCAGTTCTTAGCCCTTATGTCTTGGAACCAATGCTTTGTGCCAATTTTAAGACAGAAATTAAGCCTTAGATTGTTTTTTTTTTAAGTAAATCATATTGGTCAGAACAAGAGGGTTCTTAGAACTACTTTTCTCTACTTTAGTTAGAATGTATGTGGTATATTAGGTTTTATGAGCTTTGCATTTAAGGATGTGGACCAATGTCCCAAAAAGAGGACTGGCCTGGTAAGAAGGCTCAATTGCATGCCTTACAGGGATAAATTGAAGTAAATAGAGAGAAGCAAGTAGAGGGGAACAAGACAGCTTCCTTGAAATATTTGAAGGGTGTCTGACAGTTTAGATGTGTTCTACTTTACTCCAGAAGGCATATGGAGGAAAGATGGCTGGGAGATATAAATATTTTAGATTAATCTATCTATCTCTCTGTCTATATATATATTAATAATATATCTATCTACCTGCCTGTCTGTCTCTGTCTGTCTATCTATCTATCTATCTATCTATCTATCTATCTATCTATCTATCTATCTATCTATCTATCTATCTATCTAATTATCTGTCTCTTGTGTGTATTAAAAATGAGAACTTTTCAGAAGATGAGAAAGCTATATTGGGAGGTAGCAACTTCTCCTTCTCTAGAAATCTTCAATAATGTTTATTGAAATTATCATATAATCCTAGATTTAAAGATAAAAAAGACTTTAAAGGACATTGAGTCCAATGCCCTCATTTTACAAAGGAGGAAACTCAAGCTGAGCAGGTAAGTGATGTGTTTAGGACCTCATATCTTGTAAATAAAGATCTGAGTCAGTATTTGAACTCAGGTTTTCCTGAATTCAAACATAGGACTCTATTCACTTCACTTCCTAGGTGCCAATCTAGCATTTTAAGTTTTACAAAAAAAATTAACACAAATGATTTTTATTTAATCACCTTGATGATGAATATCTGAGGCTGGTAATTATATGAATTATTATTATCATTTCCATTTTTGTCAGTGAGGAACCCAGAGGTGGGGGAGGTAGAGCAATTTATTTATGTCCTCACAACTTGCAAATATCAGGTAGATTGAAACCCAGGACTCTTTTGACTCAATTTAATTCAGCAAATATTTTTAAAATGCTTGGAACTGTGCTAAGTTCCATTGTTACAAAAATAGACAAAGACAGTCCCTAGATTCAAGGAGCTTACAGTCTAATGGAAGAGACAACATACAAAGAAATATATACAAAACAAGCTATATATAGATAAATAGAAACAAATATTAAAAGACACAAAGCATTGGAATTAAGAGTGGTTAGAGAAGACTTCCTTTAAAAGGTATAACATTTTTAACCCTTACCTTACTTCTTAGAATCAATTATTTATTGATTCTAAAGCAGAAAAGTGGCAAGGACTAGGCAATGTAGGTTAAGTGGTTTGGCCAGGGTCACATAGATAGTAATTGTTGGAGGTCAGATTTGAACCCAGAACCTCTCTAGACCTGGCTCTCAGTCCACTGAGCCACCCAGCTACCCAGAGAAGGTGTAATCTTAATTAGAATTTAAAGAAAGGCAGGGAGGTCAGTACTCAGAATGAGGAAGAAAGCCTTCTAAGCATGGATGATAGCCAGAGAAAATTCCTGGAGCTGACAGATGGAATGTCTTGTTAATAGAACAGCCAAGAGGTCAGTGTCATTGTGTCCAAGAGTACATGTTGGGGAGTAAGATGTTAGAAGATTGAAAATCTAGTTAAGTTATGAAGGATTTTAAATGGCGAAGAGAATGTTTTGTATTTGCTCCTGGAGGCAATAGGGAACTACTGGAATTTACTAAGTGCATGTGTTTGTGTGTGGGAGGAAGTACAGTGACAAGATCAAACTTGTATTTTAGGAAAATCATTCTTGTGGCTGAATGGGGAATGGATTTCAATGGAGACAGATGTGTTCTGACTCTGGGCAGTATTTTTTTTCCTAGTAAGTTTTCAATGGAGAGAGATCCTCCAGAAGGCTATACAATCAGGACATGAGGTTATGAACACCAGCACAAAAATGGCAGCATTATCAGGGAAGATTCAGTGGGATATTTGAGAAATGATGCAAAGATGAAATTGACAGGTCTTGGAAATAGTGTGGCTATGAGGAAGGGGTGAGAAATAGTGAAGAATCCAGAATAACTCTTGGGTTCTGAGCCCGAGGCACTGGGAGAATGGTATTGCCTTCTACAGGAACAGGGAAGATAGGAAGAAATAAGAGGGTTTTGTGGGAAAGGTGATGAGTTCTGCTTTGAACATATTGAGTATAAGATACCCACCAAACATTCAGTTCAGGATATCTGAAAGTCAGTTGGAAATGTGAGATTAGAGGTCAGGAGAGAGATTGGGACAGGAAAAGAAGACTTGAGAATCAACTACATAGAGAAATTATATAAATCCATGGGAAATGATGAAATCACCAAGTGAAATAATATAGAGGGAGAAGAGAAGAGAATCCAGGACAGAACCCTGACTCCAAAGAAGGCCAGATCTTTGGTTTATCCAATGGAGAAAGGACTTTTTGATCAAGGATGAATTGGATTTGGCAATCCTGTGATATAGATTATATCATTCTGGGACCTTCCAGCATTGGTGAACCTTTTTTGAGTTTGAGTGCCCAGAAGGCAAATTCACACTGTTTCTGAGTCCCCACATTACTAGAGAGGTCTAAGGAAGTGCTTGATTTGGGCATCTAGACAGAGGGGTAGGGGTACGCAAAAAATGTCCTCAGGAGCTGGGAAGAGGGGGAATAGAACAGCTTCCCCGGTGTGAGCTCTGCATGCTTGCCACATCTTTGCAATGCTGAGCCTGACTGATTTATTTTAGAGATGTACAAATGGATGTCCTACAAGGACTTGTCTAAATGGCTACTTAAGGTTACATAACTCTCTAAAGTTAATAGTTTCTTAGTCCACTGACTACTTATTCTTTAAACTATCTACTCATATTCATTAAAGCCACTGGAGTATATTTGGAGGTATTCCTGACTTTAAACTCTGTCTATTCATTATTATGTAGAAGGAGAAAGGGATAGAGGAGATTCTGGGGGCTTCCATGTGCTCAAAAACAATACCTTACTAAATAACCAGAAATAAAACTGTAGAAGAAGGAACTAGGTGCAAAATTGAAGAGCCAAACTTACTGCGTGTTTTTGAGACAGGGTAAGGAGACAGATATGTTCTGACTCTGGGCAGTATTTTTTTTCTAATAAGTTTTCAATAAATACACATTCATTGACTGTTCAGTACTCAGTTGTGGCAACCATGCCAACTTTCATTCTTGTCTATCATCTCTCCATCCCCCATGACACCTGTTAAATGTATGACACAAAGCCACCAATCAAACAAGCAAGAAGTATTTATTAAGTACTTACAATGTACCAGGCAAGTACAAAGTGCTAGGGGATACAAAGATAAAAGGAAAAACAGTCTTTTCCTTTAAGGAATTTGCTTCCTAATGAGGGAGATAGTATGTAACTAGAGAAGGCCTAGACTCCAGGGTATCAATCATAAAAAATAAAACAAATCTAAACTAGGTAAGAATAAGCCTGAAATTAGTTCAAAAGGAATAGAATGCTTGGATTACAGAATGAGGAAAATGATTGCATGTAGACAATATCTGGAGTTGGCTAAAAGAATAAGATGTACATCCAGGCATATGTTAAGAATAGTTGGGAATTAAGAATTTTAGCAGATCCTTGAGAGGGAATCACTTGAGGTGAAGTGCAGGAATCCTCCCTTTCCACAAGTGACCATGTAAACTCAAGAAGTCCTTCAAAGCTATCACAGGCCCAAATATTGTCTGGAGTCTCTTGGAGTGGTTAGTAATGGCCAGTATCAGAGTTTTGAAAAAATACTATCCAAGGACAATGACAGCATCTGGGAAGGAGAAATCTTATGGCTACATGTTCTCTACAGACATTTCCTTCTTTCTTTCTTTCTTTCTTTCTTTCTTTCTTTCTTTCTTTCTTTCTTTCTTTCTTTCTTTCTTTCTTTCTTTCTTTCTTTCTTTCTTTCTTTCTTTCTTTCTTTCTTTCTTTCTTTCTTTCTTTCTTTCTTTCTTTCTTTCTTTCTTTCCTTCTTTCTTTCCTTCCTTCCTTCCTTCCTTCCTTCCTTCCTTCCTTCCTTCCTTCCTTCCTTCCTTCCTTCCTTCCTTCCTTCCTTCCTTCCTTCCTTCCTTCCTTCCTTCTTTCCTTCTTTCCTTCTTTCCTTCTTTCTTTCTTTCTTTCTTTCTTTCTTTCTTTCTTTCTTTCTTTCTTTCTTTCTTTCTTTCTTTCTTTCTTTCTTTCTTTCTTTCTTTCTTTCTTTCTTTCTTTCTTTCTTTCTTTCTTTCTTTCTTTCTTTCTTTCTTTCTTTCTGTTTTTAAAACATTATTTTATTTGGTCATTTTCATACATTGTTCATTGGAAACAGATCATTTTCTTTTCCTCCCCTCACCCCTCCACCACCCCTTCCCTAGCCGACAGGCAATTCGTCTGGGTATCACATGTGTCTTTGCTCTGAACCCATTTCCTTGTTGTTGGTATTTGCATTAGGACGCTCATTTAGTGTCTCTCCTCGATCATGTCCCCTCAACCTCTGTAGTCAAGCAGTTGCTTTTCCTTGGTGTTTTTACTCCCTCAGTTTGTCCTCTGCTTGAGGATAGTTTGTTTTTTTTTCTCGTAGATCACTGCAGGTTGTTCAGGGACATTGTAAAGCCATTACTGGAGAAGTCCATTACGTTCTCTTGTACCACAATGTGTCAGTCTCTGTGTACAATGTTCTCCTGGTTCTGCTCCTCTCACTCTGCATCCCTTCCTGGAGGTCGGTCCAGTCTCCATGGAATTCCTCCACTTTATTATTCCTTTTAGCACAATAGTATTCCATCACCAACGTATACCACAATTTGTTCAGCCATTCTCCAATTGAAGGGCATCCCCTCATTTTCCAATTTTTGGCTACCACAAAGAGCGCAGCTATGAATGTTCTTGTACAAGTCTTTTTCCTTATTATCTCTTTGGGGTACAAACTAAGCAGTGGTATGGCTGGATCAAAGGGCAGAAGGTCTTTTATCTTCAAGTATTATATTTTTATAAGAATTTATTAATAATAACTTGAAGAAAATGGAAAAATGATAGCATTAACAAAGAGAGAGTTGCCAGGACTGCCAAAATCAGGAAGAGCATGCAAAATGCAGGGTTGTAGCAAACTTATTTAAAAAAAGGTAAGGATGCAAAGTAGGGAACATAATTGAAGGAATTCTGGGAAAAGTAAAGGATTTCTGGAGGGTGTAGTACTGGGGTACACAATTCTAAGGCAGAAGGTAAAGGTTTAAAAAAAACCTAGTCTATGGTATATTCTATTAATGTGCCTTATAACTAAATACAAAGATTAAAAAGGATATTCAGAACTGAGAATCTAATGCTTTAAATATTTGTTCTTTTAGTTAGAACTTATGCTTCTCATTATTGGTGGTGGTACATACTGATGTATTTTTGTTGTTGTTGTAGTATAATTTCCTTTGAAGATTCTTACAGTTCAAAGGTAAAATAGAAGGTAGTAAGACACCTTGATTTTATTTCATTTCTGATATTGATTTCTTTGATCATTCTCTAAATAACATCATAGTTTAATGGTATGTGTGCTAAATTTTGATCCAAAGATCTGGGTTTGAATCCTATCTTTGTTAGTTATTACCTATAGAATTTCAATCATTTCAATTTCAATAGTCTAATTCATTATCTGTAAATCTGTAAAATAGGGGACTAGAATAGATGATTGCAAAGGTTTATTCCAGCAGCTCTAAATCTTTGATGTTTTATCAAATATCATCATAGCATTACAAGGCTTCTACAAATGAACATGAACCTAGGTGTATAAGGTTTCCCAAAACATCATGTAAGGGGTAGATGAGATCCAATGAATTGGCTCTATCTTTATTAGTCTGGTTTTGCACATTTTTATCTACTTCCTACAAAAGACATTGGAGATTGATTATCCAATCTCATCCCATTACACCCACTTTACATATGAGGAAACTGAATTCCTTAAAAGATTAAATTACTTGTCCAAGTTCACATAGGCAGAGGAAAGATTTGAATTCAAGTCCTCTGATTCTAGGCTCAAATGTTGTTGAGCCATTCATTGAACAACTTTTTATTGAAAACCTAAAATGTGTAGGAATTATGGAATATACTAAGAAGACTTAGACATAGTTCTAATCTAAAGAAGTTTCAATTTACAAGAGAAAAGAAGACTTGCATATAAATAGCACTAATGCAAAGTGGGATGCGATAATTATCATAAAATTTCAAACCAAATTCCATTGGAGTCCAAGGAGGGGGAAATCAATCCTATTGGCAGGAAGCCCTGAAGATTTTGTTTAGTTGGATCCTGATATGAACCTCAAAGGGCACATAGGTATTTGACAGATAGAATTGGGGAGCAGTCCAAACTGTGACACCAACTGCTCTGGTAGTAGCTGTAGTAGTGGTGGTGGTTGTGGTGGTGGTAGTAGTGGTAGTAGAGGTAGTATGGTAGTAGTAGTGGTAGTAGTGGTGGTAGTAGTGGTGGTAGTAGTAGTAGTAGTAGTAGTAGTAGTAGTAGTAGTAGTAGTAGAAAAAGAAATAGCAGTAGTAGTAATGAAAATAATACTGAGGTTGCTATCAGTGAATCTATAAAAGTAATGTTCTAAAACTTTTGTTCAACTATAAAAATAGCTATATAAATATATGTTTTACTTGTGGAATAAATGGCACAACAAGTAGCCTTTATACAGTGCTTTGAGATTTATAAAATGCTTTACACATTATTTGCTTTGACACTCATAACAACCTTGTTACATAAATACCATTACTATTCCCATTTTACAAATGAGGAAATTGGGGTTGAGAAAGGTTAAGTTACTTGCTCAACATCCCCCAGCAAGCCAAGTCAGAATTTGAAGCCAGGTCTTCCTGACTTCAAGTCTGCTTCCATATTCACTATATTATGCTGACAAAAACAAAAAGATTTCTATTCTGACATTTGATTAAACTCACTGAAAACTTTAGTTAATATCTTCCAGTCCAATCCTTCAACAGGGCATGACTGAAAGTAAGTGATTTGAAATCCATGATTGAAAAATCTGCTATTATCAGTGTGCAGTGTAACCCAATGTTTATTTTAAAAGCTATAATTCACTTTTAATATTATCATTTGAAACCTGGGATGCTTTCAGCTGTCATGATTAGCTTTGAGCTACAAAGGGAGATTTCCTGAACATATTACTCTATAATGGAAGTCCGAGAAATACACAGTGAAAAATTAAAAGCAACAACAACAACAAAACCCGAAAAACATGAGGTCACAAAGAATTAGATTCCGTGGCACTTCTCAACAGAATTCAGAATAAAAATGTATCATTAAAAATTCTATAAACTGCATGACAATATTGAAAGAGAAGAGATATCATAGAATGATCTCCAATTTTAAATTATTGAAAATTTCATGTACCTACAACAAGCTCTAAAATAGTGTGCAAGAAAGAAAAAGGGAGAAGGTACTGGGCATAGCAGAAATAAACAAATCCTGTGCTCAAAACCTTTGGTTATGTCTCAATAAATCATCCCAGACTTTGAACTGAGAGACCCCGTGCAGCTTGGAAGTTAGGATGGATGGTGTTTAACCTGGGGGTCCCAGAAACAAAGATTCGGAGAGTATTACCATTGCTTCTGCCTCATTCCAATAACACAAGCCCCAAATAGTATTAAAGATTATGTGGGAATAAGAAGATTTATGTCTCATTTCTCTTAGTCTCAACATTCTGATTTGTGTTCGATGGTTTTTACTGTGGAAGGCTTCAGGGATTGCCTCAGAATTATTACAGGTGATGGTGAACTGGGGCTGAATACATAATAGGAGATAAGTCCCACTTACGCCTTATTTCTAGGGGTAGCTAGTTGGATGTGGACTACATTTAAATACCCTACTTTGCTGGAAGGACACTTTTGCTGAAGACATTTTCATACCACTTCTGTGGCACAAAGGATTCATTACTTTTGCCTAATTGAAATGTGGGAAGCAAACTGGGGAAATGGAATTAGCAAGATGGTGTTATATAACACAGCCTTAGATAGCTGGTTATTTTTAGGGCTCTGGTGAATAATACAAGCTATTTTCTGGACCCCACTACTACTGGGAGCTTCACTAAGGACCACCGTCAGCATGCAGTATGGAGATATCCATTAGGTTCTATAGTGGATGCAGTTAGTCTCTCTCAACAACCAACTGTCCGGGTGAGAGAGCCGACTATTTTATATAATGATTGGATGAAGTTTTCAGAGTCTATCAACAAAAAAAGAAATCATTTATCTATGATTTTAAGATTTACAAAAAGCCTTGGAGGCAGAAGGAAAACAAGGATTTATTTTGCACCTACTATATGCTAGTAATTGGCCATATAAGTACATAAAGGAAACAATTACTACTCTCAAGGAGATTGCATTCTAAGGGGGGAAGGAATACCAAGTGTATATAAACTAGATATGCCATAAGTACAAAGTTAATAACTATATCAAATGTTACTCCCTCTATTCTATGTAAAATAAATAAAGCTAATAATTGTAAATACATGCAAAGCAGTGAAATGCAACACAGCTTTGGAGGAGAATATTAAAACTGGGGTGTGTGGAGTATTCATGGAGGACTAGTACCTCTGATTTGAACACTTGTTGAGCCTTGTTAAGGGCTGCTCATCCCTCTGTGGTGCCTGCCTGTCATTAAACTCTCACTGGAGATCCCAAGAAGCTGTCACATGTAGTTTCCCATATTCTCAACAGATTGGTTAAACCAGGTTGAGGTTAGCCAGCAGGTCTCAAAGCTGTTGATGAGTTAGGGGAATGTTTACCCTAAGCATGGCAAGACTTCCCCCAGAGAATGGGAAAGTGAGAACAATATACTCTACTGACCATGAAAGTGGCTGAAACAAGCACTGAGGAGAACTTAGAGCTTGGACAGATGTTGAAGATGTCAAAGCTATTCACTGCATCTCAGGACATTGCCAGTTGTCCTGACTTTTGCTTACCACTGGACTTGAATGAGTGGAAGAGAGAGACAGACTCATGACTTTGTGTAACTCTGCCTCAATTAAATCCAATTCATGTACTAGCCCTGATATCATCTACACTGTACCTTGATCCCAATATTGTGATGCCGTTGGCCCTCTTTGAAAAGGAAGAACAAACAGTAACTAGAAATTGAGTGGGTGAAGGAAAGGCAGGATTACGAAAGGGTTCAAATAGAAGGTGGTGATTGCATGGTATATCCAAGAAGGAGAAGAAGGAGGGAGGTAAGGAGTACATGGGAAGGGAAGGGATTCACCACTGCAAAGACAAAGAAAGATGAAATGGCTTGTCCAGAGTTTTACAGGTAAAAACACAAGAAAGTAGAATTTAAATTCAGGTCCTCTAACTCCCCCAAAAGAGTCTTGTTGACATGCAGCTAAGGCTCTGTAAGCCATGTGTACAATAAGGGGAAGATAATTGAAATCTGCAAATTACCCCTAGATCAATGGAGTCAGAGACCCTCAGGTTGAATTTTCTGCTCTTCTACTTGTGATCTTGGTTAACTCACCTAACTTCTTTGGATCTCCATTTGTTCATCTGTAGAAGGAGAGGGCTTGACATGATGGCTTCTAAGTCTCCTGCCATTCATGATTTTTTGAACCCAGAAAATGCTAAAGATTGAGCCTTAACTTCCTGGAAGTCTGTCCTAAGCAGTTGAGTACACAATTTGTCCAGACAAGATGATAGCTTTTTTATTCAAATGGCCTCTAAGCAACTACTATGTGCAAGGCACTGTGCTCAGTGGTGGGAATTCAGAGACAACCAGCACAGTCCCAAGAACTTATCATCTATTGGGGGATATAATACATGCTCAAGTAAGAATCATAGAAATTTGTAGTATGATGGGGCAAAGGAGATGGGGAGGTGAGAACTTTAGGAAAACTGTAAGAGGAAGACAATCCACTAGTAAGTTATGTGAATATGAGATAGGAAATAATATGGTAAGACCTAGTGAGGAAATACATATATACACACATACACAAATATACACACATGTGTATATACATGTACACATACATATACATGCATGTATATTTATGTAGGCATACCCATATATTGCTTTGTGCATAGATATTTATATGTACAAGCATAAGTATATACAGAATAAACATGAATCAATACATCCTGGGGAAGGGAGAGGCTTCATATAAAAGGTGGTGCTGGAGGCTTGGGATGAGTTGGATATGGATTCTATGAGGTGGGGAGAAAGTACATTCAAAGCATGGGGAACCACAAGGGCAAGGGCATGAAGATGGAAGTTGGAGGGTCATGGGCATGAGGAATAGAGCAGTAGCTTTCCATGATCATTTCCTCTGATTCTCCCATATTGCTGATGACTGTTAGCTCAACAACTATCCTGGAGGAAAATGGGCAGCTAAGGTTCATGGCTTGAAGGCAACTAAACAGCAAAGTGGATAGAATGACAGATTTGAGTCAGAAAGGTTCTTCTTTCTGAGTTCGTATCTGCCCTTAGTCACTTTCTAGCTGTGTGATTCTGGGCAAGTCATTAAACCCTGTTTGCCTCAGTTTCCTCATCTGTAAAATAAGTTGGAGAAGGAAATGACAAACTGTTTCAATTTTTTTTGCCATGGTGATTCAGACATTACTGAAACAATGGAAAACAATGAGGTACTCGGCTGTTTTTCATTATTATAAGGCTCATGCATATGATGCAAAATGTAGTGGATATATTGTTGGATTTGGTGTATGGAAGATCTGAATTCACATTTCCCTTGATGTTTATTAGTTATGTGAGATTATGGATAAGTCACTGAACCTCTGAGACCCTCAAGGAAACTCTTCAAGATAATATTATACCTTAATTTTAATCTGCCTTGGGATTGCCACATTGACTAAGTATATGGCTCCAAATACAGTTTAAATTATAAGATTGCTTTATCACTCATTATTTGGGATCTCAGAAAAGAATTTAGTTCTTTGCTTTTTTGAGTCAACCTTCAACTATTTATTTCCCCATTTGAAATGATAATCTTCTGTCACAGCAAAGTATTATAAAAAGGGATGATTAGGTGTCAAAGCCAAAATGATTTCTGGTGTCTAAAAGAAGAATTATTTATTTATTTTGACAACCCAGGCATTTTCATGTAAGCACATTTGGGATAAGCATGAAAGATAATTAAAAACATTGATCAACACCAAATGCTTTTGCAAATAAGTTTTCTTTTTACCATTTCCCTACGCAATATTCACTCTCTTAAATTCTTCAATTAAGGATTAGTGTTGATATATGTAATTCTTCTGTTAGGAAAGATTTAAACAAGCTGGTCTTCTTAGAAAAGTAACATTCATTTTCTTGCTCAAACTATTAGCGCTTGCTTAATCCCATCAAAAGGGAATGAATTTTAAATTTTCTTAAGTCAGAAGTGTTTAATATTGCATTATTATAAAGAACTCATGTAAGTAATCTTTAGGGTGACATTAGAGACTGGGTAAGAAAAATATCCACGCTTGCCTGACATTTGAAGCAGAGAGAAGTTCCAGGCCTGATTCATAAAGACTTTCTATATCTTGTTTTCCAGGTGATTTTAACCCACAAAGCCAGCATCTGGTGATGGCAGCCCTCTTCTGGCTTACTCGGTCCTCTGAACTACAGTTAGCTGTTTAAATGGCTTTCTTCTCATTCCTGAAGCATTATGTGGATTTCCTATGCTCAGATATTGGTGAGTTTGGGGTGATTCAGAGTCACGTGATGATTTGGCCCTCTCCTATCCACTCCTCTTTTCCTCTGAAGCTGTGAAGGAATGTTAAATGATACATCGCTTACATCTGCTGTCCATGCCTTCCAAATACATCTTCTCAATCTAAGCAGCATTTTCCCTTTGTTCTTAATTCATGACTACCACATTCTGCAGCATTGTCTTTCACACATCTTTTCATTTCTTATCTTTCATATTGATACTTCCAAGTTCAAAGTCACTCACTTGTATCCTGGATAATGCTAATCAGAACCTTTATTTTATTTTATTTTATTTTATTTTTTGACTAGCACTGATTTATTTCATGTTGGGCTTTTTCATGCAAATTATTAAATATGATACTGTGATGAGATGAGGCCATTTGCCCCATGCATTTCTCAATAGATTGCATTTCATAGAATTACAGGATCTGAGAGTTAGAAAGGGTCTCATTGTCCATCCAGTGGAACCCATATGTCAAAAAAGAATCTCAAAAATAACTCTCCAAGGGTTTCTTCAGTCTGCTTGAAGACCTTCAAGGAGATCTTCTGAAGCACCTGGCTCTACTTTGAGATTGTGCTAATCCTTCAGAAAGAAATCTTTCTTTGCATCAGAATTATTTTACTTCTTTCCTGGAGGGTCATTAAAAAAGTCTAATCTCCCTTCTATACGACAAATCGTTTGATTACTTTAAGACCTTCATGCTCTCTCTCTCCCTTCCTCTATCTGTTTCTCTGGCTCTCAGTCTCTGCCTCTGTCAGTCTCTCTCTTTCTGTCTTTTTCTATTTCCCTGTATCCCCAAGCTGCCTCTTCTCCAGACTAAATGAATCTAGTTCATTCATCAGTTCATAATATGACAAGAATTTAATGCCTTGGAGACAGATTGGTAACTTGGAAAGTGTGCTGACTGTATTCAAAGGATCTAGGTTCAAATCCAGAATCTGATGTTTACTACTAATGTGACCTTGGGCAAGTCACAACCTCCTTGAGTCTTAAAATGAAAAGTTTATATCATAAAATTAATAGTTTAGAATAAATGTCACCAGAAGCATCTTCTCACTCTTGATCTATAACGCTGTGAACTTCTGATCCCTTTAGCCTGGCTATTCTTTGAATACCTTTCCAAAATGTAGATGAATACAATATTGCAGATGTAATTTGACTAGATCGGGGTTGTGGGTGCATTATCATTTTCCTAGTCCTTTGCACTAAAACTTTCTTAAAGTAGTTTATATTTACCTTATATTTCTTGGTTAGGTTCACATTGTTCATCCATATTGTGCCTGCATTTCATTTAATGTCTTTTTTAAAATTAAATTAAATTAAATTAAATTTTTTTTAAATTTTTAGACATTATTTTATTTGGTCGTTTCCATACATTATTCACTGGAAACAAAGATCATTTTCTTTTCCTCCCCTCCCCCCCCCCCCCCCACCTTTCCCTCTCCCATAGCCGACGAACGATTCCACTGGTTATCACATGTGTTCTTGACTCGAACCCATTTCCCTGTTGTTGGAATTTGCATTATAGTGTTCATTTAGAGTCTCTCCTCAGTCTTATCCCCTCCAACCCTGTAGTCAAGCAGTTGCTTTTCATCGGTGTTTTTACTCCCACAGTTTATCCTCTGCTTGTGGGTAGTATTTTTTAGTTCCCTGCAGATTGTTCAGGGACATTGCATTGATACTAATGGAGAAGTCCATCACATTCGATTATACCACAGTGTATCAGTCTCTGTGTACAATGTTTTCCTGGTTCTGCTCCTCTCGCTCTGCATCACTTCCTGGAGGTTGTTCCAGTCTCCATGGAATTCCTCCACTTTGTTATTCCTTTTAGCATAATAGTATTCCATCACCAACATATACCACAATTTGTTCAGCCATTCCCCAATTGACGGGCATCCCCTCATTTTCCAATTTTTGGCCACCACAAAGAGCGCAGCTATGAATATTCTTGTACAAGTCTTTTTGTCCATTATCTCTTTGGGGTACAGACCCAGCAGTGCTATGGCTGGATCAAAGGGCAGACATTCTTTTATTGCCCTTTGTGCATAGTTCCAAATTGCCCTCCAGAATGGTTGGATCAGTTCACAACTCCACCAGCAATGAATTAATGTCCCCACTTTGCCACATCCCCTCCAGCATTCATTACTTTCCATAGCTGTCATGTTAGCCAATCTGCTAGGTGTGCAGTGATACCTCAGAGTTGTTTTGATTTGCATCTCTCTGATTATAAGAGATGTAGAACACTTTTCCATGTGCTTATTAATGGTTTTGATTTCTTTGGCTGAGAACTGCCTGTTCATGTCCCTTGCCCATTTGTCAATTGGAGAATGGCTTGATTTTTTGTACAATTGATTTAGTTCTTTATAAATCTGAGTAATTAAACCTTTGTCAGAGGTTTTTATGAAGATTGTTTCCCAATTTGTTGCTTCCCTTCCGATTTTAGTTACATTGGTTTTGTTTGTACAAAACCTTTTTAATTTGATGTAATCCAGATTATTTATTTTGCATTTTGTAACTCTTTCTAATTCTTGCTTGGTTTTGAAGTCTTTCCCTTCCCAAAGGTCTGACATGTATGCTATTCTGTGTTCGCCTAATTTTCTTATAGTTTCCTTCTTTATGTTCAAGTCATTCACCCATTTTGAATTTATCTTGGTGTAGGGTGTGAGGTGTTGATCTAAACCTAATCTTTCCCACACTGTCCTCCAATTTTCCCAGCAGTTTTTATGAAATAGTGGATTTTTGTCCCAAAAGCTGGGATCTTTGGGTTTGTCATATACTGTCTTGCTGAGGTTGCTTGCCCCCAGTCTATTCCACTGATCCTCCTTTCTGTCTCTTAGCCAGCACCAAATTGTTTTGATGACCTCTGCTTTATAATATATTCTGAGATCTGGGACTGCAAGACCCCCTTCCTTTGTATTTTTTTTCATTGTTTCCCTGGATATCCTTGATCTTTTGTTCTTCCAAATGAACTTTGTTATGTTTTTTTCTAAATCAGTAAAAAAATTTTTTGGAAGTTCCATGGGTATGGCACTAAATAGATAGATGAGTTTGGGTAGGATGGTCATTTTTATTATATTGGCTCGTCCTACCCATGAGCAGTCAATGTTCTTCCAATTGTTCAAGTCTAGTTTTAGTTGTGTGGAAAGTGTTTTGTAGTTGTGTTCATATAGTTCCTGTGTTTGTCTCGGGAGATAGATTCCTAACTATTTTATTTTGTCTAAGGTAATTTTGAATGGGATTTCTCTTTCTAGTTCTTGCTGCTGAGCTGTGTTGGAATTATATAGAAATGCTGATGACTTTTGTGGGTTTATTTTGTATCCTGCAACTTTGCTAAAGTTGTTGATTATTTCGATTAGCTTTTTTGTTGAATCTCTAGGATTCTTTAAGTAGACCATCATGTCATCTGCAAAGAGTGATAATTTGGTCTCCTCCTTGCCTATTTTAATGCCTTCATTTTCTTTTTCTTCTCTAATTGCTACTGCTAGTGTTTCTAGTGTAATATTAAACAATAAAGGTGATAATGGGCATCCTTGTTTGACTCCTGATCTTTTTGGGAATGCTTCTAATTTATCCCCATTGCAGATGATGCTTGCTGATGGTTTTAGATATATACTGTTTATTATTTTTAGGAATGACCCTTCTATTCCTATGCTTTCTAGTGTTTTTAATAGGAATGGGTGTTGTATTTTATCAAAGGCCTTTTCTGCATCTATTGAGATAATTATGTGGTTCTTGTTGGTTTGCTTGTTAATGTGGTCAATTATGTGGATGGTTTTCCTAATATTGAACCAACTCTGCATCCCTGGTATAAATCCTACTTGATCATGGTGGATGACCCTTCTGATCACTTGCTGGAGTCTTTTTGCTGGTATCCCATTTAAGATTTTTGCATCTATATTCATTAGGGAGATTGGTCTATAGTTTTCTTTCTCTGTTTTTGACCTGCCTGATTTTGGAATCAGTACCATGTTTGTGTCATAAAAAGGAGTTTAGTAGAACTCCCTCTTTGCTTATTATTTCAAATAGTTTGTATAGTATCGGGATTAACTGTTCTCTGAATGTTTGATAGAATTCACTGGTGAATCCATCGGGTCCTGGGGATTTTTTCTTAGGAAGTTCTTTGATGGCCTGTTGGATTTCATTTTCTGATATGGGATTATTTAAGAATTCTATTTCTTCTTCTGTTAGTCTAGGCAGTTTGTATTTTTGTATATATTCACCCATATCACCTAAATTGGTGTATTTATTGCCATATAATTGGGCAAAGTAATTTTTAATGATTGCCTTAATTTCCTCTTCATCAGAGGTGATGTCCCCCTTTTCATCTTTGATGCTGTTAATTTGCTTTTCTTCCTTCCTTTTTTTAATTAGATTGACCAGTACTTTGCCTATTTTGTTTGTTTTTCCAAAGTACCAGCTTCTTGTCTTATTTATTAAATCAATAGTTCTATCACTTTTGATTTTATTAATTTCTCACTTAATTTTTAGGATTTCTAGTTTGGTTTTCTGCTGGGAGTTTTTAATTTGGTTGCTTTTGAGTTTTTTTATTTGCATTTCCAATTGATTGATCTCTGCTCTCCCTAGTTTGTTAATATATGCACTCAGGCATATGAATTTACCTCTGATTACCGCTTTGGCTGCATCCCAAAAGATTTGAAAGGATGTCTCGCCATTGTCATTTTCCTCGATGAAATTATTAATTGTTTCTCTGATTTCTTCTCTTACTAAACGATTTTGGAGTATCATTTGGATTTTTCCTCTATAAAAATTATCCAGGGTCAATGCCTTCTTCTTGTTTTCCTTTGTGTGGAACTTGTTTTTCCTGGGCATTATTTTCTATCACTGTGGTGGTTTTTCCTTCACTTTCCAGTCAGAAGTCTGAGTGAAGAGGGCAGGCTCTCTGTGTATGGAGCTAAGGAGTGTGATTTTTGCTTGAGACCACCTCTCGTGTATTTGCAGCTTCTACTGTTTACTGCTCTTCACTGTGCTATTGCCCTGTTGGGGCCCATGATCTGAGTTCTTCAGCCTGTTGGGGTCTCAGGTCTAGCTGCTCCCAGGGGTAGGTCTTTGGTGGTCTTAATCTGCTGCCATGGACCTAGATGTGCCCCTTGCTTGCTCTAGAGGTGTCTCTCCCTTCCAGCTCACTGGCTGGGGGAGGGTTGGTCAACTCTTGTTTTGGTGGAAATTATTTCTCCCCCTTATAGTGTGGAAATGCCCAAGTCCAATGTACCTTCAATGCTGCACCCTACTGTAGAGTCCCTTTATTCATATGAATTTGGGTTTTTTTTTTTTGCCTTTTTAGGTAGTCTATATATCAGTAGGTGAACAGAGGAGTCCTGTATTTAGACTGCAACCATGTTAACCCTGAAGTTCCTCAATAATAAGGGCCTAATATGTGTCAGATAATGTGAATCAGGATGATCTGAGTTCAAACATAGCCTTAGACACTTACTATCTGGATAAATCACTTAACTGTTGTTTCCTTATCTTCAAGATGGGAACAATAATAGCACTTATGGATCTATGTCCTGATTTATGATGATCAGATGGGATAATTGTGATGTGCTCAGCACAATGCCTGGCATATATTAGGTGCTATTATTATTATTAATTATTAACTAAGATGCTTTATATGTAGTTATACATATACTCTATTGCAGAGCAAATAGAAATTACCTCATGGATCCAGGTTTTACCTCTAATAAATGCTGGCTGTGTGATATTGAAAACTAGTTTCATCTCAGTGTTGCAGAAAACATTCTGTTTCTATAAGTTATATAATAGATGCTTGTGTACACTGTTGGAAGGATATTTTTAGTCAAGACTTCCCTCTACATCAAAGATGACAGCATTGTAGCTGGCAATACTCTGGGTAGGAATCAGATTAAAATTTAATTCAGAAACAGTTAAAATAAATGAAAATAAAATAAAACACAAATAATGTTAATATATGCCCTTTTCATTAATACAGACTAGTATGATTCACTCTAGGATCTTTCTTTATAAAGCCAAAGGATACATTTATTATCTTACTAAGGTCCAAATCCAGAGGACATGACTGAAACTTTGGGAACAGATAGAAAAGAGGCTGGTAAACTAAAAATATTTCTTTTGCCTACATAAAAGTTATACTGGATTTAGGGAGGAGATGATGAATTCCACTTTGGTCATGTTGAGTTTGTGGTACTTCAGGAGACTCCCATTTGGGGATGACTAATAGGCAGTTGATGATGTAGGAACAGGAATTTAGAAAGGAGATTAAGATTGGATTCAAGGTTTTGGAGACTTCTGCAAAAAGGTGATGATTAAATCCATGAAACCTAATAAAATCACCAAGAGAGAGAAAATAAAAGAGCCCAGCACAGAGCTTGGGTCCATGGTAAGTGAGTGGCACACAGGTTTCCATCAAAAGAGACAGAGAAGAAGCATTCAAGTACAGAAGAAAACAGGAGAAAACAGTATTATAAAAAAATTGAGGAAGGAAAGAATACAAACCAGAAAGAATTAGTTTAAAATAGAAAGCCTATTCACTATTGAATCTTTGAGTATAATTCCAGATTTCTTTAGAAAATGGTTGAATCAGTCGACAGTTCCACGTCCCCATTTTCCAACATCCCTTTTAACATTAGTCATTTTGTTCTTTCATCATTTTAGCCAATTTAATAGGTTTGAGGTGAAATCTCAGGGTTGTTTTGATTTGCATCCCTCTAACCAGTGATTTAGAGCATTTCTTCATGTGTTTACATAAAGCTTTAATTTCTTTATCCAAAACTATCTGTTCATGTTCCTTGACCATTTATTAATTAAAGAATGGCTCATATTCTTACAAGTTGGATGAAGTTATGTATATATTTTAGTTATGAGTCATCTATATGAGAAATTGTCTATGAATCTTTTCCCAATTCAATTACCAAAAAGTTATTTTATTGGGGGTAGCTAAATTGCTCAGTGGATTGAGAGCAGAGGCTAGAGATGGGAGGTCCTGGATTAAATCTGGTCAAAGACACTTTCTTGCTGAGACCTAGGGTAAATTACTTATTCCCATTGTCTAGCTCTTTTTCCTCTTTTGCCTTGGAATCAGTACACAGAATTTACTTTAATATGGAAGTAAAGTTTTGTTTTTGTTATTTCACTGAACTAGAAAAACTAATAAAATTTATTTGGAAGATCAAAATGTCAAGAATATCAAAGAAATTAATGAAAGGATGCGAATCCAGGAGGTCGAGCAGTATCAGATTCTAGACTGTATTATAAAACTAATTATCAGAATTTTCTGGTACTGGTTAAAAATGGAAAAGCATATCAGTGGAAAAGAACAAACAAAAACCAAACAGTAAAAATATAGTAATCTTGTACTTGATAAAAGTAAACATCCAAGTTATTAGTATTAGAATTCATTATTTGGTTAAAAATATTATTGGGAAAACAAGAAAGCAGTCTGGCAGAAACTAGGAAGAGACTATAAAAGGGAACTTCAAGTATTTGAGGAGTTGTTACATGGATATGAGATTAGATCTGGTCTGTCTGAGGTCAGAAACAAGGATGAGGAGCAAAGGGTGGACATTTTAAAGGGGTAGATCAACTCATTTTAAGGAGTAGACTAGTCCTAAAAGACTTCAAAAGAGAAAGGATCCTAGCTGAAGTATGGGTTGGCCTGGATAGCTTTGAATCCTCTTCCAACTTTGAAGATCTATGAACCAGTAAGTGCTATACTTGGTTCCATCTAGAGTTACACAGAATTTGTAGTCTGAAGGCAGCTAGTCCAACCCTTTTAATTTACTAATGAAACTGAGGGCTAGAGAGGAGAAGGCATTACTTGTCATCATGAAGTTATTATTGGAAGAGCCAGGATTCAAAACTAGATTCTTTGGTTCTAAATCTGGTGTTGTTTTTTTAAATTAAGTTTATTTAATTAATTAATTTAGACTATTTTTCCATGGTCACATGATTCATGTTCTTTCCCTCCCCTCCTGCCTTCTCCTTCCTATAGGTGATAAGCAATTCTACTGAGTTTTACATGTTTTTTTTAAAAAATTAAGTTTATTTATTTCATTTTTTTTTTAAATGCACCTTGTCTCTCAAAAGCAGTCTGAACTGCAGATAAAGATTGGATCCATTGCAGGGGAGCAATGGAGAGAGCACTGGAATGAAAGTTAGGAAGACCTTGAGTCTGAATGAGAAATTTACATACTAATTGTGTATTAGTAGTCTCTTGGTGACCGAGAATGACAATTGTCTTTGTGCGTTTTCATCTACGGTGTACCCTCATGTGGCTTTGGAGTCCAAAGGCTGAGGCGCACAGTTTGTGGCACACGGGGCATAGGACGCCAGTTGTTACGGGAGGTGTGGCTGTGGCCTGGTGTCCGCGTTCACGCACAGCAGCAAGATGTCGACGTCGCTCATCTTCAAAGGAGGTGGCGGCATGGTGAATGTGGGTTCGCCAGCTGCTTCTGTCAGAGGCAGCGAGTTCTAGTTGCTTTGGTGTGATGCCAGCCCACTTCAAGTTGGACTTTAGCTGGTCCTTGAATCTTTTCTTTGGTTGGCCTTGTTTCCTGAGTCCAGCTGACAGTTCACCGTAGAATACCTGTCTTGGTATTCGCTGTGGGTCCATGTGGATGACGTGTCCAGACCATCGTAGCTGGGTTCTGAGGACCAGGACTTCGATGCTGGTGGAGTTGGCTCTGTCGAGGACTTCCTGGTTGGTGATTCGGTCCTGCCATCGGATCCTCATGATTGACCGGAGGGAGTGTCGGTGGAATTGCTCCAGCTGCTTCATGTGCTTTCGGTACAGTGTCCATGTCTCACAGCTGTACAGGAGCGAGCTGAGGACCACTGCATTGTACACTTTGAGCTTCGTCGCAGTGCTTACACCGCTGTGTTGGAGGACTTTGCAGCGCAGCCACCTGAGTGCCTGGCTGGCCTTTTGGATCCTGGCATTAATCTCGTGGTCTAGGGACCCGTCGTTGGCAATGGTGCTGCCCAGGTACTTGAAAGTGTTGACTTTAGAAAGCTATGTGCCGTCGATTGTAATGCACGGCTGGTTCGTTGGCCTCCCTGGTGCAGGTTGGAACAGCACCTCTGTTTTGCTGAGGCTGATAGTCAGGCCACACAGTTTTGTTGCGGTGGAGAACCTGTCCACAATGATTTGGAGATGATTTTCTTGGTGGGCCATGAGAGCACAGTCATCTGCAAAGAGAGCTTCCAGGATGTTGTCTTTGTTTTTGCAGTCAGGCGGTGAAGGTCGAATAGTGAGCCATCCAGCTGGTATTTGATGTAGACGCCCAGGTCTAGATCCATCACAGCATGTCCTAATACTTGGGTGAAAAATAGGTTGAATAGTACTGGAGCAAGGACACAGCCTTGTTTCACGCCATTGGAGATGTTGAAGCGATCGGAAGTCTCTCCACAAGATAGGACTTCCCCTGTCATGTCGACATGAAAGAGCTGGATCAGTTTGACGAATTTTGCTGGGCAACCGAGCTTGCTAAGGATCACCCACAATGCATCCCTGTTTACTGTGTCGAACACCTTTGTCAGGTCTATGAAGACAATGTAGAGACTCAGGTTCTGCTCAAGGCATTTTTCCTGCATTTGCCTCACCGTGAAGACCATGTTGATGGTGCTGTGATCTGGTCGGAAGCCACATTGTGATTCAGGCAGGTTCTGCTCTGAAACAGATGACAGGAGTCTGTTGAGTATAACACGGGTGAGGATCTTTCCGGCAGTGGAGAGTAGTGAGATGCCTCTGTAGTTGTCACAGGCTGCTCGTGCGCCTTTGTTCTTGTATAGGGCTATGATGGAGGCATCTCTGAGTTCTGGGGGCATGTCTTCCTCTTCCCATATGCTGGTCAGCACTATGTGGAATGCCTGGAGCACCTTTCCATTTAAGGCCTTGTACACCTCTGTTGGGATCCCGTCTTTACCGGGTGCCTTGCCTGCACTCATTTGTTTAATGGCTTTTTGGACTTCCTCTATTGAAGGAGGGACATCAAGTTGTTCAATGGTGCAGTTTTGGGGGATCTGGTCAAGGGCGCTTTGGTCGACTGAAGAGGGTCGGTTGAGAAGCTGACTGAAGTGTTCTTTCCGCCTGTTCCTGATGCCTTTTTAATCTTTTATGAGAGTGTCACTGTCAGAGGATAACAAGGGAGTGGTGGTGGGTTTTAATGGCCCATAGACAGTCTTGAGGGCACTGAAAAATTGTTTGTAGTTTTTCATATCAGCAAAGCGCTGGATTTCTTCTGCCTTTTTTTTCCCACCATCGGTCTTGCATTTTCCTGATCTCATGCTGCTCTGTGGCTTGGAGAGACTTGAATCTGTTCTTTTTAGGAGCAGAATTTGGGTTATTTTGCCACTCCATAAAGGCTTTGTTCTTCTTGCTCAATAGGTCTTCAATAGCAGTGTTGTTCTCCTCGAACCAGTCCTGGTGGTTGCGTTGTTTTGGGCCTAGGACTGCCTTTGATGTTTCCTTCACTGCGTCTCTGAACTGGTTCCATTTCTTGGTTGAGCTTCCAGTGAGTGTTCCCTTGACAGACAGCTTGTCATCCAAGCAGGACTGGAACGTTTGCAAATATGATGGATCTCTAAGATGACTCACGTTGTAAAATGTGCGAACTGTCTGGGCGCGTTTTGGATGGTGAGGCGCAATGCGCATTCGAAGAGTCGCTCTAACCAATTGGTGGTCTGTCCATCATTCAGCTCCTCTCATGGCTCTGGTTATCTGTACATCCTGGATGTCTCGCCGGTGTACAATGATGTCGTCAATGAGATGCCACTGTTTTGATCGTGGATGCATCCACGTTGTTTTATATTTGTTAGCCATTCTGAACACAGTGTTTGTGATGGTGAGTTCGAACTCTGAGCATTTGCTGAGTAGCAGTAGGCCATTGTTGTTCATTTTGCCCACTCCGTGTTTGCCGAGCACTCTTTTCCATCTTTCATGGTCCTGCCCAATGCGGGCATTGAAGTCTCCCAGTAGTATCAGCTTGTCATTTGTGGGCACTGAGTGCAGGACAGCATTCAGGTCAGAGTAGAACTGCTCGATGGTCTCCTCTGTGCTGGTCAGTGTTGGGGCATATGCGCTGATGATTGTGGCATACCGGTCTTTGCTGAGAGGCAAATGGATCTTCATGAGCCTCTCGCTGATGCCCACAGGTAAGTCTGGCAGCTGTTTGAGCAAACTGGTCTTGATAGCCAGGTCAACACCATGGATTCTGTCTTCATTTGGGGCTCTACCTTTCCAGAAGAAGGTGTATCCAGTGGTGGGTTCTCTGAGTGATCCCTCTTCTGGTAAGCGTGTTTTGCTTAATGCTGTGATGTCGATGTTATATCGCACCAGTTCTTTACCAGTTAGAGCTGTTCTTCTCTCAGGTCTTGGGGTATTCTCTCTATCAAGTTGTGTGAGTACAAGCAAATAGCTAAAGCTCCATCTGCCTTAGTTTCCATATATATACAATGGGGATAATAATAGTATCTACATCCAAAATCACTGTGAGGATCAAATGAAGTAATATTTATAAAGTGATTTATTTGCCAACCTTAAAAAGTGGTATATAAGTTCTAACTACTGTTATTGTAATTACTGTGAGAGAAATATCAGCATCAGGGTATTAAGAAGAAGCATGAAAATATATCATGTACTTTTTTTTCTGGTGGGAGGACCACAAAAAGGAAAACAGAAAGACAAGATGAAAAAAAATGATTGATAAAATATTTAATTTTGTTCATATCCTGAAGATTGGAATGGAGAATGAGGATAACAGTTTAACCTACTCCTAAAAAAAGAGTGGAGGTTTTTATGCTTTAGGATTATTATAAATTATGCATGATCATATAACTAGAGAATATAAAATACCTGAGGAGACAAGAGAAAGTTAAATGGAAGTTGGGAAGGGCATATTTGAAACCTGGTTAATAAAAAGGGGATATAGACTGATTAGAAGATCAGCAATATATTTCAGAGACTACTTTACTAATTACATGTACACTTTACTAATTACTAATTGTCAGAGGTTTTGCAGAACCATTAGAAGTCTTTTAGACATCATAAGCATTCTTCTAAAGAGGTAAAAAATCAATAAGGCAAAAAAATAAGAGCCTTATTGCCAAAATCAATAAGGCAAAAATCAAAGCTTTGAATTGGGAACTGGCTGAAATTGTGTTTCTGTTCTGATCTTTTAATAAGGAAAAAAGATTACAAAGATACTTTCTAACTACTTCATAATGCTGTGCAGAATTATGGGTCACATATCATTTTTTAGGCTTTTTGGTTCTTTGGGAAGACTATACCCATTTCTATGTGTGTATACTGAATCCTCTATTTCTAAATCTTATATCACTTTTTCTTATTATTTTCACCTGAGGTCAGGACTAAGTGGAATTACTCCTTTCTCTTCTCCTTCACTACCAGTTCTCCATTCAATCTATTCTACCACTTAGTTACCACAAGTATGTGTAAAGTATGAGAAATTCAAAACAAGGTAGGGGACATTAATGATTCATTTCTTTTTTAAAAATGGCAGCCTTTTGTAAAGAAATCAAGGTCAATATTGAGACTTCAAACAGCTATGTTTCAAGGGGACTGATTCCTAGACAGAGTAGAATCTAAAAAGAAGAGATAGCAAGAGTTCAAGCATGAGGTATGATGGGCTGGACAAAGTTAGTCATCTAATGGCCCATTGGATGTGTAACAAATTCATGTCAGGCTTTCAGTATTACATGATAACACCTTCATTTGTCTCTGATCATGCTCAATTTGAGGACCATAGATTTATAAGAGAAGATGCCGTAGAGACTACTCAGTCCATCTCGATCATTTTATAGAAAAGAAAATCCCAGTTTTGATGCTTTTAATTTTTTCAGTAAAAGAGAAATCAATATCATCTGTTGGGCTAGAAGGGGTTGAAGGCACTGCTCGAATTGCATAGAGTCCTATCTATACTACCTATGGTTTTCCCCTTTGCTCCAAGATCAGAGAAGGAGATGACCTTTCTTACCAAGGCTAGTTCAGGTTATAGGAGAGATTGGACCAGTAGAAGTAATAAATGGAATCGAGATCATGAAGACATGGATATAGAACAACAACCACTAGAGGGGGATAAAGAAACTTTAGGGCATATAAGACCTTGGGACATAGAAGGTACCATTGACTCTAGCAAGGTCTGGATGTCCAGATTCTAGAAGAGAGCAACAATTGAAAGGAGCTTAAGGAGGACTCCTCAAAGAGACAAAAGTCTGAGCACCTGATCCCCAGTGACCTTGTGTACGGTGGTTTAGAGTGTACTGATTGTATGGGGGAAATGTTTTGTAACAGTTGTCCTTACTATAGTACTTGGTAAAGTCCATTGGCTAAAATAGTAGTAGGAGTAGGAGTAGTAGTAGTAGTAGTAGTAGTAGTAGTAGTAGGAGGAGGAGGAGGAGGAGGAGGAGGAGGAGGAGGAGGAGGAGGAGGAGGAGGAGGAGGAGGAGGAGGAGGAGGAGTAACAACAACAACAACAACAACTTTCTGGGTGGAAAACTCACCAGTAGAGCCTTGTGCATAACAGGACTAGAAATCTGGTCCCTTAGAGATATACCTAGAGCCCCAAAGAGAATAAATAATAACTAACATTTATAGGGAGCACCATACCTGGAGTAGGGAAGATCTGAGTTTCATCTAGTCTCAGTCACTTACTAATATCACAAATCACTCCAGTATCTTTGATATGTTTTAAACTAGATCCAAACTATATTTTTTAGTCTGTCAAATTCTACCCACCCAGCCCTGCCCTCTGCCAGCCCTCCATACCAGTGACTTAAAAGAAACTCGTCACTGGCCAGTTCAGGGGTTATGGTATTTTCTCAATGTTTTCATCATTTTCTTTATTTCTTCATCATTTTCCCTGTTCTTCCAGCATTTAAATCCATAGATCTTTTATTTAAATTTGATAAAAACCAAGTATAGGATCAGATAGTTACAGCTTCCTCATTTTATAGATGAGAAAAAGTGAAGCCCATAGAGGGTAAATGTCTTGTCTTAGGTCACATAGGTATTATGGGGAAGACTTGAGATTTGGAACCTAGTCATTTCCTGGTCCAATATTCTTTTTACAACACTATCCTCTTTATTAAACCAATGAAAACTCTCTTAATTTTTTTAGGCAGCAAATATTCTTTCTATAGCCTGATCAATTAATTTAACCTGTCATAAAGTCCATTAGCAACCCAAAGCACTCCCAAACATGTACTTAGTGCACTATTTGCACTAAATGATGTTGACTATCCATTCCTAACTGTAACATTGGATTTTGCAGTTACTATTTAACATCACAAACAACCCCTACAATATTTTCAAAGACAAATAGAACTTCTGGGTTCTTTGTCTATTACAGCTCATCTTGCTTTACTTGTTGGACATTTTCAGCTTCCTTTGGAGATGTTGATTGGTATATTTTGACACCATATTGCTAGATGATTAAAAAAGTCATTGAAATCATATCTAGACAATACTTTTAGTTGTACCTCTTCTAATGATATGTAAATTTCCATGTCTTCACATTTTCCATTGATTTGTGAAATTAGTATGAATCAAATTTACTTGTGCAAAACTCTTTGGGCAGAAGACTCAGATCTTTCTGTAGGACTCAGGTCTCATCTTGAGAGAATCTGTGGAAATAATAAGCTGTTACATGGCCTGATGACATTTAAGAAAGTGGGCATATGGATGAGGCAGAACCATAACTAGGGTAGGATGACTGGAGCTTTTTTCCAGGGTGTTAAAATTTAGAGGGCAAAATGAAAGTTCTTAGTGCCTTCTGAAGGACAGAACCATCTGAACTTAGCACCTAGTTATCTGGAATAATTAGGTGAAATTAGAACCTACCAGATGGTAGTATTTTTCCCCTACCGTGCCTATAATCCAGGTGAACTGTCATGTAGCTTACCATGCCATATTACCCAAACCCATCCCCAGAAGTAGATTCCACAGCAGCAACTTTTCAGATCTCAGCATCTTTCCCCTGTTACACTCAACTGAAATCATCTATGAGCCAAAATTGTTCATTACAGCTCACCCATAGGGAATGGGGCGGGGTACATATAATCAAAAGACAGCACTGTTATATTCAGGCTTGATAATGAGTGGATAGTTTATATCTGATCCAATTCAATCCTACTTCTTAGACTTGAAAAAATAAACATGGTGCCCCCAGATATTTCCACTGGCTTTTTTTCTTACTTGGAAGTCAACATCTTTTAAGTTATTCCCACCTTTTCAATTCTATTATTATTTAGATAAGAATATACAAGTGAATAAAGCAGTCCAAAAATCCCCTATGATTTATTATCACATAGAAAATTTTCATGAAAATTATAGTAGCAGAAAATAATTATGGAATAAGTAGAAAATAAAGTATTGAGTGTGCTCTATTTCCAAGGAATATGCCAGTGCATTGACATTGTGGGTAAAGTATAGAGGAGGCATAAGAGGAGGAGACTTAGATTTAGGTGGTCGCCTATTAGAAATATGGTCACTTAGGTGCTGCTCTGGTTAGAGTGCCTGGCCTGAAGTCCGGAAGACCAATTGCAGAAGGATAGTATTAGCTTTAATTGGAATCTGGAAAGAGTTCTTGTTATAGGTCAGATTTTAGCTAGGACTTAAAGGAAGCCATGGAATCAGGAGGAAGAGAAGAAGAGACAGAGTTTCAGACTAGAGGACGGCTAGTGAAAGTTCTCAGAGTTCAGTTTCATATTTGAAGAACAGTAAGGATATCAGAGTTACTAGATCACAGAAAATGTGTGCATGTAGTGGGGAATAATAGGAATAAGACATAAGAAGAGAGGAAAAACAGCAAGAATCCAGACTGAAAAGGACCTTAGAAGCCAAATAGAAGATTATATTTTTAATCCTGGAGTCAATGGAGAATCCTAAGAGTTTATTGAATAGGGGGTGGAATGATCAGATGTGCATTTTAGGAAGATTATTTTGATATTAAATGAAGAACAAACTGGAATGGAGAGAGATGAGGTAGGGAATATAATGTTAGGTATGGTGTGATGAGGGTCTACCATCAACATTTTGGAGATGTCAGCAGTGATGGGAGCATATACAAAAAATGGTTTGAGAGCAGAATCATTAGGGCTTAGCAACATATTGGATGAGTGACAATATTCTAGTTGGTAGTACCCTTTACAGTAATAAGAAAATTGTGAAGAAGGGAGAGTTTTCTGGGGAAAATAATGAATGTGGGTTTGAGACATATTGAATTTAATATGCCTGTGGGGCATAAAGTTCAAGATGTTTAATAGACAGTTCGAGATTTGAGTCTGGAAGTCAAGAGAAAGGTGATGGCTGGAAAATATCCAAGAATCATGTATAGAGAAACGATGACTGAATCCAAGAAAGTTGACGAAATGATTAAATTAGCAGAAGGAGAAGAAAGGCCAGGACAGAGCCTTGGAAGATGCCAAAGGAGATGTGTGGAAGGAAGAAGTAGAATAGTATGAATGGATCTTAGAGTACATGAAAGGGTGTTATGTGTGAGAAGACAAGAAAGACAAAAAGAGAAAAGTTTAAGAAGGGTTTTAAAAACCAAATAGAGGATATTACATTTGATCAGGAAGAGACTGGCAAAATAGAACATTTTTTAATATGAAACCTATTTCAAAATTGCTTTTTGACTCAGCCTGTTTGGAATCAGGCCAGTTAGGCAAAAAAAAAAAAAAGCATATACCAACATATGTGATTATTCCAGACCTTTGATAGAAGAGATATTTTAAAGGACTCACCATGTAGATTTGTTTTAATCTTATCTATTGTACAGGAAAGAACCATATTGTATTATCCTGAGGTCATTATGCTATTTCACAACCATTTTTATTCTTTACAATGTTTTTAATATCTTGGCTCTATTTTCTGAACTCAAAGACGTTTTATCTATACACAATACATCATGTGGTTCCCTGGCCTCTTGACTCCTCTCTTTGCTTCAGCAATTTGACCTAAGGAAGTTCCTCTACAATCCTGAAATGAGCATCTTTTCTAATTCCCTTACTTTATCCTCTTCCTTCCTGAAGATGAGTATTTGGGAATAGTCACATCTGTTGGATTCTTTGCTGCATATGGAGCCTCAAAATCTTCATGAGTGAAAGCTTTCATGACTTTCAACAGAGAATCCTAGAATTCTAGAATGAGAAAGGATCCTAGACCATTGTCTAAGTTCACTATCTTTCTAATGAAGACATTGAAGATCAGAGATGTAACTTCTTCAAGGCCACAAAGACAGAATCAGGTTCTAAGCAAGGTCTTGAATGTTCCAAATATGCCATTATAAAAATAAAAGACGTAGGATTGGGAGTTGTTTTTGTCTGATGGAGAAGTAAAAAATACTCCTTATTTTCTGATAAATGTAAAATAATAGCTAAACTTGAATAATGCTTTAAGTTTTGTAAAGCACTTTATATGTATATATTATCTCATTTGATTCTGAGTAATAGAATAAATGACAATGATAGTCTAAAAGCATCTGTTTTCTAGCACACACACATACATCATACATACATTAATAGATAGATAATAGTTTGATAGATAAATCGATAGCAGCTAGATGGCTCATTGGCTCATTGGATAGAATGCTGGGTCTGGAGGCAAGAAGACCTTAGTTCAAATTTGGATTCAGACATTTCCTAGCTATATGTCCCTGGGCAAGTCACTTAACCTCATTTGCCTTAGATTCTTCATCTGTAAAATGAGCTGGAGAAGGAATGCCAAATTGCTCCGTTGTATCTGCCAAGTGAAAAGAATGTTGTTTTTTTTAAATATAGAAAATATATAATTTATTACAAATTCAGGTTAGGGAATAAGGATTAGGAAAAGGATTTCCCTATCTCTAGTTCTCTAAGCTCCACCCAAATCAACCTAAGTTTATCATAAGTGAAGCTCTTCTGGTTTCCTCTCCACCTCCCTGCCCTGGCTAAATGTTACCCCAAAAATCTGTCTAAATACTGCCTGTCTATAATCTTCATATATTCTCCCAAAGTTGTCCTCAGGGGTTTGGTAACACTGGCTCTGAATGACAGAGCTTACTCAGCAGGGTTTGACACTGGGTTAGACCCCAAAACCCAAATGAAGTGAGAATAAAGCCCAGGCAAGTTGGCACACACTCACAGAAAGTAGGGATAACCAGATCTGCTCCAAACTGCTCTCCAGCTGATCAGGAACCACAGGGAAGGATTGAAGTTTTGTCTTTTGTTCTCCAAAGACTTGAGATAGGAAAAGGTCTTAGAAGTAGCTCTTCCTCCCTCTGCTTGGGCAGGACCAGAATTAAAGTGGCAGTCCATGACCAAGATCCAGGACCAAATCAAGTCCAAGACCAAGACCAAGGACCAAGTGACAGTTGCTTATCCATTAACCCTTCTTTCTCTACCCCCTGGCTTCTTGAATACTCCAGAGTTTTTAATATGTGCCAAATGCCAGTTTTTTAAAGCCAACTTTCCATCTTATGCTTCTCTATAACTTCCCTATGACACAAGAAAAAGTCACAAGGAATTGGACATAGCTAAAACATTTGAACAATAATAACAACAACAATTTAGCCACATCATCTCTATGGTATGTGTGTGTGTGTGTCTGTGTGTAAAACATACACACATGACTTCCCCATCCCTTAGAGTTTGGGAATATTATCCAACTTTATTTGGTCACAAATCTTGGTTTTATGTAGAGCTGTCATTCTTGATAGGGAATCAAAAGTTCATTTGAGAAAGAGCAGACAAGGACAATTTTCTATTTTTTATCGTTTTACTAAAATTTTTCTCAGGTCCATCATAATGTTTGCACAGCATAGTGTTAAGAAACTCTCATCCATTGGCTCTTGAAGGCTGTTTGCTATCCTTAATTAAAGGGTTGTTTCTTCATTCTTTGGTACAATCAGTGTCACTATGATTGTTAGCTTTATTGACAAAAATTGTTTTTGTAGTAAGGAAACAATCCAGAAAAGGAATGGCTTTGTCAGTTGAACCTACAGATTCTAAGCCAAAAAAGTAAAATTTTGTCTTTGGGTCTAAAATAATGCTGTAGACAAAAAAGAAATATTTTTAGAGATACGTTAATAGACCATAAAATAGACCACGAGAGTTGTTTCTCCTCTTTCTCCCTGAGCTGCCTCCCCTCCACTTCCATCCCTCCTCCAGGGCCCTGGGAGGACTGAAGAGGAAGAGGAAATGCTAAAATTATTGGTGCCTCAATCCATTTAAAAAGAAAAGAAAGGATTAGACGAGTTTCAGGGGCCATTGAAATGAGTTCAAATTTGCTGAGACAAAAGAAAGAGAAAGTGCCTATGGAGACACATTGTGGGGTTTGTTGAACACAAAGCCTTAGAGAAATATGGAAAGACTTTCTTGAACTCATCTCTCCCTATGGTGACTGGGAAGTCTCATTTGCTTCCATCCAGCGATGAGCTTCATTATTATTATTCAACATTCATTGAGCACCAACAGTGCAGTCTCCACTGTACCAACCGAGTCCTGAGGATACTGCCGGCACTCAGTACGATGGTCTTTGAAATCCTGCTGGAAGTTTAAAACAACTTTAAAATGTTTTTTTCTCGTTTCGAGCATTTCTGTAATGAAAAAAATCATTCCATAAAAATAAACCTGCAGGAGGGCAGGACACTGAGACATTTTCTATATGGTTTCAATAAAAAAAACCATGAAAATACTTTGCATTATTTACTCGCTACTAGTAGCTTTTAAAAAGAAAAAGACTAATCAAATCATTATATTATAAAAGGGCATGCTGATAAGTGATAAATGAATAAAATGATAATAGAGATTTTTAAATGAACCTTGTCAATACGTTCTACTTTCTAAAAAGTCTTGTGATAGCTTTCAGCAGCGTACAATACAACCTATAAACCTAGTCTAAGTGCTAAATGCATACACAAAATTATGCTAGAAATGAAGATTAATCAGCTCAAGTAAGTCTAAACATTCGGATTTGTCTTTGTATGTCTACAGAAATATTCTGGGTATTGCATTCACATTATTTTTGCAGATATAATGTTCGATTTGATCAATGATGAGTCATCAAACATTTTATAAAATGCTCCTTATATTTCTCGTGACATGAATACTCAAGCATGCATGTTTAGAAATATGAATGCAAGATGAACTAGAGACAGGACATTTTTTCTACTCTGAAATATGCAGTAAATGGAAAATAATAATACTAAAAAAAGAGCTAGAGGCTTGGAAGTATACTTATCATTTCTAGGATTTACAATTTGTTTTCTTGATAGCTTTGGAGGCATTTTAAAAAGTCTGTTTAATCCACCCAGTCAATCAGTAGTCTCAGGAGTAGAGGTCTTTGCTTTAGGGCTAGGTTGATGCTTGGCAAAGTCTTAAAGCTTCATGGTTTTGATGCGTCTCAGACAACAAAGCTTTGATGCCTAAGAATGCTGACTCCATAAAGCAATTAATGTCTTTGAATGTTTTTGCTTCCTATTTTTAATCGAATTTCCCATTCAAATAAAAATACCACAAAAGACATCAGTTTTATAATCAGAAATTACACTTAATTCAGTTGTCTCCCATTAAATGCACCCAGATTGTTCCCATTGAATGGTTACCCCTTTATTATAAGATTTAGCCTTTATGTTCATGCAAAATCAAAATCGTTGCTTGGCATTGGGGATTTTTCTTTTAAAAATCATTGAGTGAGAGACAGAAAAGCATAAAAGATAGAGGCTTGGCCCCAGAGTCATGAAAACTGGGTTAAAATCTTACCTCTGACCCACATTAGATCTGTGATTCAGGATATATCTCCCAAGCTCTCAGTATTCACAGGTAATACGAGCCTGTAAATTGCAGAGATGTTACTGATCATTGATAAAGTATTTCCTATATTTATGAAATTACAAACCAAAAATCTTTCTTAATAAGAATGAGGGATGGGAAAATACAAAGTTACTCATCAATACATAGTTGCCTTACTTCTGCTATATGTAGAAATCTTTTAGGCAGAGAGAAGATATTCAAAGAGACATAAGGCATAAGTTCTCTGTCTAGGAGCTCATGCCATTTGAAGATGGAAAACACATATGCTGAAAGAAAAATATAATACAAGTTACTGAATAAAGGGGTCTAAGTGCCAGTTGAGATAGTCTTGGAGAATCAGAAGGGAGAAATTATCTCCCAAGTCAGAGGAGATATCAGGATTAAGTGAGGCTTTGGCATGGTGTAGTGGAAAGAAGACTGGCTTGAGTCTGAGGGTCCTCTGGGTTCCAATCCCACTACAAACACGAAGAATTCGGGCAAGTCATGGTTTTTGCCTCATTTTCCTCATCTATAAAGTGAGAAGATTGGGTTAGATGGTCTTTGAGATAGATTCCTTTTAATTTTAGATCTCTGATGCTACAGTCAGTAGAAATTCTAGCTGGGAAGGAAATATCGAGAATGTTAGACAAGACATATGGATAAAGTCTTAGGTATTGCAAGGAACATTTCTGAGAAACTGAAAAGCCATTTTTCTCTAGAGCTGAGTTTAATGTACGACATGTCTGGAAAATTCATGGAAAGAAATATGAAACATTCCAGCTTTCTCTAGGAAGTCAAATATGTATTTTTTTAAGTTCTGATACTTTGCTAGGCACTGCCAAGTAGGGGTACAAAAATTTTAAAAAGTCTATTCCTTCTCTCAAGAAGTTTGTATTCTACTGAGAGAAAGTGACGTGTACAGAGATAAGTAAGTAGGAAACCAGCAAAATAGACATGAAGTTCTATGGTGGTGGTGGTGTTAGGGTAAGGTGAGATTAACAAATGGGACCTGAGAAAGCACTCATGTAGGAGGTAGCACTTAGTCTGAGTCTTAAAGTAATTTAGGATTACCAGGCAAGAGGTAGAGAGGAGAAGGTGGGACATTTTAGGCATAGGGGAGAAGTTGTGCAAAAAGATGGTGTCAGTAGATGGTGTCATAGCCTAAGAACAGACAGCAAGTGGGCAAGCCCATTTGGAAGGTGGAGTGCTTGAATAAGAGTAAGGTGTAACCAGACTGCGAAGATGGGTTATAGCCTGCCATGGCAAAGAGTCATGTTTGTGTAAATTTGTAAAATTGTTCTCAATGTCTTACAATGAGAAGAGATTTTTTTGGTTGTTCAATTGTTTCAGACTCTTTGTGACTCCATTTTGAGTTTTCTTGGCAAAGATACTAGATTGGTTTGCCATTTCCTTCTTCAGTTCATTTTACAAATGAGGAAATGAAGGCAAAATGGATTAAGTGAGTAAAGTCATAAAAATAATGTGTCTGAGGTCAGATTTGAACTAATGTAGAGTTTTCTTCTTGATTCCAGGTCTTACACTCTATCCACTGAGTCATCTAACACCACTGTAAAATTAGCAATATGATTATATTCCTGGAAGAGGACTTTCTACGGGTATCTAGTCCTGTCCTAAATTTCTGCGCTTTGTTGAACCCAGAATCACCTCATAAAATGAGCCAGATTTCTTCTTACTGAAATCCACAAAGAAGACTTCTCAACCTTCCTTCTTAATATATTCCAGTGTGTTACTGTTCTGATAGTTATTAAGTGCTAGTCGTTATCTAGGAATATAACTAGCATGGGGCAAATGGAGCTTCTCTCCAGGGCATTGATAACTAGCAGGGTATGCTTCTTCTCTGGGGGACAAACTTCCTCCCTGAAATGGCATGTTTACAAACTCCCTCCTTATCACCACACACACAGAACACATCTCAGACCATTCCTACTCCCTGACCTTCAACGGATATTGTTCCAGGTAGAGTTTCAGCTACTTATATCTCTGGCAATATCTAACTTATGTACCTCATGATGAAATTTCAGAAGGAGACAAATCTTGGCATTATGTATAAAAATCATAACAAAAATGAATGCAAAATAAGACAGTAATACTATGTTATAATTCTCCAAATTCCATTAATATAAGACAATACTGTTTTCTGTTGGTTATATGCAGCGTCTTTCAGGAACAGAGACACACAGCTGGTCATCTTGAGCCATCTCTAGTGGGTAACACGGGATGATGAGTGATTCCATCCTAGGGAGCTGATTTTTTTCCTCCATTAGTTCACATACAGTCATTATTGGACGATATCTTTGAAAATGATGCTGGACCTAAGAGTTTGCTTCATTTCGTCCTACTTTTTCCAAGGCTCTTTATATCACTTAGTAATACTGACAAATACTGCTATAAGGTGTGTTTATGTTCTCATATGTATCCCTGGTTTCCCCTGTTTGAAAATTTAAGCAGGGAATTTATAGGATTTAAGGAAAAGTACCCTGTAGGGAGTCCTAACATTCTTCATAGTGTGATAGGAACATATTGAGACTGCATTTTCTCAGTTTGAAGGTAATCTTGGGATTCTACTGTTTTGTAAATTATAGAAGGGGAGGGAAATAATAAATTTCTCTTCAAATTCTATGACAGTAATAGTGCTTTGCTGGATTAAAACAACTTTATAAAAAAGGTGTAGTTTTTTCTTTAAATATGAATTTTGGAGTATATATTTTTCTCTAATCAAAGAGCATTTGTTATATTGTAGAGTCTCATTCATCTTTTGAACAGGCAAAATTTCATGAAAATCAGACTTCATCTTTTACTTGAAAGAACAGAATGTTCTTATTTAAGCCACAATTCTTTTGCATGTTATTGGTGTAACAGAGGACTGAGACTGGCCAGTGAGAGCTCAGTCATCAGGAGTGTCTGTAGTCGCGCTTTATTTTATGTAATCCCCATGCTGACTTTGGGGAATGTTTTGGCAGGGATTGTTTCAGGTCTGCTTACCACATGAAGTAAAGGAACATTTCAATTGGCTGCCAAGCAAGAACTGAGTTGCTTCCAAAAGGTACTAACCAGATGACTCAGTCTCTTTCCTGTCTGCCTGCTTCCAAGGAGAAACATAAGTTGTAAGGCTCTGGGTGGGGAGTGATGCCACTGACCTTGATCTTCCCATGTGGCTGATAAAGGACCTTTGTTCTTTTCCGCTGTTCATTCATTTGTCCTTCTCTGCTCTTAAGTGAAGGTTTATCAGACTCAGCTATGACTATATTAATTTTGAGAGTGTAGGAAAACAAACTGCCAGAAGTCTGGAATCTGGTTTTCCATTCATATTTCACAGACAATCGAGTCTGGTGAGTAGTGAAATATTCACTTTGACCCATCATAGCAGGGGATCAAAATCATTCACTTATCCATTGATTATATTACCTCCCAAAATGACTTGGTGGGGCAAATGTTCCCAGAAATGACTTTAAGATTGAGCCCACTCTCCCCATCTCAGAGGACTGTTTTGAGGACCAAATGAGATGATATTTGGAAAGAATGTGGCACGGTGTCTGGTAAATAGAAGGCACTTGAGAAATGCTTATTCTCTTCTTTTCCCTCCTTAGAGCATAAGGAGACAAGCATCTTCCAATTGTTGGTGGAAAGGAAACAATTTATACTTCTGTTCTTTCAATGTTTATTATGAGTAAATATCGTTTTGTACAAGATAATTGATACCAGGTGGTTAAATCATATTGGAGTGTTAGCCATCAAAAAGAATGGATGATAGAGAGGGACATTAACTGTAACAGGTGATTAATATTGGGGAGAAGTGAGGAGCTTAAGCCAATAGCCCCAAGAGAAGAAATCTTCTGATCTCTCAAGGTTATCCCTAGAACTTTGAGAGGGAGATGTAACTAACTGTGAGTCCTCTGAAGGACTCACTCATCAGTGTGAGTGTGAGATGGAATAAAGATACTTGAAATTTAAAGACTACATTGGTATGACACTATGTATAATACACAGATAACAGGGAGAATAAATCCTGTAAACTCTCATGTGGTTGGAGGAATGATAATTTAATGCATTTTTTAGGTTGGGAAGCATTTTATTTTAATTGATTTATTTTGCTAGGGCCTTAAGATATCATAATGTTATAAATTTAGTCCTAGAAGGAACTTGGGAATTTGTTCAACCCAAACCCTTCATTTTAAAGCTAAGAACCTGAAACTCAGAATAGTTAAGTGAATTGATTGAACTCAGATAGGAAGTAGAGCTGGGATTCAAACCCTAGTATTTTTATTCCAAGTCCAGCACACTTTCCATGGAACCATTTCCATTTCTTTTATGTAATTAATTGTTAAAAAAGAAATGATAGTGTTTGGGGGCCACCAGATGGATCATATAAGATTCCCAAGGAAATCTCTTCCCTGGAAATTCATTTAAAAACAACAACAAATATTAAGAGGAATCATGATTTGACTTCTCACTTTGTGTACTTGACCCCATCTCATTCCATTTTCTGAGGTGTGATCTTATAACAAATGTATTCACTGCTAACTCATCAAATCATTTTAAAATTATCCAATTTTTTGAAGCTTTAATTGTATGCTAAATGTTTTCAAGAACAGTTAAAGAGATCATTGATTTACTATTTTTTCAGTTCTTCAAGTTTGGCAGTGTTCTGGAAATAAAAATTTAATTTTCCTTCTTTCCTTCAGGGTTAACTTTTGGTGAGTGTTAATTTCTCTCTGCACAATTACTCTTTTATGCCCTCTAATGGTGGCATGAAGGAATGCATTCCAGACACTTAGGAAAACCAAATAATTGGGATTGACAAAATGATCTCTTATAAAGAATTCAAACAGAAACAATTTTTGTATATTGTAAATCTCTGCCACAGTAATGATTCTACACTTCCATTGACTAAATTGATCAAGTTTCTTGTATTTGGTTGATATTTAAAAACAAAACATACCTACCTCTAAATTTTATATTATCGTATAATTTCTATGAACCTTGGGTTCTTTCTTATTCGTAGCTTTTTTCTTATCCCTTTCCTTGCATATATTTTCAGAAAAATGAATATTTTTCAGAACATCCAAGTGATTCCAAATACATTGTAAAACTATATGTTAAACCTTAAAGATATTGGTGTTTTGCTTATTTTTAGGTAGTCTATGAAATGAAGGATGTAAATTAAACATGCTGTATTTAAGCATCTCTGGTTCTCTATATTCAGCGCTGCAGAATGATTCTGTGGTAAAGAGATGAAAGGATAAAAACTACTGCTCATTGCTAAGTTTCTGAGGTAGCCAGTGAAGGAGACAGTGCCTCGAACACCATGGTGCTTTTCCTTCAATCTCCTCCTCCCACCTCCATCCCTTACCTAAGATGCTTTGGCAATCATCCAAAAAAATTAAACTTGGTCAAATTCCAAAGGAGAAATGTCATCCCATCCTAAAAATAAGTACGAACCAGTTCCTTCTGCTTACAAATAATGAACAGGTAGGTGTTATTTATTTCCCGTTTTGCCCTTCACTCTTCTGGTTTGCTTCATTCTGGCATACTCCCCTCTGCTCCAGACTCCTGACTTGGAGCCAGTGGCAGCTGATTTGCTTCAGTTGCCATCTCAGAAAATGTGGCTTTTGTTCTTGATGATGGCAGGAAACAGAATGAAGGCATCTGCCTGCTCATTGGAAAAGAACACTTTTTTTCCTTTTAAAAATATGACTTGGGCTGTGGACCCAGTGTTGTTTGCCCTGAAAGAATCAAATCGCCTTGTCACTCTGCAGTCTGAATTTTCTCATGCTTATCTGGGTATCAGTCTAAAAAGAAAGAGAAAAACACAAATAGTGATATAACTAGGCATAATTGTTTATGGTATCATTAAATACATTTGCTCCTACAAACTATATTCATTAAGTTATTACCATCTAAATGTCCTTAAGAATTTTAGAGGCAATGAATGGAAAAGAATCATGGGGAGATTGGGATATTTCCACAGTGCTCTCTTTATATAGAAAAGCATTCAAGTGAATAGGAGAACTAGAAGGGATTGAAAAGACCTGAGTTCAGGTTTTGACTTTATCTCTAATATGTCATGATCTTTTTCAGTCTTAGTCAGTTGATAAGTATTTATTAAGTAATGATGATGTATCAGGCACTATGCTAAATGTTGAAGATACAAAAAAAGTCAAAAGATGGGAGATGGGATGTTGAAAGGGAGAAACAGCAAGGTTAGTGCCATTGGAATGAAGATCATATGGTGGAGTATAAACTGTAAGAAGACTGGGAAAAGCAGGAAGGGGCTAAGTCATAGAGAACTTTAAAACTCACACCAATGATGTTTCGTATTATATCCTGTAGACAAACGAGAACCACTCAAATTGACTGGATGGGGGTGATGGTGGCAATGTGTATGTCATCATGAGATATGTGCTTTAGGAATATCAATTTGACAATTGAGTGAAAAATAGGCTGACATTAAGGAAGATCTGAGGCAGGCAGACCAACAGCAAGCTATTACAATAGTCTAGCTGCTCACACACACATGTACATACATACATATATATATATACATATATATATATGTATATATATAGTAGAGTGGATAAAGTTCTGAGTCTAGAGTCAGGAAGACTCCTCTTTCTGAGTACAAATCTGTCCTCAGACACTTTTTATGTGATGATGAGCACTAAGTCACTTAACCCTTTTTGCCTCAGTTTCCTCATCTGTAAAATGAACTGGAGAAGGACATGCAAAACTACTCCAGTATCTCTGCCCAGAAAACTCTAAATGGGGTCATAAAATATAGGGCACAACTGAAAACTGTTGAAGAACAAGAATACCTATATCCATCTCTCTCTCTCTCTCAATCTCTCTCTCTTTTTCTCTCTCTCTCCTCCCTCCCTCTATCTCTCTACTTCTCCCTCTCTCTCTCCCTTTCTTTACCTCTCCTCTCTCCTCTCTCTTATCTCTCCCTTTCTCTCTTTCCCTGCCTCTCCCTCTCCTCTCCTCTCTCCCTCCCCCCCTCTCCCTCTCCCTCTCCATACTATTCCTGAAAAAGCCTCATTTATAGAGGGCTTTGCTCTGAGAGAGATGAAACCCCAGTTTTGAGACATCTAGATGGATTCTACAATTTATTTAGGAGAGAAACTCTGACTGGAAGAATTTGAGGAAGGAAGATGGAAAAGAGTTTTTATTCCCAATGTCCCTCTTACCTCACCAGGAAAGACTTGGTCTTCAGGAAGAGTAACCACCTTGAAATTGTATGATGTACCAGAGGAGATCAGTGTAATTGTCTCACCCTGCTTAATCACTGGTGGCTAGGCCCACGCCACAGGGAGTGTGAGAAGGAAAAAAAATCAACTTGCTAGCTAATATTTTTATTCCAGTTTAAAAAAAAAACCTTCTTTGAATCGTTCATCTGAAAGAATGATATTGTTAAATTAACAGCTATTAAAGGGACAGAAGATGGAAAAAATGTGAATTATTTTCTTTCTTTTCATTTGAGAGGCTCCTAAGGGCCCCCAGAACAACATTGGTATAGTTTCAAGCGTCTTTGTGCGTTGCTTGTGGAAGGTTTTCATATTATCACTCCCTAATTTGAATAAATTACTTTGTCTTTCAATTTGAATCTGAAAATAGGTGGAATAGATGGCTTGGAGCTTTCCATTCTGACTAAGTATGCATATCCCATTGATTCCTCCTAAAGGAACTCCCTCACTTCAATAAGTGGGAGAAGCACAGAATTTTGTTGTATATTTTCCTGGGGAGTGCAAAGAAATGTCTTCTTGATTTCCCCCCTCCCCGCCATTGAATGTTTTTATGATGCACCTGGCTTTTTTGTTCCATTATTCTCTTTTCTTTTAGTATCTTCAAACAATCTCCCCAGAAGAAACTTCTCTTTGCTTTGCAAGCAATTTAATTAAAAGTTAATTTTCCCCCCATCTTTTCCTGTGAGATGAGACCTGTCTTTTTTTTTTCCCCCATGTGATGGATGGTCAACTGGTTGCCATATTATCAATGTTCAGGACCTTTTTGTATCCATATGATTCTATTTAGAAAAGACTTTAGAGGCCTTTGAGCCCAACTCTTTCATTTTACTTCAGAGGAAATTGAAGTTATTTTTTAAAATTTAAATTTATTTACTTATTTAGAATATTTTCCCATGGTTACATGATTCATGTTCTTTCACGTCCCTCTTCCCTCCCTCCACCAGGAGTTGACGAGCAATTCTGCTGGGTTTCACACGTATCATTGTTCAAAACCTGTTTCCATGTTGTTGATGTTCGCACTAGGATGATCATTTAGACTATACATCCCCAATTATCTCCCCATCAAAGCATGTGGAAAGTGAAATTATTGAGGACTGTAGAAAATAAAAGTTGCTTGAAGAAGGCATCATTTCATTTTTGCTTTCGTATCCCCAGGACCAGTGGAAAGCAGATGGTGAAACTGGGATTAGAGTCAGGAAGACTCGTCTACTGGAGTTCAAATCTTGCCTCAGATTCTTACTAACTGTATGACTCAAGGCAAGTCCCTTCACACCGTTTTCTTCTATTTTCTCATTGGTCCAATGGGCTGGAGAAGGAAATGGCAAATCACTCTACTACCTTTGCCAAGAAAACTCTAAATGGGATCATAATGAGTTGAACAGGACTGAAAATCAGCCATAGAACTGTGCCTGGCACAGTTGAATTGATTTGTTATGAATATACATGACTCATCTGATGTAAAAAGTGCTAAGGTGACTAGTATTTTTAGGAGTCAATGGGGCCATGGAGAGTTAATAAGTGTTCACAGAGGCCTTATATTTAGAACACTGTCCTAATCCTGGGGAGTGATAAAAAGGAATTGGCATGCTTATTACTATCAAGAAGTTTATAATCTAATTGGGGGATTAAAACATGCATGATAATATTTGTAGAATGGTATTTTAAAACATATTTACCTTCTGTCTTAGAATTGATATTAAGACAGAGTAGTATTTTTAAAACCATTATCTTCTCTCTTAGAATTGATTCCAAGGCAGAAGAGGGGTAAGGACTAAGCATTTGGGATTAAGTGACTTGTCCAAGGTCACATAGCTAGGGCATGTCTGAGGTCAGATTTGAACTAGGACCTCTTATCTTCAGGTCTGGTGCTCTATCTACTGAGCTACCTACATGTCCCCAAGATAACATTTTAACAAATATGCAATTGAAAAATTTAGTAAGTTCTCAGTCTATCGGTCATTATTAAAGAGTACCTTCTGAGGGTCTGAGGGTATCTCTTCTTTAATGTTTTCAGCTTGAGTCCTCAATCCAGTGTTGATTCCTCCACTATTAACCAATAGTGGTTAATTTTCCAGTTTAAATTTAATCAATTAACATTGGTTTCCATTTTTCTAAAGGAGTATTTAATTAAAAACTATTTTAGAGCCAGAACAGAAATGTTCTGCTACTCATCTCTGACAGATGGGACCACAACCTTCCTTTTATCACCTCAATCCATGGGAAAAGTGGGCTTAGATTTAGCTCTGGTTTTATATTGCCCAGTCAAGTATGTCATAGACACTGGATCCCAACTTTTAGTTACCCCTGGTTGGGTCTTGATAGTAGTTCCTTGGGGCATTGATACTGGACTGGCTGGTCACAAATACAACATAGTCTTGTCTCCTTGACCACAGGTGTCTTTTTCTCATTACCATTTAGCACTCATAAAGCCACAGTCATGCCTCATCTTCTTCATCTAGAAGCAGTTAAGAAGGGCCACAACAGAGATGGAATCAACAGCAGGACCAAGCGTACTTGCCTCCATGCTGGCTCTAGGGAAGAGAGAGCTGAGGACACATCACCACCTGGAAGACCTCAGGAACTCATCCTCTGCTTCCAATGCCAGAAAGTTCAGAAAGATCCTATGCCAAGAGAACTTGTTTGTCTCAATTGTCTTTTTTGAATGAGTTCCAGTTCTGGTTTCACAGCCAATCAAAGAATAACCTCTTTACTACATCATTAGCAAATTAGAACAAGATAGAGGATGTCTGGGCAAGTACCAAATCTCTCCAAGATACTTCTATTGTATATTAACACACCTGACTACATAACCTATCCAGGTCTAGTCACATCAAGGCTAGGAGAGAATCTCAGTTCTTTGGAAAATAAAAGTCCTACTCAGGCTTCTTCAGGATGACCAGGCTTCTTAGAATATGTTAACAAATACACAGAGATACTTGCTCAGTGGCACTTATTTCCTCTGTAGGGTAATTTTCAACTACCTGCTTTCCTTTGACACCAGCCTCAATGACTAGATGCAAGATCTGAATTTTGCCTCAGTTTAAAGAATTCTTTTTGAAAAAGGATTCAAGTTTCATGATTGGTTCTGAGTATATTTCCTCTCATGGACTTTCTTGGTTCTCTTATTGTAATTTTGGGTAGAAGCTTTTTTCCCCCCTACCCCTAATCTTTGACACTGGAAGGACAATTAACTAACTGCTTTCTTAATTTGCTTCAAGTTCACTGAATCAAAAGTGTTACTTATAGGACTCTCAAGATCCTAAATAATAAGAAAGACCTCAGATGCCATCTGATTAAACTACCTTATTTTACTAATGAGGAAATCAAGGTGCAAGGAGTTTGTATCTTATCCAAGATCACACTGGTAGTAAGTATGTCAGGTAAGGTTCAGACCTAGGACAGCTGACTTCAGAACTAGTGCTCCTTTTTTCTTTTTATTATTTTCTTATTTTCTTATTTATTCATTCATTTATTTATTTATTTATTCATTCATTCATTTATTTATTCATTCATTTATTTATTTATTTATTCATTCATTCATTCATTTATTTATTTATTTATTCATTCATTCATTTATTTATTTATTTATTTATTTATTTATTTATTTATTTACTATTACTCTATCTGTGTTTCATTGATAATGCTAGAATTAGTCTTTAGCTTTCTGTCATGACTTAATAGCTTTGGCATCTTTTATGGACCAAGTTATTTTAATGTAAAAGACCATTGCCCAAAAGTGGAATGAGGTGGAAGAGATATCTTTCTTTTTGAGGCATCTTCATCATACAGTACATAGAGCATTGGAGCTGGAGTCAGGAAGACTTGAGTTCAAATTCTGACTCAGACACTTAGTAACCATATGATCTTAGGAAAATCTCATCCTGTTTATCTCAGTTTCCTCTATTGTAAAATGTTAACTACCCAGTCTCTTTCTCTAGGAAGGGTACTTTCTCAATGGCACCCATTTCCATTATGACAATAACAGTACCTACCTCACCAGCTTGTTGTAATTATCAAAAGAGATAATATTTGTAAGGCATTTAACACAATATGTGGCATGTGGTAGGTGCTATATAAATGATCATTCCCTTACCATTCCCTCTTGAAAACTGGAAGAGCAAAAGGGGAAAAAGTGAAGAGGAATTTCCTTCTCAAGATCTGGGTTCTTCCTTGACAGCTGGCTTATTTCTTGATTGTCAGGGATGATTCAATTCCAGTACTTCTCTGTAGTGACTATCTATAATGATGGTGTTTGCTTCTAAAAGGTCCTTAGGGATATGGCCATTCCTCCATACATTTAATAACCAGATACGCTATTGTTTTTGTTTTTTTTTTCAGTTGTTTCTGTCATGTTTGGCTCTTTGGGACACCATTTGGAGTTTTTTGGTAAGGATACTGGACTAGTTTGCCATTTCTTCCTCCAAATAATTTTATAAATAAGGACACTGAGACAAACAGAATTAAATGACTTGCCCAGGTCATACATCTAGCAAGTGTCTGAAGCTAGATTTTGTTTTTCCTCACTCTGAACTAGACACTCTATCAACTGTGCCACCTAGTTGCTCCTAGAAGTATTATAATTCTATAGAAATTGTTTAAAGGATTTCCCATGGCTTAAAGTAGTTTTATTTCCTTTCTATCCCCTTTACATTGGGATTAAGGTTTTAGGGTCAGAACAAGACTAATCACTTTGCCAATACCACTGAACCTGCCAATAAATAGCCTACTACTCCTTAATATCTACATAAGGAAAAGATTGATTTGGGAATCTGGGTTGGAGCTAATTCTAGAGTCTGACCTACCTGTGAAATTTTGAGGGTTTCTGGGACAGTGAAATAAGCAGATTATAACATTATTTTCATTCTCCACCACCACCATAACACACATACCCTTCCTTCCCCACCCTCCCATCCCCATCATACCACATGAACTAGGAATGAGACCTAACCTTGGTTCTTTACTTTGCAAAGTTTTACGGTCCCTGAGGTAGATAATGATGATCAATATGATGAATACACAAAAATGAAAACTCCAGTGAACCATCTAGACTAGAGGTTCTTAAACTATTTTGTGTTATGAATCCCTTGGACACTATCTTAAAGCCAATGGATCCCCTTTTAGCCTCATATTTTAAGCTAGAAGAAAGTATTTAATTTAGTTTTGTTTAGTGGATAGTGAAAATAAAGATGCAATATTTTCCCATCCAAGCAATTCCCCTAAAATCTACCAATGGTCTACAAATGTTATATGAAGAACTCATAAATGTTTCATTGAGTCCTCACTTTGTGGTTGTTTGAACCCACCAAACAAATAGAAACTTTCAAGATTCTAGACAGTTGACCAATTTATGTTTGTGACAATCTGCAAACAAAGGCAAATAGTTAAAGAGCTTTGGGGGTCAGCATACATACCTGATGATTTTATTTCAGAGGGTTAATACTGTGTGATGAGCATCAGAAAAATCTATACCCATTCTCCTTCAATCATCACCAGAGTGACCAAGGTAGCTTTCTCCTGCACTGTTCTCCCTCACAGTGACTTGCTTTGGGCCTTCATTTGTCCCAGGGTGACTGCAGGTATGTGGTTTTATTTTTAGGGAAAATGGGGCTTTGGAATGGAGAAAGAATATCACTTCCTTGACTCCCTCAGAGGCCACAGATGGTTGGGCCAGGATGAGTCCCAGAGGACTTACAAACATCATGAGTTTCTCAGGGTTAGCTTGGAATTTCCTTTGATACCATGCAAATGTGACATACCAAAATGAAATGCAAAGACAAGACTCATATGAATGGAATCCATGGGTTTAGAATCATGAAACCTATTTAGGTGAAACTGTCATATTACTCACAGCTGTGTCTTTAAAAGACACAGGATCGAGCAGACCCTGAGGACAGTTCAGTGAATCCATCTGCTTCGTTTATGGCTAAGAAAGGATTAAGAGAAACCTGTTTAAATAGCAACATATTACAATATATTGAAATTCTTAAATTCAAATACTACATTTTAAATTATTCCCCAAATTGATGAGGATCCATTTTTTTAGTTGGGAGAAAATATTCTCATGAGAAGGATAAAAAATGAGAAAAAGAGCTATGAGACTATTAGAGTTATAAAAATGAACAAAAACAGAGATATCAATTGTGATGCTACTGGAGATACTAGTTGCTAAAGTACTAGGCACAATAAAAGTGATACATGAGTGTTAAGTAGATATGATTTTACTTTTTAAATAATCATTTGATGGATAGGTAAGTTTACTGGTAGTAGGAAATGCTAGTGTGTCAATTCACTCCATTGCTGTGAACCAGAAATTCTGTGACTTAGTTTCTTCATCTGTAAAATGATGGAGTTGGGCTAAGCCCAGTGGTCCATTCCAGCTTATGGTTCTGTAATCTTATGACCCTAGTTTAGAGGGTTGCCTGGAGCACTGAGAAACTGTTACTTAGCTAGGAAAACAGGATTTGGTCAGGTATTCCTGACTTGAAAGCCAGGAATAGAACCCTCATTCATCTTATTAGAACTTCCATCTGAACATTGGGGTTTTAGAGTATCTGTGGGGAATGAGTTCCAAGATCTATTATGGATAATTGAAACTGGATATAAATAAACACCTTCTGACCCCACATATATGTATTCTCTCTCCCTGCTCCTGTCCTGCTTTTCCCCCAAAGAAACTCCCACCAAAATTTAAAATGGAAGCAGAGGAGATTGTCCCTGGAGGCAGATGACTACCTCAGGCTAACTTCTTAGACTAATTTCAATTTGACAAACATTTATCTGTGCACTACAACAGGAAAGGCAAGCAATTTTCTGTGTTCTTAGCCTTCTTTGGTCTAAGATGTGAAATTAGTGTTGCAGTCTTTAGTAACTGATCATTTAAGCTTTTGGGGCTTGACCTTCCTTCTCTTTTTATCTGTAAAAAGAAAGAGTTGAATTAGATGATGTCTAATTTTTCTCCTATCTCTCACACCATAAGATTTCATGTAAGGATTAGATTACATGCAATGAGTCATTATTGTCTTATGCAATGATAATCAGAAGAATCTTTTGGTAGGACATGGAAGCACAGTTCTCTTTTTCTTGATCCAAATTTCTTATTGTATTCTCAGTAACACTGGAGAATATTTTCAATACGTTAGCTTTAGAATATCCTGGAAAAATTTGTTATATTAATCAGGAATTTGGGTGACTAAGATCAGAAAAAATTAATTTGTTATATTAGGCATTTATTTAGTATCTATTATTTCCTAGGAACTAAAAAGATAAAGACAAACAAATAATATTCCCTGCTTTCAAGGGGACATTCAGCTTATGCTCAAAGGATATGCAAAGATGGTGGTTGCATAAAATATCTATAACTAAGAAAATCTGGAGTGCTCTCTTTTATCTACTCCAACTGAGCTTCCTGCCTTTTAAAAAATCCAAATGGAAATTCTGTCCTCTAGAGGAAGCCTTCCACAATCTCTCTTAATTCTATTGCCTTCACTTTATTAATTTTTATTTTATCCTGTATATGGCTTCCTTTGTATATATTTCTTTACATGTTCTCTCCTCTATTAGGTTGTAAACTCTGTGAGGGTACAGATTATTTTATGTCACTTTTTACATGATCAGAATTTAGCATTAGACCTGGCACATAGTAGGCATTTAATAAATGCTTATTGATTGATTGAATGAAGTGTTTTGAATCTTTTACTAAGCTGAAGAACTTATTTTGTTTTGTTCCTTCTAAAAGTATTCTAATATTGCTTGAAGGCCAAGTAGGTTACATTTCATATCTTCCCTGTATTCTCCAATACTCTTAAAGGTGTTTGAGTATCTTTACATCTTTTGCTATTGATTTAAAAGCCCTCACCAATAGTGTCCCCTCATATGTAGGCATCTCCTGCATCCCAGTTCCATTGGAACACTTAATAACCAGATTATATGAAGAGTTGCATAAGGCTAAGTCTACAATCCAAAATGTTACCATTGCTTGGCTTTAGCCAGTTTTATTTAAACACACTGTTAATGCCAAAAATGAAAGAAGAGAAAATTTATAATTATTAATATTTCTTGTATAAGTTGAACCAATGAATATCAGTTATCATAAAGAGAAGGTCATATGAATCCATGGACCATCTTTTCCAGCAAATTCTTGATGCTTTTGTCAAGAGGACAGATTTGATAGCCCAACAAGTTCCTACTGTGGTTTGAGTAAAGATTTTGTTGTTAAATGGTACAAAATAAAATGGTGGAAAATTTTAAGAGTAAATGATAAATGCTTTATCCTATAACCTGGTCCCAACATCTATAAGTAGATCCTAACTATGGAAGGCTATGGTAGGGATAGGGCTTTTTTGGGGAGGGGTATTTCTTTCCCAATTAGGTTACTAAGCAGGAATTTAAGATGGACTATTCTAGAAAACCTTGTTTGTTTCAGAAAGTCATGAGATTCTGGGGAGCCATCAAACAGTTATCTACCAGAGTGGTCAGTGGTAGTTGTGATTATATTGACAGCAACAGGAGTGAGTGGATTGATCACAAAAGAAAAAGCCAGGAGGAGGCTATGATCCAGTAGTGAACTGAACTACAAACCTAATTCGCAGTAGTATACAATTATATGTTATGAATAAAATTAAAATATTAATATCCTGACTGTTTGAAAAATAGAAAGTATATTAAGTTTGATTCTGTTTAGATGATTTTATTAGTCCATGCTACTATCTTATGCCTTTTGCTTCTTTTAATGGAGGGAACAAAACGACCTGTCCTATACCTGGTTCATTCAGTTCACTGGGTACTCTTAAAATTTTCCTTATTTTTTGGGAAATCTTAAAGCCAGAATAACCAACTTTCCCCAGAATAGCCTGGATGGGGATGATAAGGCTTCAGGTATGGGAATTTCTAGGCATATATTGTCTTCTTTGGTACTTCTATGCTTCCCATGGGACATATCATATGGTTCTTATTAGTTCATTTTACATATACAGTAAATTGATGCTCAGAGGAAGTGAAATGATTTACGCAAGGCCATCTAGTTAGTAACAGCCAGTACCATGACTTTCTACTGTGCTCCAAAATTTTTTAATAGTTAATTTCTTCTTATTTAGACATTTTCTCTGACTTAAATTGGAAATGGTTGCTAGGGCTATTTAGCAGACTTCCTTAGCTGGAAGAAACACATGAAGGCAAATTTTCAGTCTTTTAGATATAAATAGCCCAGTACCAGAGAAAGATACTTGAGCCAGAGGACCTGCCTTCAAATCCTGGTTTACTCTGGTGAATGATCTCGTCATTTCTCTCTGGCCCTCAGTTTCCTTATCTATAAAAATGCCAGAATTCAGAACAAATGACCTTCCAGTTTATTTTTAGCTCTAGATCCTAGGGATAAAAAAAGTTGAGAGTCCTTCATTTATATCCAACAGTGAGGCTGCTACTGCATTGAAGCACAATTGTTTAGCTATCAGTAAATATAATGCTGGTTGTTCGAAATAACTGATTAGTGACCAAGGTTCTAGCAGGTTTTTATTTGATAAAAATATAATTGGCTGAATTAAACGACTTCTGATGAATTGTTGGCAAATGTGTATGAAGCCTCCTTAGGACTTTGTGAGTGAAACATACTTCATACTTTCAGAATCTGAGATAAGCAAATTGAATCACTGCCAGTCTATCAAATGCCTAAATAAATACAACTCTGATCTAAAAATGTGAATTGAAAGTTGCATTTTCATTTTCTTGAAGGAGAATGGTAGAAGAACTATATCTGCATATTATACTAACTATGTTGTAACTCGGTAAATTAGTGCTTATATTCACTTCTGCCCTCTCTCTACGTTCTGAAACTCAGGGACTTCATTTATTCCCATGGCTTCATTTATCACCTTTAAGCATTTGTTTCCCAGATCTATCTCCTCAGTCCTCACCTGTCTCCTGAATTCTGATGCCATATTTCTCAGTGACTTATTGAGTATTTCCTTAAACACTTAGAGCTCTACTTATAAGCAAAGCCTTTAAATGGGTCTCATTTGGTCCTCACAACACATAAAGAAGGTAGGACCTATTATTAGCCTCATTTTACAGATGAGGAAACTGAGGATGAGAGATTAATTGAATTTCCCAGTCACATAGCTATTAAGTGTCCTAAATTTAGGTCTTCCATACTTGAAACCTTGTACTAGGTCCACCATAATTTACCACTCTTGGGAAGGATATACTGGACAATGTCCAAGAATTTCCTCTCTGAGTTCAATTTAGAATCTTTTAATTTTTGTGAACCTTTCTCAGGAAGCTTTATTCCTCCCCTTCCTTCCACCAGGTATAGGACAGATCTTTTTGTTCCCCCCACTAAAAGGAATGAAAAACCCAATATAATCACATTGGGCTCAAATAAAATTATTTAAACAGAATTGATTATCTCAATGTATTTGCTACTTTACAAACAATAAGGATGTTAATATTTTAATTCTCATCATAACAGAAAATAGAAGATGAGGACATGTCCCTTAACCCCATGCTAACCATCAAGGACCTTTTATTAAGAGCCTACTATGTTCCAGGCACTGTGCTAACTGTAGGGGATTCAAAGAGATAAAAGATAATTGCTGACAAAAGGAACTTACAATTGAATGGAAAAAAGAACATGCAAACAAATCTATATATAGTCAAGTAGGAACTAATGAACAGAGGGAAAGCATTAGAATTAAGAAGGATTGTGGAAGGCTTCCTGAAGAAGGTAGGATTTTAGTTGAGGTGCATTAACATTCTTATTAAGGCCTCAGAAACTGAAGCCTCCACAGATGGATTTGGGCAGGTTTGGGGACAATCTCCCTTCTCCATGGATGGGTTTCAGTGATAGAGACTGACTCCAAATAATTTGTTTGGATAGGTCTTTAAGGGAAAGGGATTCTTCCTGGAAGAGTCACTCTATACTGATATAAAAATGAGAATGTACAGACTGTTCTTGGACTTTTCTACTTGCTCTTTATCCAGAGGACCATAGAAAAGAAGAGAAGGTCTATTTTCTAGAGTTGGGGAGGAGTCTGTGCAAATTTACAGTTTTCTATTCAATTAATTCACTCCCTTCCCCCACCAAAACAAAAGAAAAATTGAAGCAGGCCTTGTGGCATAAGTTTAAGGGAGTTATGAGTTCACCTCAACATTTTTCTTGTTCCTGTGACCCAAGAGTTCAAAGATGACATTTCTGAATATTAACCTTCCATGCTGGAGAAAATTTGGATTCTAGGGAGCAGGATTCTAGAATCTAGAAAGTTATCAGAAAGGGGATAAATTTTTAGTTAGAAAGGAGGTACAAAAGCTCACAGATTACCTCAAGAGTAATGGAGGAGGGATAGAAAGGCAGAGAAAGGCCCAAACCCCACTTTCCTGCCCCAATGACCCTCTAAAACACTTTAAATTAAAAATGAATTCTTTAATGGCAGAGCCCACTAAAGGACAGGTGAAACAATCTTTCCTCCCAAGACAACTTAGAATGTCAACAGGAAAATTCTATCACACCAGGGTGAACGTTGAATAATATAGTTATGGCCAACCTTGCTAGGGAAGCCCTATCTTGCTAAGCCAGTACAGGATTTGGTGGCAAATGAATCAGCAGCTGCAACTTCCAGGGATCTCAGCTCGTAGCTGGTAAACGTGTGGGAAAATGCCCATATGGAGATTACAAGGGTCTCTCTGCTGGCATTGGCTGTAAAATTATGTTGCATTGCCCATACATAGTTCTAGGTCTGAGTCTTGAGGCATAGATCTGTTTCTCAGTCCCAAGGCAAGGAGAAGCACTAACACACCAGTGCTTGTGATCACCCCTGGGAGGAATCTAGTCACAGTTCCAGGATAGAAAAAGTGTTTGTGGTCCCTCGCAGACCAGAGTACAGGTCAAGAGAGTATTAAACATACCTCTTCTTAGAGCATATCACCTTGGAATAATTGAAAACTTATACACACTCAGAACCAACTTTAAAAGCAGTTGCACAAAAATCCTAAAGTTTGGGATGGTGCCCTTTACACCTCAGGAGCAGAGCTCAACTTCAACATTTGAAAAGTTAAAAGGCAAGTTAAAATGATCTGGAAAAATGAGCAAAAAACAAAACCAAAAATATATCGACCATATAAAATTATTTTTAAAAATCAAATAAGAATGAGTGATTAAAATCATAGAAAAGAGATGTTCATTTGGTAAAGGATGCATGAAAAAAGGCACTTTAAAAAATAAAAACCCTTAAAACAAAATAGACCAAATGGTAAAATCACAAAAATCTACTGAAGAGAACTTTTTTTTTAAAAAAGGAGGATTGGCTACTTGAAAAAATATATACAAAAATTCACTAAAAAAGAACTCCTTTACAAAGTGATAATGTCCAAACAGTACAAAAGCTCACTGATAATTTCTTAAAAATCAGAATTAGACAAATGGGAGTTAATGCTTCCATAAGCTACCAAGAAACAATAAAACAAAATAAAAATAATTACAAATTAGACTAAAATGTGAAAGATTTCATTGGAAAAAATAACTGATCTGGAAAATAGATATAGAAGAGATAACTTAAGAACCATTGGACTATCTGAAAGCCATGATAAAAACAAACAAACAAAAAAAAACCCTGGATTTCATCTTTCAAGAAATTATCAAAGAAAATTGCCTTGATATTTATTCTAGAACCAGAAGGAAAAATAGAAAATGAAATAATATGCCAATCACCAACCAAGAGAAATCCCCAAATGAAAACTTCAGGGGATATTATAACCAAATTCCAGAGCTTCCAGGTCAAGGAGAAAATATTGTAAGTAGTTAAAAAGAAACAATCAAAATGTTATTGAATAACAGTGAGACTAATACAAGATTTAGCAGCTTCTATATTATAGGATAAGAAGGCCTAGAATTAAAATAATTCAGAGAGCAAAGGAGCTAGAATTAGAAGTAAGAATTATAATAAGTATAAGAATTGTAATCATCTACCCAGAAAAACCTAGTCTAATATTCCAGGAGAGAAAGGAATGTTTAATGAAATAGCAGACTTTCAATATCCCTTATGGAAAGATCAGAACTGAATAGAAAATCTAACATTAAAACACAAGAATCAAGAGAAGCATAAGATGGTAAACATGAAGAGAAATCTTAAAGGACTCAATAATGTTAAAGTTTATATTTCTATATGGGAATTGACACACATAACTCCTAAAATGATCGTTATTATGACAATTATAAGGAGTCTACTTGACCAGAGCATCTGAGAGTTAGTTGATTATGGTGGGATCATCTCAAACATGAAAAATGAATGAATGAGAAAGAGGGATGCTCTAAGAAAAAGGAAGAAGAAGAAGCATGTGAAAAATTACTTCATAAAAAAAGGGCTTGTGAAGAAGAACTTTTAAAGTGAAGGGGAAAATCAGAGGGTGGCAGGCAATATTTGTACCTTATCCTTATTTGAATTGATTCAAAGAGAGAAGAGTACACACACACACACATACACACACACACACACATACACACACATACACACACACACACTCACACACACACACAAACACACACTGAGTTGGGTTTAGGAATCTTTTCTTTTTTCTTTCTGCAACAGGGAAGTAGGAGGGATAGGGAATAAGAGAAAGGGGAGAGGTTGATTAAGGAAGGCAAGCAAAAGTCAGAAGCAAAGCAGATTATGAGGAGTGATAGGATAAAAAGAGAAAGAGAAGAATAAATAGAAGAAAATAGGATGGAGGGAAATACAAAGTAAGCAACCATAACTGTGAATGGGAATGGGAATGGGATGAACTCACCCACAAAACAGAAGCAGATAGAGTGGAATAGAAAGAAGAATCCAACAATAGACTGTTTACAAAAGTCTCACTTGAAAGAGAAAGTCACCCATAAATCTCACACTCCATAGAGCCCAATCTAGTGTTTGTCTATAGTAGGCACATTGTAATGATGGGGAGTAGAACAAAAGAACCATTGGGTTGAAATGGAATGTTGAGAGATTAACAGTTGCATGAAGCAAGAACGACAGTTGAAAACAGAACAAGGACTTCTGGGAAATTCTCCTGAGGAGGGGGTCCTGAGGAGGGAGACCCAGAAGGGAATGGAAGGAGGAACTGTTTCTCTGGGCCATTTTTCAAGACACCTGTGGAGATTTCTGACACTGACAGAAATCTTAACATCGCTGGTTCCTGTCAAGAAAACTTAATTTCTCTGAAGACTTTCATTCCATGAACTATTGAGATACTAGACTCAAATCAGTGAGCAATGCTCTCCCCTATCACTTCCCTGCCTATGAGAAAACCTTTTACTTCAGTAATTAGATTATTTAGAAAAGATTTAGGGTGACCTACAATCTTTCTAACCTCTACCCTTTACCGAAAACAACAAATTAAAGAAGCAGTCAGATAGCAAAATTCAATCTGGTTTATTTACATCTAGAGAGTAAGCCCATTGGCAGATTCCATCTTGTTGCCAGTTTTCAAGAAGACACGAGGGGGAGGCTTGTGAGTGCCCCAAAGCAGTGAATTACCAGATTGAGATCTCTCAAACCTCTCCTTGTAGAGCAGACTTTCCCAACACCCTTGAGGGCCGGCAAGGCCACCAAGGGGCAAGCCTTCACTGAAAGGAGATCTCCATTCTGTTTCCCTCAAGTAATTTAGGGACTCCGGGAGGGAGTAGTGAGGGAAGCCATTTTCATCAACCCTTTCCTCACTGCCTTTAATCCTCATTTCTCCATCTAAGGAGTGAGTCCCTCAAAATTACAGCATGTAAAAGTAATTGAATCAAAAATAGATAATATATCTTTGATGCATTAAATTTTTGTTTATGTTTCAGGTATGAACCAAAATATGATTTCAAATTCTTCAACTGACTTGAGAGGGAAAATATTTTAATCTAGAAGAATAAGTGGAACTAATATGATTGAATGGATCAAAAGAACATATAAGCTACTGTTGAGAAATAGCACTCAACCACCATTCAGTGGCATAGAAAGTGGAAATCTGAACTTAGGCTAGACAAAACCCTGAGTAATGTTCTGCCAATGCTAATCCCAAGTTTACTTGAGGTTGGAACAGGTGATCTACAAAGTCTTTTTCATTTTCTATCACTGTGATGGCAAGACAATTCATTTTTCCAGTAGGCTGTGTAGGATTTAAATGCATTACTCATACGCATCACCTGCTCACTGATGAAAGCTTAGAATCCTTATGCACATACACATGTTTGTGTATGTTAGAGGTTTTGCTTGTAGTGAGGTTCCTTTTTCCAATTTAATGACCTCTAGCTCTTTATCCTTTTTGCTCCTCTCAATTCTTCTACCTCAGTACAGGGAGCTCAATTCAATTCAATTCAATTCAACAATTATTTCTTAAGACTCCTGATGCTGGGGGATAGCACATGCCAAATGGATAAGAGAACAGTGACTAAGCTGTTGATGACCAGAGCTATGGTGATCTGATCTAGTGTCCTTTGTTCCCTTTTCTCCATATTCCATCTTTGCTTTTTCAGGTTCCACTGTTGCTGACATTTTGTGTTGCTTCCATTACTATTATAATTAAAAATGATAATAGAGATTAGTCCTATTCTGACTATGTACTTTTAAAACAGGCATCCTCTTAATTAGGGACAATTCAGGAGGCAGACTCAAGAGAACCAGCAAATAAAAGGCTACTCTGTTAGCACTTTTTAATAAGAAGGCTATATTTCTTTTACCAGAGTTCTCCTTATTTTAGCTTGAACATTTGATTAGATGGAGACAGGACATTTTGACCCACAGAAGGTGCTTTTAATAATCCCTGATAGACTCAATTGCTGTTCTGTGCTGGAGAAATGAAAACAACATTTTGATATGAAACTCTTTTGATGAGAATGTAAATAGCTGTGTTTCATGTGACTTCATAGGAATTTTCTTTTTGAAAACAATTAATAAAATAAAAGTGTATCTTTACTTTCAAAACCAGCAAGTTTATAATAGATTAGTATTCATATAATTTTTATTGTATATCAGAAAGCAGAATATATTCTCATTAAAACAGCAGGGGAAAAATAAAGAAATCTCAATTTAATTAAGGTAGTGTTAGAACTGGGATAGTTAAGGATGCATATGAGATTTTTGCAACAAAAGTCTTGGATTCAGGGGTTTATGAGATGCTGGCAAAATCTTCTTAAGGCAGAAAGTTGCAATAAAGACATGAATCAATTTACCACTTTCCTAAAAGAAAATATTAAAGTTAAGAAATAGTAAGTCATTCCCAATTCATTTTTGAACTACATGATATTTCCTCTAAACTGAACATTTGAGGATAATTTTCCTTTTTATTGTTTTTACTATTTTGGAAAAATCTCAGCTACCACTGAGAGAGTTTGTTCCAGGTGAGCTGCCATAAATACTGGGAGTGATAAGAGCCGTATGTACTGGCTGATGACAGATGACTCATACAATCACATATTTAGAGCTTGAAGGTATGACCATCAAATCTACTCTGCTCTTATAGATGAGAAAATAGACCCAGAAAGAATGGTTACTGAAAGTCACATAGATAGTAAGTGGCTGAACTGGGATTTGAATTCTCATCTTCTGATTCCATATCTAGCTCTCTTTCCACTGGAAAACCCTACTACCTCCTAAACTGGGAACTTTTTTTTGGCTGAAGATGTCAGAAATCATTTCATAATTATAGGAAAAGCAATGTTTTAATTCTAATTTACTTCTTTGCACAAATACTAGTATGGGACAGGAAATATGAGCACAGGATTATTGAGGAAAAGTAGGGCATAAGAAAAGAGGTTTCCAGTGGGTACTGATTATTTGAGCATTGGTGCGTTTATGTGTCTTTGCAAAGATGCATATCTATGACTTAAATGAGAAGATTTTGGCTATCCAATGTCAATATCCTCAAATACCTTCCTCCAGTCCTCCAAAGTTTCTAACATCACTACCAATTTTCTACTCCTTCCTAATTGTCTGAGAAGAAATGTCTTACACCTGGGTGAGATCAATACTACCTGTGACCTTATTATGTCACCTTCATTTTGTACCTTCTCTACAACTTGAAATCTTATTGTTGTGGCAGAACACTTAGAGTTTAAGTGATTTCCCCCGGGTTATGCAATACAGTATTTGAACATAGTTCTTCTGAAATATGAGGTAAATGCTTCAAACAAGAGGTAAGATCTTTGTACTATTTCACATTTTGTCTTCTCTGCTAAAATCCTTGAAAAATTACCTCTACTTGTCTCTGCTTCCTCACCACTACTGTCTGAATCCTTTTTCAATCTGGTTTTTGTCCAACCACTCTACTGAAACTTTAATCTCAAAGGTCATCCATGTCCACCTCCTTAGCAATCTAGTGACATTTTCCAGTTGTTGTCAACAATCTCTCTACTGCCCCACCTTTTTATGATTAACTATCTCTGTTATTTGATTATTTCCTATCATTTCATAGATATCACTTGGAGCCTCTTCCTGGTTCTTTTTTTAACCATTCCTTTCATGTATTTTTCATGAGATTCTTGTCTTCTTCCTGATACTTTAAAATATTTCTTACTACTTTAAAGAATACTTTGAGGGTATCCTGCAAGGTTCTATCCTTGGATCTCTTTCCTATTTGTATAATATTTTCCTTGACAATCTCATCTAGTTTGATAAACATTTTTCTTTTTACTCATTTTTCATTTAATTAATTAATTTAGAATATTTTTCCATGGTTACATGATTCATGTTCTTTCCCCTCCCCTCTTCTCTCCTCCCTCCCAGAGCTGATGATCAATTCCACTTTATTTCACATGTGGTTAAAAAAAAACCTATCAAATACATCGGTTCAAAACCTATTTCCATATTATTAATATTTGGAATAGAGTGATCATTTAAAGTCAGTATACCCAATCACATTCCCATTGAACCATGTGATCAATCATATGTTTTTCTTCTGTGTGATAAACATTTTTCTGATGATGAAATATGAACCAGCCTCCATCCGTGAATTGCTTTTCGATGTTTCATACCCACATTTGAAATTGCCTACAAATTCAAATTGATAAATGGATATCCATTGCTACCTCAAGTGCAACATGAAGTTAAACTTCTCTAAAAACCTGAGCTTCCTCCTAACTCCTCTATTTATTTCAGTGCTCCTACTAGTCAATGTCTCTCACACAAATCAGTTATATCTTATTGATTCTACATCTATTTACATGCATCCTTTCTTATTTATTTCCATTACCACCACCTTGCTACCAACCCATCAACAAATCATTTAGTGACTTTATCAGTGGTATCAACTCTCATATTAGGCATTAAAATAAATAAAAAACCCTCAAAATACCCTAAAATATTCCTTGTACTTATGAAGTTTATTTTCTAGGAGGAGAGATGACATATACATGGATAGATTATATATAAAATACATTAAAACTCATTTTGGGAGAGATCACTAGTAATTAAGGGAAGGAGGTAGGAAAGATTACATGTAGAAAATGACCTATGAATTGAGACTTCAGTGACATTGGGATTCTTTGGGACAGATGTGAATAGAGATATCATTAAAGGTATGAGAAATAGCTAGTGGAAATGGACCAGAGAAAGGAAATGGAGTTCCTTGTATGAAGAATAGTAGGAAGGACATTTTGAACAGGCTATAGGTTTGATATATCATAAAAGTAGAAAGATAAGTTGACTCAGGTTGTCAAGTACCTTAATGGTTGAACAGGGAAATTTTTATTTACTCTTTTAGGTGCAAAGGAGCCACTGGGATTTACCACATAGGAGAGTGATGTGATCAGACCTATACTTTAGGAAAATCATTTTGATAGCTCTGTGGAGAAAGGATTGGCTTGTGAACATATTTGAGAAAGGGACACTAGTTGGGGGATTATTGTAAAAGCCAAATTTTAATTCAGTTTAAGACAATAGACATTTATTAAATGACTTTTATGTACCAGGACTTGGGGCTTCAAATTAGGGATGCAAATAAGAAAAAAGAAAGAATAGCCTCTGCCCTCGAGATCTGATTTACAAAAGGAAGCTAAAAAGTGAGGGACAGACAGGGGCAGAGCCAGTGAGTGGTAGGATGTCCCACTAACTGAAAAATAGGCAGAGTTGCTGATATAAAGTATATAGTTAGTAGGGGAAGGAGATGTGAGATTGAATCTAGCAGCTCTGTTGAATGTGTAGGTAGATGGATGGGAACTGCTATAGGCCATTCCCTGTGCTATCTCCAATATTTTAGCTTTATTGCTCTGACCAAGTCAGATGAGATGTGAAAAGCATGCAACTATTAGTCCATGGTAAGAATGGGAAATCCTGAGAGTAGCCATAAAAGACTCTGGAAAGAGAAGCTAGTTCAAACAAATGGTTAGTTCCTCTGACATGACCCATAACTTATATCCTGATATATTCTTGTCCTCCAAACCTGCCAGTTTCCCTACTTGTCTCAGCTCTTTGATTTCTGTTCTCTGAAGAAAACATGGTACCAACTTATTCTGGTCTTTACCTTAAGCTTGACTTCATTCCCCATGGGGACCTCACCACTTTCTCTAGAGGAGGATTGCCCTTTCCCCAATCCAGCACATACCTAAATACTGGCATATGGTGCCCTTTCTTGGGCTGAATATAACAGTATTGTCTTATTTCCCAAACAGATGGCCTATGGCTGATGATGACAGAACCACTTTCCATACTACAAGCGCCCTAGCAGGGGGCTCTAGAGATAGCAAAATTGAAGCAACCATTGGGCCAGAGCTCTGAGGAATTGGCTGCCTTGAGAGACTCATTTGCTACTCTGAGGGATGCAAATTGCTGACTCAGGCAGTGGTTAAAGCCAACAGCTCTGGTCCTAAACAGCACATGGAGCCTCTTAAATTCTTTTGCTGGGTAGGTAGAAGATCTCTCAGGGTTCTTGGCCCAGTGTGAGTTGTTTATGAACTCGACCATCAGGCATTCCTTCATAGTACTGCTGTAGCCTTCATGGTGTTGCACTGACAAGGACTGGCCAGCCTCTTGGCTGTGTCTCACCTCCAATTGGACTAGACATAAGGACTTCTTGAAAGAGACCAAAGAAGCTTCTGAAACCCCATTTAGAGCCAAGATTGCTAATCATCAGATTCATTTAGCTTTAGGGGAGAGAAAAGATAATGGTAAAATGTACTACTTTATTCAGAACCCTAAATCAGGACTTACCACAGACTACCCCAGCCCTAGTAATTTGATTTCTGAAGGAGTTGACTGGAATGATACTACAGATCATATCTACCATATTATGCAATCATTATGGTGCTGGGAAATGTGCACTGAATGTGGATTCAGAAGAGCAGGGTCTTTAATTCTGGTTTCATCATCTCCCAACTAGATTCAGTGGCCCTGGATAAAAATCTTGACCATGATACTTATTATCTGGGTGACCCCTTAGGTCTTATTTTACAACTCTATAAAATGGATGGTCTGGAAAAGATTGGTCTTGAGATCCCTTCAGATTTTATATCTATGAATTATTCTATCAAGCCCCAGCTTTGAAGACTGGAGAAGCATTCTGAGATAAGTCATGGTTGCTGAGCCTGACTATCAGTGAGGGGCTAGAGTGGATTTAGGTTGAAATTCTATTGATACATCAATGAAGAAGATGATAAGTAAATTTAAAAAGCCAGTGAACCAGACTGAAGCTTTGGGGTGAGAGGCTGAATCAGAAACTTTGACATCCTATCTTGTGGCTGCTGGTCTAGAACTGACTTCCTGGATGATCATAGCTAATTTCCAGACTCCTCTCAAACCTTTGAATTTCAGTGCTCCAGAGAGGAGGTAGTTACTAAACTTGGAATCAGGAAGATTTGAATTCAAAACCATTTTAGAAATCTACTAGTTATGTGATTCTAGACTATATTGAATTCCATTTAAATTAGGAGACAAAAGGAAACTATTGAAGAATATTATATATTAGAGTTCTACGACAAAGTATATATGAATAAGGAAGGATGATCTGACAGCATCATGAAGGACAAAATGGCAAATGTAGACTACCCATTGGTTATTGCTTACTACAATTATATGGTGGTCCACTTTCTTTTCTTATAATTTCTCTGTGTGTATGTGTGTGTGTGTGTGTGTGTGTGTGTGTGTGTGTGTGTATGTGTGTGTAAAGGTATGCCTGAACCCAACTTGACATCCTTTATGCAGCATTTTATGGCTAGTAAAATATTGCAAACCATTTATGCATGTCACATACTGCCTGGCCATTGCCCTTTGTGTGGCCCATGACTCACACCTAGGTACCATCATTAGAAGAGCATTATTAAAAATGATGGTGCTTTAGATCAAGGTAATATTAAGGGTCTTTAAAGAAAATATTTGATATCACAGAGATTATTCCACCTGCTGTCTTCTTCCTTTTCAAATCTGGACCAAGGCCATTAAAAAAAAGCATTTAAGGTTTATGCACTAATGTTGCATATTGGTTTGTCCTTCCAATTATCATATTTTGAGCAATAGAGACTTTATCCATTTGATTTTTCTAATTTGCATAGTTACATTCAATTTTTATGGTAGATTTCAGATCTCATCCAGGATCCTCAGCAAGAGTCAAAGATCTGATGCAATCAGCATCATGTTATCTGCAAACAGAGGTTGGGTCCAAAAGACCTCCCAGAGGAAATCCTTCTTCTTCCAAGAGAGAGGTAAACACTGTAGGTGAGTCTCTGTTCGGGCCTTCATTGATAGTCATCATCACAATATTGCTTTCAATATTCTCTGTTATTAACACTCTTCATGGAATATCGATATATTTTGAGAATTTTGACATGTTTGTAAAATAAACTTTTTGGAAGAAAGTCTTTAAGATATTGTTTTGCTCCATCAAATCAAACTACATATTTATTTAGGCACATTTAGCAAACAATTAGTACAGTGGGATTTTATATCTCTAAGCTACATTATATAACATATAGTAATTGTTTCTAACCCAAAGGAAATATGCAAGGTGAATTTGAAAAATGTGACCACTTAATGGGATTCATTATTTACAGTAATCAGGACTTACGTACATAGGTTAATCTCATAATTTTTTGTAGGTATGAAAGTAGGCATATCACTACTGTCTTGCTTAAGTTTTCTTTAGGAATAAAATCCAATTTTACCCTCCAAGTATCTTCTATTTCCTTCCTCAGTAGCTGAAAATTACACTGTCTATAGCATAACCCTTTTTTGCATATATGTTTATTTGGTCTAACTGCTCTTCTCATTGTTTAATCTCATATCTCTTTCCTTATGTAGCACAAAAAGGACTAAGATATTAGAATTATAATGCACTGGATCCTCTGTAATTAATGAAGAAAAGAGCTTCTCATAGAAACATTGAGAAATCTTAACATTTTTTAAAACATTTAGTGTCCTTCCAGTTTCATCCTTAAAAGAAAAATGTCTCCCCCCCTTTCATCAGTTCTTCCTAGCTATTGAAGTGTTATGGGTAATAATTTTCTACCATCTTCCTCTGCAAGATTTCACAGACATGTTTATATTCCAAACTAGTGTTGCCCTTGGCAGCCATATCTCTTTTCTTGGCAAGAAAATAAAGTATTTGCTGGCCGAGGTAATTTCTAGGCTCTATTAGTCTCCTTATTGTGAAGATTGATTTAAATGGGTCAGACTTCTTTAGTTAATGTTAATAGTCTGTGCCTGTCCGGTTTTTTTTGTCCATCTCTCTTTGTCTCTCCCTCTTTCTGTCTCTCTGTCTCTGTCTGTCTTGCTCTCATTCTCTCTCCACCTCTCCTCCCTTCTTCACTCTCTCTACTCTTTGTCACTGTCTTTCTCCTCTTTTTGTCTCTGGCCATTCTCCACTTAAACAATTTAGATTTGAATTACCTCAATCTCACATGATGTTTTCTAATTTTTATTATTTCTTCTAGTTTGATAATTTATTTCAGTTTTTGCTATAATAAAATCAGAGGATAAATAAGATAACATGTAATCAAATAGAATATAAGTTCACTGAGGGCAGGGACTTTTTTTTTTCATCTTTGTTGACAACTAGGTAAGGATAGCTAGGAGGATGCACTGGATAGAATGCCAGACTTGAAATCAGGAAACCTCATCTTCTTGAGTCCAAATTTGGCCTCAGTTACTGACTAGCTGTGTGATACCATATAAATCACTTAGCACTGTTTGCCTCATTTTCCTCATCTATAAAGTAAATTGGAGAAGGGAATGTCAAACTACTCCAGTATCTTTGATAAGAAAACTGCAAAAGGCATCATGAAAATCTGGAAAAAATTGAAAAAGACTGCACAAAGGCAACTAGGTGTCATATTAGAGTTCTGGGCCAGAAGTTAGAAGACTTGATTTCAAATTCAGACTCAAATGTGTGCTAGCTGTCCCACCTTGTGCAAATCACTTAACTTCTAACTAACTCGTTATTCTCAAATGGAAAATAGGGAGAGCAATAGCACCTGCCTTGCAGGGTTGCAGTGAGGAGAAGAATGATAATGTTTTGAAGCTCTTAGTATAGTGCCCAGTATATAGGAGGACCTATATCAAATACTAGTTATATTATTATTGTTGTTATTGTTATATGCCTAGTGCCTAGCATGAAACCTGATATTCTTTGGCACTTAATGAATGTTTATTAAATGTTTATTACTTCATCCTTCATCTTCACTTTTACTTTAACCAGAAGGAGACAGTTTTCATGTTGCTAGAGTATGAGATTGGAAATCAGGGAAGAATTTGTTTCCTGATAATAGTTATATGACTTTGCATACTAGTTATACAATGCTAATTATATGACCTTGCCCAAGTCCCATAATCTCTTGGAACTCCAATTTTCTTATCTCTAAAAATGTTTTCTCTGATACCTAGCTTCACATATTTATTATGAGGCTCTAAAGAGATAATGTATTTTAAATGCCTGGCAAAACTAAAAGCCTGTCCTTATGAATCAAAAAAACAAACAAACAAAAAAACAAAACTACAGAGACAGCTTTTGTCAGCGACTTACTAAAGTCCCAGATCTTAGGGTGATCCAAAGAATAGGAATTAATACAATCAACAAGGTATATTAAAAAGAATAATGTACTGAGAGTCAGGAGAAATGGAAGTGTGATCCCTCCTTATGATACTTATTTGCTGTTTAACCACAGACAAGTTGTAACTTCTTTTAGCCTCAGTTTACTCATCTGAAAACCATGACTATAATGTAATACTGGCTTCATTGGGTAATTTTGTGGGTGAAATGAAATTGCCCTGAAAGTCCCTTTTAAACTCTGTAGAGGTAAAATTATATGTTTATATATATATAAATATATATCTCTTTGAGGTTTATTCCAAAGTTCCTTTACGTAAGAAACCTTTCCAGATCAACCCAGTTGTTAGTGCATCCCTTTGTACTGATCTGTATATATACTCTCCTTGATGAGAATGTAAGCTTTTTGAGAACAGGGTCTTGTTTTTTTTTTCCTTAAAATTCCTGAAGCTTAGCGTAGTACTGGACACATAGTGGGGCTCTTAACTACAAGAGACTTATAAAAATGGATTGATTTGAACTAAAACAAACCTCTGATGAAAAACTTTCAGAAATACTTATTCTGAAGAAATGGATTCAGTAGTTGGGTGAGTGTTTTGTTTCAACTAAAATCATCAAAATCTTGACCAAGCATTGAAATACCTTGTAATTACCCAGACTTTGCAAAAGCTCATTTGTCTTCAGTAGAAGAGGCAAATGTGTGCCCTCCCAAAGCAGTGAGTAATTTGACCTGAAATGCTCCATAGTCTTTTAGGCTGTCCTTGCTATCAGACAGCAGAATATGCTCATGACACAGGCCAGAGAAGGTAGATCTTCTGACTTGGTATTGGAGGAACAACTCATGGAAGTGGATGAGTGAGATGGTTTGCCATACAAGTGAAATAGATACAAGATCCAGGCTCAGAACACCTGGGCTAGAGTTGCATCCCTGACACCGTCATGTGTTTGATGCTGAAAGAACCATTTACCTTTCTTTTTTCCTCAGTTTTTTAATCTTTAAAATGGAGATAATAATACTTCAATTCAACAATGTTTTGAGGATACAAAGTGAATGTTCTGTGATGTTCAAGATCTTATATTCTCTTGGGGAGACATGCAGATAAATCAATTCAAAAGACATACAAAATAAATATAAAATAATTCTAATTTTTTGTTTTGTTTTTAGTGGAGAATCAGGAAATGTTTCTTATAGGAAAGGGCACTTGAATTGAGCCTTGGGCTGAGTTAGAGGCAAAGATGAGAAGAGAAATTATTCCAGATATGGAAGAGAGACTATGCACAGTTATAGAGATAGGAGATTAAATGTTTTGTGCCATGGGGAATTGCAGTTAAGCCAGTCTGGAAGCATATTAGAATTTCTGAGGGGTAGTAATGTAATATTAGCCTGAGGAGACTGGCTGGGACCTACTGGAAGGGGACTGACACTACACACCTTATAGGACTGTTGTGGGGAATCTGCTAGTTAAAGCACTATGTATAAATTTGATCCATTATTATGAGTCTCCATCCACTGTATTATTGATTCATCTCATAAAACCGGCCATTTCTCATCATGACACCAGTATCAAGTAGATCAGTGTTATACAATATCTCCCAATGGTAGCTTGTGGTTCTGGGATCACGAGCTTAGGGCTGGAAGGCCCCTAGTCCATGGGTTGACATGAGGATACGTCTAGACTGAGAAAAGTACGGAGATCTACAAAGTTAAACATGCAAGTAATGACATAGCCAGGAATTAAACCCGGATCCCCTGACTCTCAAGTATTTTGTTGCTTGCATTGTATCAGTCCTAGAGATGTCCAGAAATAATAACTATAACCAACAAAAATCAGAATGAAAAGATCCAGTTTCAGAACTGATGACTGAAATCATGTTTCTATGAAAAGGACATTTCATCATTTTGTAGAAATCACCGTCTCTCCATTCCTATTCCTTCTTTGCTTCCTTCTTCTACCATCCCCCATGACTCCTCAAGGGGCACAAATTGCCAACCCTAGAGGCAGGTAAGTTATAATCCAGGCATGAAGAATTTAAAGTTCTACTTCAATTTGGCTCTCACATAATTACATCACAAGCAGAAGAGATGCTTGAAGGGTTTCCAGAATGATCTACTCATCTTGGGGTCCTCTCTATCTTCCAACCCAAAGCTGAGCCAGGAAGCCCTGAAGTGTTCCAGACCAGAGAGATTTTCTGCAGGCTGGGTTCAGTCCAGGCTTACATCCTGCAGAGACCTAGGGGGGCCCTGGAACCACCCCAAGCTTTTGGGCCTGGGTGCCAGGCTTGTTTCATGACCCAAATGGCATGACTGGCAGATGCTCAACTGGGCTGCTCCTTCCCCAATGGATGCTGTTTGGTACCATGCTGGGCCATTCTGTTGATGCTGGAAGATGCCAGAATGCCCTGTAGGACACTATTACTAACATTTTCAAAGTAGCAGGATAGTTTTTCTCCATCCTCTGGGCCAGAGTCAGCTCACTAGAGCTTTAATAGGGACCAATGCATAGACTACACAGGAACATTTTCTCTTTGGAATTCTAATAATGAAAAAAGAGAATTCTGCATTACATGACATATCCCTAACTATTTAATACTGTTATTTCCCTAGAGGTGGAATACAATTATTTAGGCCAGTAGACTTTTATAGTTGCAAAAATAGAATATAACTCTGAAGCTGATTAAAATCACCGGGATTTTGCCTGCATCAGAATTATGTGACAAAGACAATTTAGACAGGATACCACTGGGCCAGTATGATCCCATCCTTTTGGTGCTGCTGCTGGTGGTGGGGGTGTTGTTCCTTTGAATGCATGTCAACCCAATGCAATGCAGATTAATCCTATTGCTATGGTTTCTTCCACTTAATGCCTTTTTGTTGTATTTAGACTGTTAAAGTTACAGCCAGAACCTTGGTTGCTTTGGATTTTTCTTTTTCCATTGCAACATATCTTTAATCCTGCCATATAGTTCTGTGGGTTTGGTTTTTAATGCATATGCTCAGTGACTTAATAGGATTAATTATCAACCTTACACTAATTATAATTAACATTTTTCTCAAGTAATTGTGTAAGTTAACTTTGGCAATTCACACACAGAGAAGGGCACTTTGCAGAAGAATGGAGCATTGTGCTGCAAAGTACAGTAAAGAATATAAGAGATGAATATGAGCACAGAATAAAAGAAGGAAGATTTGTAATCTCTTAGGCCTTTCTTATGTGTGTTCCCATATATGTAATTGCAAATTGTGTTGCTAAATATATTACTTAGTCAGTGTGTAGTAATGATCTCTTAATGCAAGCCTTATGACAGTCGGCATTTCTACTAAAAATTACTTTGGAAAAATCTAACTATTTTTCCCTTTTCTTAATAGATATTAGTATTCTAGCATCTAGTTAAATAGCTTTTGCTTTAGAAGATAAATGCCCCCAGAATTGGTAATTTATATGCAAAGTAAATGAAAAAGCCTTCCCTAAAAGCATCTCTTCCCGAATGTACAAATTAAAGCTCCCTTCCTTTATGAAGCATATTTTTTAACTGTTATTTATACCTAATGGTTAGTTTATACGTTCCTGCATTAAGCACACAGTGTTTTGAAGATACCATATGACACCAAAATGGCCATCTTTTGAAATTATGGGATGCTTCATTGCAGAGCCAGACTCTAATCTGCAACCAATTTGTGTCAGCGCTCTCCACAGCAAAGCTCTCCCATCCTCTCTCAAACCAGGAGTCGGCTGAAGGTTTGTCTTGGTTTCAGGAGCCCAACGCAATTAGGCAGCCTGTGAATGGGTGCCATACGCATTTATTGCTCTTCTTAGCATGTGTTACTTTGATGTGTTAGGGTAGAAAGCGAACTCTTTTCTTGGGCAGCCTTCCTCCTGGGTCTTGATGCTGCTTAGCCGTTGAGTCCAGACTTTGAAACACAGCCTAATTTAGAGGCGGATGCTCAGCTGCTGCTGTCATTTCAGAGGATTTTTTTGGGGGGGAGCTTTGATGTCAGCTCAGAATCTTGGGTGTTACCTCAGCACGGCAGCCTCCTCGATTCCGGAAACAGAAACCTCACCGTTTCCAGCTTTTGTCTTGGCTTTTAAATAGTCTTTCAACAGCCCAGCTTTAGTAATTAGAAACAAACAAACAAGCAACAGTACCTATAACAACTCCCTCCCCATACCTTGCAGCTATTTAACGACAATCTATCCCGTTCTCTTTAGACTTAGTTGGAAGAAAGAGATGAATTCAAACATATAAGGCCTGATCACCATTTATTTAATTTCAGAATTTTACAATGCCTGATGAATTGGATCTGTTGGAATATGTGACTTTATATATGATCCTATACTCTTTCCTTCCATTCTGTGTCACTGAGGTTTTTCTTTCAAATATTTCCCATGTTTTTTTTAAAACTTTTTCTTGTGAAGATTTAGTTAGCTGTACCTCCTACAAGGCACATTATATTCTTATCTCCCCCTCCCATGCCTTGGGTGGGGGGAGGGCATTATCACACCATTATGTTCTACTAATAGAATACTTAGTCCTTACCCCAGTCAAATGAAGGCTAAATATTTATAAAACTGTATGGCTTTTTATTTTTGAAATTTGAAGTAGTGTTAATGACTTCCTCTATATGATCCAACTAAATGAATGACCATAGGCAAGTTCATGGGATTACAAAAGCAATTTATCTTGCTTCCTCCCTCCCTTGCTCCCTCCCTCCCTTCTTCCCTTCCTCCTTCCCTCCCTCCCTCTCTCTCTCTCCCTCTCTCTCTCTCTCTCTCTCTCTCTCTCTCTCTCTCTCTCTCTCTCTTTCTTTCTTTCATTCTTTCATTCTTTCATTCTTTCATTCTTTCATTCTTTCATTCTTTCTTTCTTTCTTTCTTTCTTTCTTTCTCTCTCTCTTTTTCTTTCTTTCTTTCTTTCTTTCTTTCTTTCTTTCTTTCTTTCTTTCTTTCTTTCTTTCTTTCTTTCTTTCTTTCTTTCTTTCTTTCTTTCTTTCTTTCTTTCTTTCTTTCTTTCTTTCTTTCTTTCTTTCTTTCTTTCTTTCTTTCTTTCTCTCTCTCTCTCTCTCTCTCTTTCTTTCTTTCTTTCTCTTTCTTTCTCTCTTTTTTCTTTCTCTGTATATATCTATCTTTCTTTGTATCTATCTATCAAGATAGACATCTATCTGAGTATTTCCATATCTAATCTATATCTGTCTATTAATGATCAGTACAAATCCACAGAATTCAATTATCAGGACTAGTAGACTGGATGACAGAGTCATTTCTTCTTGTTAAGCTTCAGTTTTCTCATATGTAAAATGAGAACATAAGAATAGATGATCTCTAAGCTTATTTCCTAGAATGCTTAGTCTAGTAAGTCACTTCCAACTCTCACATTGTACAATGTCTAGGAAGGCTAAAAGGGAAAAGTGGGGATAACTTGCCAGCGAAACTTCAGAGGCCATATGCATTGACTTTCTTCTTCCTCAATCTAAGGATGATGTGAGAACAAATGTCACGGTTGATTCTTTTTCTGCCTTCTTTGTTCACAGGAACAATTTATTATGGTTAAACATCAGAAAAACACCTGTCATTGTTGATGCAGGATTTATAGCATTCTAAAATGTGTACATACTCTGGGCATGAGGACAGAGACTCTAGAATACCTATCATTCAAAAAAAATCACTAAAAGATAAGGCAAAATTTAAAATAGTCCTTGTGAATGATTGACAGAAGAATAGATTCAAATTTTAAGTGGGTAACCAGAATTTTGTGACATTCTTACTTTCCTCTCTTTCTGACTTTTACAGATCACTGCCCCAGGATAGACCTATATCTACAACACAATTATCTTGTTCTTCATAGGCTTTGGAAACTTTTTGAAAATTCATTTTTGAATTATTATTCTGAAAACATAACCATGGACAAAACATAATTCTCTGCTCCTCAGCTTTTCTTTTATATAATAATAAATATATGACCTGCTTCACAAATATTGGGAAAATACTTTGTAAAACTTAACTTTTCATTTAAATGAAGGATAATAATAACTAATGTTATTAATAATAATCTGATTATTTTTCAATGGAGATTGAATGGAGATATTCAGGAAAAAATAGTTGTTGGACAAGTAACTCTCTTTTATGATTCCTTAATATTTAATGTTATATGAACTATTTCACAGATCAATAAAGTGCTTGCTTTATGTAAGTGAATATAAGTATTGATATATAAGTTCAACTTCTATAATTTCACTTGAAGCATTTCTGATACTACTTTAATAGAAAGGAAAATATGATTTAGTATTTATTCTTCATCCTGTTCATACATGATTTGAATTTTTTCTTTGATATCTCTATGTTTGGAAAGGTTTTCATTCCACCTAGTTTGGAAATTATGAGTTTTTGTAAGAAAATTTTATGGATCAATGTTATAACAGGGTGATTATGGATTCTTGGAGAATGTCCAGAAGAAGAGAACAATCAATAATGTCAAAGGCTAGAAAGAAATCAAGGAAGATAAAAATGAGGGAAAAAGAACATTTGATCTGGCAATCAAGACATATATGAATTTGATTATTAATTTTTTCCAATTATATTTAAAATTATTTTAACAATTATTATCTGACATTTCACAATTTAGATTTTTCTCCTTCTATACCTCCATATCCTCCTTCCTGAGAGAGCAAATTATCTGATATAGGTTATACTAGTACTGCCAAGAAATATGTATTTCCATATTCCACAGGCTATGAAAGAAAATATATATCACACATGAGAAAAAATTCATTTAGGAAATAAAATTTAAAAATCAAATATTTGATCTACATTCTGACTTTGACAGTTACTTCTATGATTGCAGAGAGCATTTTTCCCTGGGAGTCCCTTGTTATTGTCTTGTATCCTTGCATTGCTAATGATATTATAATTTTTCAATTGATCATTGTACAATATTTCTATCACTGTATACAGTATTCTCCTTTCTCTGCTCAATTCACTTAGCATTAGTCCATATATATCTTTTTCCAATTATCAATGGTAATTTTCAAAAGAGTAGTTTCAATTGAAGGATGAAGTTGCAATGAAAATTTCAGTACCATATTTTCCAATTAAAAGAAAATATTCATTGGGCAAAATAAGAATCATTGACTTATTATTACTAGGGAATTAGCTTAGTATAATTGAGAGAGATAGCCTTCTTGTCATAAAGGCATAGGTTTAAATCCTGTCTCTAACAAATACCACCTGTGGGATCCTATTAATGTTTTTTTAACTTCTTAGTCCACTTGGTAATTCTCCAAGTCTCTAAATTGCAGAGAAGGTGGCACACTACATTGATAGAAGTTTCTTCACGTAGAATCTCCCTTTTCCAAGGAAATCACAGGCTCAGGCCCTGGCCCTGGCCCTATATTTTTCCCCCCAAAATACTTATATAACTATGTGTTGTCAAACCCAGTAGAATCTAAGCTTCATTAGAACAGGGACTATTTCTAACATGTAGGTATGCTCTGGCAGAGGAAGCTCTAATGATGAAATTATAGCTCCAGTAAAAATGAACAACAACAAAAACCCCTACCATAATGCTTAGAATTTGGGTTCACCATATATGTTTGATAGAAGAGTCAGAGAACAAGAGCAGATTTTAAAATAAAAATCGATTAGTATCTTTGTTCTACATCTCTTTGCCATTTTTTGGTTCTTTTCTTAGTTTGAGATAAGCCTTATGATGGGCATATATTGTAAATAGAGAAGGCAAGTGTGGGGAAAAGCTGTCGACTAGAAAGAATAGTGGCAGGTTGAAGGTAGTTCCTTAGTCAGAGGAGGAAGAAAGATCTACTCCCTTTGAATATACTGAAAATGCCATGGATATTCTTGTGACAGACAAACATGGTAACCAACTAGATGTGTCCAATGGGGAACTGTGATTATGCAATAATGATATGTGTCCTGACTATATGCTGATTGAAAGAATAGTATTCATGTTCCAAGCTGTCCTCACCTCCCCATAGAATGAGAAACAAAAAATCAAAGGCCAAAGCAGAGGGGTATTTTGGGGAAAAGTGAGCACTTCTGGAGATAGTTGTAGTCATCCACTTTTAATAGCAAATCATGACAGTAATACTTTATTTTAGCCCATATATGTAATCTCATAAATCTGGGGGCATCGGAGATCTCTCTGGTGTAAATCCCTCTTTTGCCAGTGCATATCAGCAACAACTTATCTTTGATTTATAGTCTGAGAGGTTGGCCTAGACTAGTCATTCATTAAGGGAAATGCCTACCTGACATAGGCATGTACCAGAGACAGGACTTGAATGTAACTTTCCTCATTTTAAGGCCAGCATTCTATATCTATGCCACAATTCTCCTACAAAATATGACAAATTGATTTTAAAAATTATATTTTTCTTCCCAAATGACAATTAAAATAGTAGCTATTGAAAGGAAATAATAATAGTTATTTCCCCCCATATTATGTAAAAATATTTTGAGTTTTCAAGAATACAAGTTATTTTTACTATCATTACATTTCAAATAGCATCAATTTAAAAACACATAAACTAAAGTCTTACCACTAACATCATCTTTTTGACAGTACTTTTTATTGTATTGATATTTTTCTTGCCAAATATTTTGGAATTGTGTGAAAATACCAGCTTTTCTTAAGCAAATACGAATCAATATATGTATGCAAATTAATTAGAGATCCGTCCATTTTGTCCTTATCTGATTTTTGAGTGAATCTTGGTTCATTTATCCAATATACTTCATTTATATCCAAGCAATGCTGAGTTCTATAAGAAATCTCAAGACACATGGAGTAGATGGAGTCCTTGTGGAGAACCTGAAGGAAGAGATGAATGGGAGTTAAAAGATGTGAAGACTTCCATGTGTCCAGTCTTAATCATTAGGAAGAGTAGTCATATTGGTAAGGCCATTGATCCATTGAAGTAGTCATATATTATTCAATTAACATATATATTTATATTTGTATACCTGTATATTATATATGTATGTGTTATATATCTGTGTGTATTATAAATATATGCAATGAGTAAAAAATCTAACCATTTCAAGTTCATTATTTTCTCACTTTTGTCATAGAAACAGTATTCAAGTTCTAGCTTCTTAACAGAGGCTATTCTATACGAAATGCAAGAAGCAATATATATTTTTAATTTTTTTAAATCCTCTCCTTCTGACTTAGAATCATACCAAGTATCAGTTCCAAGGCAGAAGAGTGGTAAGGGCTTGGTGATTGGGGTAAAGTGATTTACCCATGATCACATGGCTAGGTAGTGTCTAAAGCCAGATTAAAATCCAAGACCTTCCATTTCCAGGCCTGGATATCTCTCTTCTGAGTTTCAATATATTATATTAGAAATTAGACTATATATACATATATAAATAAAAATAATATATTTAAATGGAATTTAAAGGTTTATGAAACAGTTTGCTTTTTCATGTTACTCATAAAAAGTAAGGATGAGAAATATTAAGTCAATTGTCTATGGCTCCATAGCTAGTATGTGTCTTAGGTCTGATTTGAACTTAGGAAGATGAATCTTCCTGAATCCATGTTTGGTTCTCATCATTGCATCACCTAGCTGCCCTAGTAGATAAATATGGCTATTCCATAAGGAAGGCACAATAATATATGCACATAGTATTTTAAGGTTTATAAACTACATCATCAATTTTATTTTAAGAAAATAAAGGTTAGAAATATAAAGTGAATTGTCCGTGGCCCTACATCTACTAATAGTAGGAGTCAGGATTAATAGAAATTGTTAAACTTTCAAATCCAGTATAATTTCCATTATAAAATAATGCTTATAGAAACTATTATCATTAAATAAGAATTAGGTTTTGTTTGTATTTGCTTATCTAGCACTTGCCATGGTATCTAATACATCGTAGGGGTTTAATAAATGTATCAACTTGACAATCCATGAATCAGCAAGTATTTATTAAGTATCTTTTTTATGCTACACATTGTGTTAGTTAATGGGGCATAAGTCTGAAGCATATATAACACCTTTAAGTTTGAAAAATGTCATATATCCATTGAACCTTGCAAAAGCTTTTTTGAGTAAAGGACCAGCCAATATGATCACAACCATTTTATAAATTGACGACCCTGAGAAATTAGTAATTTTCTGGTGATCTGGAAATATAAGCGGAAACAAAGATTCAAGTTGTATATTTGATGTTCATTAGTTGTAGGACCTTGAGCTAGTCACTTAATTCCTTTGAAATTCAATTTCTCATTTATACAAGAAAGATATTAGACTAAACCTCCTCTGTAGTCCCATACAGTTCTATGACTCTCCATGGTCTTGTCTTTGGGAATTTGGCAATCTACTTGGGAGATAGTATCTTAGAAAGAGAAGTGTGAAGTCCTGGAACTTTTTGGAAATTTGCTTTCCCCAATGATGTTAGTTTTATTTCTTCCCTGAATGGATAATAATAGGGAAAACATTTTCTCAAAATATTTCATTACGAATGTTGAATTTTATATAGTGTTCCATTGTGTCACTAAGCTAAAATGGTGACAATAAATCATTAAAAATAAAGAAATGGGCATCTTTTATACATTTAATATTCCTCACAATTGCCATTGTTTATCCCTATTGCTTTAAATATGATAAAAAATTTCTCTATCGAAGCCCAGAATCATGGATCATTAATTATCTTGTTTTTTAAACATGTACATATTTTTATTTTTACATATAAGAAAACATAATCTATAATATAACATTAATACATGAATAAAAATACATATGATTTGTTATAAATATGTAATAGATTATAATAAATATGTTTATTCAAGAGAAATAAATTCTCATATTAGCTATGTCCAAAAATCTATATCACATTCTTTTTTTTCTCCCTCCTTCCTAGCCTTCCTAAGAAGGCAGGTGTTATAAAAGTTATACACATATTTTCATATAAAACTTCTTTCCATGTTCTTGTCATGTTGTGAAATAAGAGCCATATTCTTTACACTAGGGGGAAATGAAGAGAAGAATGGTATGTTTCAATCTGCATTCAGATTCTGTCTGCTCCTTCTGTGGTGGTAGATACCCTTTTTTTTTCCATCATGAGTTCTTTCTCGTCCTGGATTCTATCTCAGTCTTATTAGAGAAGAATTCATACACAAAAGGACCCTGTTGCCTCAGAAAGGACTCGCATTTGTTTTTACTACATAGGCAACTGCCCAAAGCATCTTTAACCAAAATGTTTAAGTAAATGGTTCTACATAGACCTAACCGCTATCAATCTCCAATGATCCATCAGTGGATTAGCCACATTGCACATCTTAGCAATCAATCCACATATTAAAAAGATGAGGAAATGGATGGGACAAGAATCAAAATTTGGTGGTGGGTGGCATGAAAACAGTGGCTGTCTCAAAACAGTAACAGCAGCTGATCTAGTTTCATTAGAGGGAAGGCAACCCCAAAGATAATTGAAACCACAGTGTAGTTCATGAGATAAAACATATATTTCTTCAATAACAAATAATAAATGAACACTCAACAGAATCTGCATGTCAGCTATCTGCTTAAGTCATTCCAGATGATCGGCAGTCCATTTTAGCTCCTGAAAAGGTTAAAGAATATTTTGAATTTCAAGTCAATCCCAGAGTTGAGTGGTAAAGGTAAGACATTTCATAGAAACTGATTAAAAGGAATGTAAATAACGGTAGGTTATGCAAGTGTTAGGCGTGTAAACAAAACATAAAAAATCACCAATTCCCATTTGTTTATTGCTCTGCAGGCTGCTTACAGTTTAGTTGTTGAGCCTCACTTACATTCTTCTTGCCTGACTTTTATTAGAAAAGGTCAGATTTTGAGTAATTGTTTGAAGGCATAATTAAACCTAATTAAGAAGTAATGCGAATGAGAGACGGCACAATTATAGAAATGATTTTTCGAATGATAAACTACAGCAGAAAGTTGGAGTGTTGGAGCTCCTCAGGCACAATTTTCCCCCTCGGGCTTGTTTAAATTGCTTCTGCCAGAGATGGCCATGAAGAGGTGTGAGAATTATGCAGCCACCTGACTCTAAGGGGTTTGGAACTACCTTATTTCTCCCTGTAATTAACCTAACCCATGGACTCCTTTCCAACCTTAATAGATTGTCGAGTTCACAATGCAAATTATATCACACAGGAGAAACAATTAGTTTAGGAAAATGGGCTTCCTAGATTAAAATAAAAACTACTCTTTGTCCCTTGATTTCAATGAAAAATCCTTTTGTGTTTTAAAACATTGAGAGTTGCTTCCAGAATGATAGCCAGACAAAACATCTACAAACTATTTAGGACAACAGTGAATATAATGGAAGAAAATAGTATAGTAGAAATTTAAAAAAAATTCTTCTTTCTATGAGATTATGGGATTTTAGAGCTAGAAATAGAAGGAAACTTTGTCATCGGTTAGTCCAAAACTTTCACTTTATGGATTAGCCAACTCGTGACCTACAGTGATTGAGTTCCTTTGCTTAAATCTATATGTGTAATTCTCTAAAACAACGCCTTCTGCCAAAAGATCAAGAAATGTAGTGTTTCTGTGGTCATTTTGTTTCCCACAGACCCAGTACTCTTCATATTCATTTCCTGTTTTCACCATTATCTTGAAACAGATGGACATAAAATATTCGCTATGGCCCTAGTGTGTTTTGCTTTCTTTGGGTTATGGTAGACCTATAGAAGCAGCAAAAATATGGGATGTAAGATAACTTCAAGAATTTCTTATTTGAAATCAGAGTGGATAAGGGTTAGAAAAAGGAATTTAGGGGAGAAGTAGAATTCAGACTAGGCTCTTCTTCTTCTTCTTCTTCTTCTTCTTCTTCTTCTTCTTCTTCTTCTTCTTCTTCTTCTTCTTCTTCTTCTTCTTCTTCTTCTTCTTCTTCTTCTTCTTCTTCTTCTTCTTCTTCTTCTTCTTCTTCTTCTTCTTCTTCTTCTTCTTCTTCTTCTTCTTCTTCTTCTTCTTCTTCTTCTTCTTCTTCTTCTTCTTCTTCTTCTTCTTCTTCTTCTTCTTCTTCTTCTTCTTCTTCTTCTTCTTCTTCTTCTTCTTCTTCTTCTTCTTCTTCTTCTTCTTCTTCTTCTTCTTCTTCTTCTTCTTCTTCTTCTTCTTCTTCTTCTTCTTCTTCTTCTTCTCCAGGTAGAAATGGATGTATATTCATAGAAATGCATAGGGTTTGGATTATCTGTCCCATGTCCTTTGCATGACAAGGTGTAAAATTCACTGCTAATTTTGATTCCAAAAAAATTAAAAAAAAACCCTGCCAAAGTCTAGATTTTCCTTATTATCTTAAAGCAACCCCTAATGCTAAACTAACACTAGACTTCAAAAAAAGTATATTTTTTTTTCTATAGTAGTAGTCTCTCGGTAACCAAGGATGACAATTGTCTTTGTGCATTTTCATCTGGATGAAGATGAGTGTGCACAAAGACACTTGTCCGTGAAGGAGATTTAAGTGGAAAAGTCGATGCACATAGACAGTCCCACTCTCTCCGCGTTGGAAGCCTGGGTCCAGTGGTACGAAAAGTCCTTACACCTGGAGACTTCCTCAGCTGCATTGGATGGTTGTGTTGTCCTTTGTGCTCCATCATGCTCTAAGCACTCCACAGTGCTTTGCTGCGTTGCCCTCTCAGTCATTGAACCATCTTATTGGTTTCTTCTGCTTGTTCTGCCGAAGCAGTCTTCACATGCTGGGTGAGCAAGGCCTTAGTTCACTAGGGGTCTACAACCCGATGGCTACCCTCACAAGGTTTAGCCGGCCTGTCGAAGCTGTTGCCGCATGCTAGCAGCTACTGGGATCCACAAGTGAGAGCTGGGTGTCAGGTGAGGGTCAGAGGTTGGAGAGCTGCCCTAGGAGGGCACAACAAGCCCTCCATACCAGAGATACTACTCCTCCCTGAGCACCCCATACATCTATATATTGAAAAAAACCCCAGAATTCTCAAGACTGAGGTACAGCACAGTTTCAGAAATTTTCTTAGGAATATGGGATAGTTAACTATTCTAGCATGTAATGGCTGAGAATAATGTAGAGGCAGAAAATAATATACTTATAATTTTCGATGACTGGTTCCATGAGAGCAAGGATTGTCTTTGAACCTATATACTTAGGACAGTGCACATATTAAGTGTTTCATAAATATTAGTTAGTTAACTTACTCCATGACCATTATAAAAGTTACCACATGCTGAAGACATATGCTCATAGAATCATAGATTCCCAGGAACCCCAAAAGCCACAGAATCCAACCTGTAGCTAAATAAGAGTCTCTTCAATAATAAATCAGATGAAGTCAGCCTTCCTTTAAGCATCTGATGTCTTGAGAATAAATATCTAAATCCCATTTTTAATACTTTTTCTAGATTGAACATCTAATTCAATTACTTGACAATGATTTCCTTCCTTCTCCCCTTGTATATCTAAGATGTTTCTTAGCTCCTTCTATGAAATATATTTGAATATGGAATCAATCATTAACTTTCACTGGGGAAACATTCCTAGAAAATGATGTGCAAGTCAGAAATGTGATTGCTGAGATTACACTTCAACTGTGTCAAATGGCAGTAGGAGGGTGTTGTACTACAAGCAATAGTGCTATAAACCTTCCTACCTTGGTTGCCCTCTGAAAACCAAGAGAGAGATCACTGGGATTTTAGTCATTGCTATCAGAAGACACTGAGATTAGCAAGATTTTGCCATTACCTCTGTTGGTTCTTTCCTTCATGGCTGTTGGAGTGTGTTAGAAATTGGGAAGGATGCATGAGATTAAAATAATCCATCAGAGTGGTCTTCTTTGTAAACTATTTGAAATACTTAAGAGTTAGTTTTTTTCCTAGGCAGTGGCTTTAGACATTCTCACAAAAGTTTATCAAAAATTGGTATTTTTCCACTAAGCCTCATCACTGACTTTTCAGTCTTGTCTTTATAGCCCAAAGAACGTTCACTATGTATTGGAGGCATAATTGCAACACAAAACTTGAGTTTTTAAAGGTAAGCAGTGGAAATATTCTTAAAAACCCAGTACAGTGTCAAGACGGAAAACAGTCACTCCACAAACTTGTGGGCATGGGACCTCTCATTTTTTTCTCTGTTGCACATACTTGTGAATGTGTGCTCTTGTTGACACAAAAGTGAAAATAGGCTATTAATAAAATAGTGTGAATGCTTGAAGTTGAGAAAGAAAGATGGGAATGTTGAAGATTTACTGTATGTTCATATATATTTCATGAAAATAATATATTTGTATACACATACAAACACACACATGTAATATTCAAGTTCCCAACTGACGGTACTGTTGTCAATTATCAATCAAGAAGCAGACTGAAGAGTAACTCTTAAATTGGTTGAAATTTCATAATTTGAAGTAATGAAATGTGATGAAAAATCTCAGCGTAATAATCTGTTTGGAATAGCCATTGTGATGTCTTGCATTTCAGCTGAGCACACTTTTAAGAGCGGCATTGATATTTTAAGTCTGATCCAGGGACAATGGTCTCCTGGCTGTTCTGTGAACAAGATTCTCCATGTCTCAGTTGGAGTGATTTCCCCTCATGCCTACAATGTTCTTTCCTATGCTCTGCATGTTGAATTCTCTGACTTCCTTTAACTTCTACCTAAAATCTCACCTTCTAAAGAAAGCCTCCCCAACTCCTATTAATTCTAATATCTTGTCTCTACTAATTATTTCTTATTTATCCTCTTTATATTCTCCTTGTATATATTTATTTATATATTGTCTCCTCCATTAAATTGTGAACTCCTTGAGGGCAGAGACTGTCTTTTCACTCTTTTATATTTAGCACTTAGCACAGCATCTGTCTTATATAGAGGTGGTGATTAATAAAGGTTTACTGATTTATTGATCCTTAAAAAAATAGCACCCCTACAGGTTAAACATGTAAAAATTTTTAATTAGTTTTAATTAGTAAGAAAGCTAAACCTATAACCCTCTGACCTTGAAATCACATAACAATTGAACAGTAAGAGGAAAACGAAAAAGGATAGTTACCTGCTTATTTGACTTTTGTCATTGTTTCATTTAATTGAATTTTCATTTTCATTTTCTTGACCTTTAGTTATTATTTCATTTTAATACAATATCTTTATTTAGATAATTCATGTATTTTTTCTTCTTGAAATCCTTATGTTGTGTCTTAGAATTAATACTGTGTATTGGTTTTAAGGTAGAAGAGCAGTAAAGGCTAGGGAATGGAGGTTAAGTGACTAGCCCAGGATCACACAGGTAGGAAGTGGATGAGATAAAATTTGAACCCAAGACCTCACATCCCTGGGTCTGGTTCTCACTTCCCTGAGCCACTTAGCTACCCTTTAATTCATATATTGTTATTCAGTAGTTTTAATCATGCCTGATTCTACATGACCCCATTTGAAGTTTTCTTGTTAAAGATATTGAAGTGGTTTCCTATTTCCTTTTCCAGATCATTTTATAGATGAGGACATTGAGGTAAATTGGGTTAAATGACTTGCTTAGAGTCACACAGCTAGAAAGTAAAGTCAGATTTGACCTCAGGGAGATGAGTCTTCCTGACTCCAATCCTGGTGCTTTATCTACTATACCACCTAGCTGTTAAATTCATATATCCAAATGTATAAAAAATTATACCTTATACACATACACACATAATAGAGAACTGGGCTGTTTAGGCCAAGCTCTGGATTTTATCTTTGATTAAAGATATACTGATGATGAAGGTGGAAAGAATATAAAAATATCTACAAATATTTCTCCACAAAATTGTATGCTTTTAAGTGTTTTCTCCCAGGCACCCATCCCTGCCCCCTCCCACTAAGAAGAAAAAGAAAGCCACCAACCAGGACAAATCTGCTAATGCTTTGTCATTTGCGTAAAACCATGAAAACACCCAACCAACTCTTTGCTCATCCTCCATTTCTCCATATGGTAGAATCCCCATCGACTCCTTGGAGGATGAGATACGGTCCCGAAGCCTTTACATGTCATTTTGACAAGACATAATGTCCAATCTTGTTTGTGTACGCCTTTCCCTTCTTCCCTTGCCCTGCCTCACTACTGGTGGTCTGCTGGTGTGTGACACAGATGTTTCTTCCTTTCCACTCCAAGCTTTATTTTTCAAGTGGCTTTGGAGAGCATATGTTTCCATGTGAATATGTTCCTTCCTTCTCCCAACACCTTCTTGTTCTACATAAACAATCTTCATCTGCCCTTCAGATCTGGGGAGCACAAGTCACTATCACAGATGTTGGCTTCCCCTTTACCCAGCTTGCCTCTTGTATCCATGGGCTCAGACAATGCCTCCCTCCCTCCCTCCCTCTTTTTTCTGTTCCAAATGACTAGGAATGCAGATTTTTTTTCTCTCCTTTCAACTCAATTTCCTTCTGTGACCCCGGCATGTTTTCCAACCCCTTTCTTCTAAGTCTTTCTTTGTACTAACTCTCCAGATGGGATCAAGGTTGATCTCTTCCTGCTCCTTGGTTCATTCCTCCCTACAACAGCTCTGTTTGTGGGAGAAAGAAGTGGAAAATTGAACACATTAAAGATTTTATTCCAGTAGCCACCTCCTTTTTTGTTGGTTCCTTCACTATTACACATCTTAGAGGCTTAAAAGAAACTTTTCTATTGCTGTTGTTTGAACCTTTAATGATTTTTCATTTCATAAAATAATATAACCCAGGTATATACCAATATTATAAAGTGTCCTTTGGTATAGAAGAAGGAAATTTCCTTCTCTACCTCTCAAAGGAGAAATCTATGGCTACCACTTTTACATGAATATTCAATAGGAGATTTGGATTTTTTAATATACTACTTTTCCCTGAAGGAGTACATAACTTTGCTCCTTACTTTTTGTCATCTATTCCCAGCTCCCCTGTAAGATAATAAGCAAGATTATTACATTCTTTTACATTATGTAATGATTACATTACATTTTATAATTAGGGACACCAAGAGCACAGTCTAAGTTTACCTTACTGTCTCAGAGGCAGTGGAAAAGTTAGAACTAAAGCTGGAATTGAGTGGTCTTCACCTCCACTCTCTTTGTCTGGAGTTCTTAAAGCCTAGTTCAATATTCAATGAATGTTTTCTAATAAATGTAAGGCTTATTTCATGAACTGAACTATTATTTTTATACATTTCATGCTGATTTATTCTAAGGAGAGATATGGTGAAGACCTCAGTAGTTAGCATGTTAGGAGCCAATATTTCTTTGGCACTCGGAGCATTTCTTCTATCAACCCATAGTTTCAAAGCAAGAGAACAAAAATAAAAACCTAATAATCAAGCTTTCCTTTGGTCATTGTCACATATATGTACTCTCAAAGGATCCCAATTAATTTTTCTTCTTTTCCATTTTTATATCTGTCAGAAATTTTAATGGAAATATATTCCTTTTGAATCTGCATATTAAGAGGAAGAAATAGAGCTTGAACCAAGAGGACATCTAATCCAACCTCTTTTTGATAAGTGAAGAAACTGAGGCCTGGGGGGTGGGAATAACTGATTTGCCAGAGGTCACACAGGGAGTAAATATCTGCAAAGAGAATTTTTTTCTATGATCTCCTTCATCAGAACATTAATCATTTTTATCCCATATGGTGTATGTGGACCATACTGTGGCCAGACGAGATGAAAATGTAATTGGGTAATATTTAATTAATTAAATAAAAATGCAATAAAAATATAATGTCAATTTGTGGTTTTTTAGGTCAATATATATAGACCACAAGGATTCCTTCTTTACAATTTAATGGTCCTCTCAGCCTCTTGCTATTTGAAATTGATGCCACTGTCATAGAACACATGCAGAGAAGATCTCACTTTACTAATGCCAATCTATAAGCACTCTGTTATTTATAATTTTATTTATTTTGAAAATTTAAAGAAATTTTTTCTATGGTTACATGATTCATTTTGTCTCTCTCCCTTCTTTCCTTGGTCCTCCCAGAGCTGACAAGCAATTCCATGGGGTTTATAATTTATAATTTTAGAGAGCTGCTTCTGAGAAGTTGTGATATTCCCGTGATTGCTTAACTGTGTCAGAGGTAGGATTTGAATTCAGATGTTGCTGATTCTGAAGCCATCTCTCTCTTCACCATTCCATATAACCTCTATTATATAATAACATAGACACTGGAGACATCTTTTTAGAGGATAGTATGGAGGGCATCCTTTTGTTGTACTAAGGTAAAACATCTGAAGATGGCCAATGATAATTATAATGTGATCTTTTGCCACCTAAACTTTCTGCTAACTGTGATCAAAGACTTGATCTGTTTTTAGAAAATTGTTTAAAAAAGCATGCTTAACCCTTCATTCCTTTTAAAAATCAGAGGTACCTTTGATATGTGTGTATGTCATACTTATAAATATTTATAGCGATGAGAAAATGTATGATTCTAGGAGTTAGTCATATGAGTTAGCATTTATAGAACAATTTAAAAAGCACTTTCCACATGGTATCTCACTTGATCCTTACAACAACCCTTGGAGATAGGGGCTACCATTTTCTCTATTGTATAGATGAAGAAAGTAACTATGGAGTGCCTTTTCCATTGTGACACAACCAGCAAATGTTTGAGCTAGGAGGTCTTCCTTACACCAGTCCATTGCTCTTTCTGCTATGACACCTAATAAAAACATCTATACTCACAGGGGGATTACATCCTAAAGAGGCTGCAGGTTAATCAACTTGTAAGTCAAGATCTCCACTTGAGTATCTATTTGTGGTTGTTTTGTGGATGAGTGGCTGCCTCCTTTAAGTCACCGAAATCCACTGTGCATAGTATGTCTTGAGGCAAAGATGAAGTGGGGGCCAATGGATATGAAGCAAATGATGACCAAATAAATTATTTTTAGAATGCTCTTAAACAAAGTTAAGACAAATCATCCTCCTTTGTGTCTTAAAGATTTATTTTATATGTTGATAAGGTTAGGAAAATGAAGCCAATTTCCTTTTTGTCAGTTAAATCTTCTTCCCTGCCTCCATTTCCCAAATTGCTATAGCTGAGCTGCTGCTGTTCACTCAAAAGAACATGGTGCCAGTATAGATTAAATACTAATTTGATAACCAAAGAGTAAAAACATATTATGTAGGATTCTTAGGGAAGAGCCTTCCTGAGTTAGGTGACTCATTCCCAGAAATAAGATGATGAAGCATATTATTAAAGGTTATGCACAAGTATCATTGTCAAATCTTAGCTTCCTGAAAACACCTGGTCAAACATATAGCCTAGAAAGGATTGGGAAAAGAGCTAAGTAAAAGGGCAACAATTGAGAATCAGAACCAGTGAAGAGAAGTAACTAAGGAGGATCTAGACCGAATTCCATTGATGTTTTCATTTTTTAAAAGATATTTTCTTCCCATTTTTCTTAAATTTAGGATTTCTTTTTGAATCACAGACTTGAACTAAGCATGAAATCTCTTCAATTAGGTTTTTTTAGGTACATAAAAACAATTCACTTTTCAAACATAAGCAAAAAGGTCCTGCCATATATAATTTTTATAAACATTAACTCATTCTAGGCTAAAGTCTTTGTCGTGTACCCTTACCATTGTATTTGGCTTTAGAAAAATCTACTTTCCTTTCCATCTTTTGAATAGGCCTTAGTTCATTCAAGAGGTCCCAGCTAAGTCCCATTAGTCTCTTTAGATTTCTGCCTGATTTCTTCATCATCAGGATAATTTCTGATTATATTATCAAAATATAACTTCTAGGGGTTTCCATATATTTTGAGCTACAGTCCCTTTTAGATTTAATGGGGTGGAATCATTCCTTTAAGCTCTTTTTCAACTCTGCTTCTTTATCTTTTCTGGAGCCAATAATGAATTTTGGGGTATGTAATAAAATAGTTTTAAAAGCAAAATTTAAAAAATTGTACCAATGATATGCCTATACTAGTTATATCATGAAAACACTGTTATTGTCATTATAAGTATTATAGCCATATGGACAGACCTATTTTCTCCTTAACTTTTCATATATATTCTGGCACACTTAAAGACCTTTATTCACATCTCAGTGGATTTTCATTCTTATATTCTAACAGGATGGACCAAATGTAGTTCCATGAGAGAGAGAATTTTCTAATATTAGTAAAGCTTTGAACTTGATATTGTTGTTTGAAGTATTTTTCAACATTTGGTCTAAAATAACTTGAAAAACAGCCTTAAAAATAGCTTCATTAATTGATGTTTTCTTATTTGACTACCAAAGGACTTTAAGTTGATGGTTGGTCATACAGTACACACTAGCATTTCCCATCTACATATAACAACAGACAAATGAAGCCTCATGATTCAATGGTATTCTAAAACCTTTCAATAGTTCACAATCATTGTAGTAACTAATTTTTTTGACTTACATTAAATGTGACCTGTTATTATTTTGTAATTTTCACTATTTTGTATTTTTGGAACTTACATCCATCATCACTTGGCTGTACTTCCTGTGGTTTACAGCTATGGGACCATTTATTATACCTCTATCTGCTTACCTTTAGATATGAACCTTTGATTAAAATTGTTAGTCCCACTTTAGAGAAAACCATCTGTCTCTCTAAGTACTTAGACTTGCTGGAAACATAAAAATGAAAACATGGAAGCTATATGAGGTGGCAAGGTAAATGATTTTAGATGTATAATGGTGCTGGAATATAGGCTTCCAGAATTAATTGTAATATAATGACTTGTGTTATGCTATTACCAGTTGTGTCAAAGTTAATATTTCAACATCCTCAAATTCTCACCAGTGCCATAAATGAAGTGAGGAAACTGGTGCTTTCTCCCAGAGGCCAGAATTTAGAAGATGGTGAAATTAACGTCACTGACAATACTTAGAGCTGCACAGAATCAACAAGTATTAATAATAATAATAACAATAACATATTTATAGAATGCTTACTATGTTCTGGGCATTATGCTAAGCATTTTATACCTATCTTCTCATTTAATCTTTACCAGAAACCCTGGAAGGTAAGTATGATTATTATCCCATTTCATGGATGAGGAAATTGAGACAGAAGTTAAATGACTTTCACATCACATAGAAAATAAATGTCTGAATTGAGATTTGAATTTGAGTCTTGCTCACTAGGCACAGTGTCCTAGATATGGTGCCACCTAGCTGCTAAATATCAATTATTAATACTTAAAAGCAATAATAATTAATTAAGATAAATAATCAGATGAGAAACTGAGGAATCTCATTTTCTACTCCTTGAATGAGGAGTCTTAACCTGTTCTACCTTTCTCTTGTCCCCTCACTCTATAATAATCTGAGCGTGGGCTTTATTGTCCTATGTACAATTTGGTATTTTATTTTTTGAACCCTTACATTCCATCTTAGAATCAATACATTGATTCTAAGATGGAATAACTGTAAGAGCTAGACAAGTAGAGGTAAGTGACTTACCTAGGGTTGCATGGCCAGGAAGTGTCTGAAACTAGATTTAAACCCAGGACATCCTTTTTTGGTCTGGCTCTCAGTTTACTGAGCTATCTAGCTTTCCTCCCTGAGGTACTTATTTTAAGTGTAGTCTGGTATGGTGGAATAAATACTAGAAAAAAATCAAGATATCTAGTCTTAATTTTGACACTTATTAGCTGAATGACCTTGGACAATCCCTTGGATCTTTCTCCGTAAAATAAAGTATATACTACAGAACTCGGAGGTCCCTGCAGATCTAGATCTGTGATACTCTGAAATTCCTAACCTATTGCTATGCTTCTAAGTATTTGCAACTGTTGGTCATTTTTAAATAGGAAAAACACTGTTTTAAACTTTTTTTTGCCTCAAACCTATTGGTCTCCAATTATCTATAAAATTTAAAGATACTCCAGCAGAATAAAGACTTGGAAGGCACAAACCATTGGAGAAAGGTTTATCTTACTTGGCAGATTATAGAACTGAAGTTATTTTTTAAAATTTTCATAAATTTTCAGTTGTTTCCCCAATTTACCTCAAAAACATTTCTCTGATTGGCAATGGCGAACTTTGTCAGAATTCCCAGAGTTGTGAGTGGCATGCTGTTATTTAGCACCATTTGCTTACATACCTAGGATTGTTTATGTGAGAAGAGATTTCCTTGGAATTAAATTCTAATAGGCACATATTAACTTTCAATAGGAGACTACATAGACAGTGATGAAGCATATTGCAGCAGAAGACAGAGAAATTAATCTGCCAGTTTGACCTAGTAAGCGACATGCATACTAAAACACTGATGTGAATTGAAAATAAAATAACCACACTTGACAGATATAATAGTTTAAGTGATTTCAAATTAACCACATCCCACTGACCGCAAGTGAAGAATGTGTTCCTTCTCCCGCAATGAAACATGCTCTAGGGACTCATTATACTGAGAGGAGTAAGTAAAACCGGAGTAGAATAATTGATGCTGAAGAAGAGAGAATGACAGCCACTTAATGATTCTCAAACTTATACATAAAGATATCAAAAGCACTTAATACATTATTTTTCTCTTTCTGATCTTGAGACGTTATAGGCTTAAACCTGTATTGCGTAGTAATTGCAACACATGATATAGCTGTTAGGAATAATGAATCATGGCAAAGATACATCAGTAGGCTCATGAAACAGAGAATAACAAATAATCTTATACATAAAAATTCCCTTAAAATATCATCGCCCTGTTATAGCTCTTCAGTTTCCCAGAGAAAATACATTACAATTAGTTTTCAAGTTGTTCAAAATCCTTAAATGATTTTTGATAATAGAAGTATAGATAACACTTTGTTTTTCTTTGGGTCTTATTTCATAACATATACTTTCAGTCCCAGGGGCATGATCAACTTTCATTAAAAGATTTTGTTTTTTTTTTAAATGCAGGTATTAGAAATTAGGAAACATTATGAAGTTAAATGGCATAAAGTCATCTGCAAATAGTATTAATATAGGATTAATATCCAGGTGATGAGCTGAGAAATTTTGGATAACATTCTTTCATGTCTACCTAATATGAAAAAATAATTGGTGACATTTCTATTTAAAATAAGTTATTGAAGTCTTCCTTTTGAGATACGCAAATCTGTTAGATATTGTGATTGTACAGCTATGGATTTTGTTGTATAGTCATTTTTTCAGTTATGTCTGACTCTATGATCCCATTTGGAGATTTTTTGGCAGAGATACTTGAGTGCTTTGCCAATTCTTTATATAGCTTATTTTACAGGTGAGGAAATGGAGCAAACAAGATAAACTAACTTGTCTGGGGTCACACAGCTAATAAGTATCTCAGACCAGATTTAAACTTAGGAAGATGAATCTTCCTGTCTCCAGGGCCAGCCCTCTACCCACTGTGCCACCTAGCTGACCATAGTTACTTAATCAGTTCTCTAAGCAGTAGGCAATTCTCTTAGACCATAAGACATAAACATATTGCAATATTTATTTTCGGAGGAGCTCCCACTAGGGAACTTCCTACACTATTCAAAATCTTTGCTATATTGACATACCATTATTTGAAACAGAACAGTTCACTGGTTTTTAGATCTGAAACATTTCTCAACTATAGATTATTCTTTTTATTAGCTATAAAGGGAAAAATCTAGAAAGTTTACCTTTAATATAGAAAGAATGGAATATAATAATATTCAATTATTCTCATACAACTGAAGAACATCTTTCCATTGGGGATTATAATAACCAACAATATTCATATAATGTTTTACAATTTACAAAAATGCTTTTGTATGTATTATCTTACTTTATTTGCAGAAAAATCCTGTGATTCAAAAAGAAATACTATCAGTTTTGTTCATAAAGGACATTAAAGATCAGAGAGGTTTTATAAAGGATATTAGAAATTACAAAGTTTATTCCTCACCCAAGGACATATGGCTGGCAAAAGTTGGGACCTGACATTAATTGCTCTATCATTTACATCATCGAATTAATAGTTCCTTTTAATTGGCTAATGTAAGGATAATTTTAGTGTTGTGACCTAAACTATATTTAATTATTGGTCACCATGGGATATCCCAAATAATAAAATAGCCAAGTCAGCTGGAAATTATGGTGACTTTAATCAATATAGAGGACAGAATTTAAGAAAGAGAGAGAGAGGGAAAGCATTATTAAAACTGCTCTGGCTCAGGCTGAGCCACGTAGGAGTTAAAGACCTTGGCCAAGGGGCCTCCCTTGAGAGCCAAGGGAAAGGGAAGTCAGTCTTATCACTCTCCATGTGACCATCTCAAGGAAGCTGTCTGAGGGAACTCTTCCAGGCTCTAGTTCCAGGATCAAACTGGCTCCTAGGCCTGCTCACAGGAAGTCACCAGCCAGATCCCCCTCTCCAGGAAAGAGAGCAGAGAGAGGAAGTGACATGCCCTATATAGACAGTTTTATGTTACTCTCCTGCATCTCATCTGTACCAATGGTAGCTTAGCTTGACTTAGGACAGCCCAGTGGTCTGTCAGCTGTTTCTGTATGTGTCTATCAAAGGCCATCTTCCTAGATACTTAATCCTTAAGTATGGGTGCAGATATTCCTGACCTTGTTAGACTAAGTAAAGTGGAGCAATGTGAAGTTCCCAAGACATTCCTGATTTTGTTAGACCAAGTATCTCCATTGCTACAATCAGGAGGTAGCTAAATCAAATCTTCTAAAGTATGGTCTAAGAAGGGTGGAGTAATTTTAAAGTTCACGCTAAGGAATGTATAGCTATTGTCACAATGAATATTGAAAAAACTGTTAAGTATTGAAAAATGCATATAGTAATCTAGGCAGATTCATTGGTAAATTCTTTGAAGCCTTCTTATAAAAATAATTCCTATATGCCAATGATTATTAATCAATGTAGAGTCAAAGGACAATTGCCAAATACTTTTTGGTAAAATAGATGTAATAATTTTAAAAGCCAGAAAATAAAACGTGAAAAGGAAAATTATAGAGTGGCATCCCTAATAAATATAGCAGAAAAACAGTAAATAGCCATAGCTAAAATAATATAGTAGTGAATTAAAAAATATGGATTATCCTACTCAACCCATGCTTAAATCAGATGAATAAGGTTTCTTCAACCTCTGAAAAAACTGCTGACATCATACAATATGTAACAATAGAAAAAAGTCAAAATTATATTAATGGATATTTTAAAAGCCACTAATAAAACTCAAATTCAGTCATAATAACAACACTGAAATGAGTAGAAATATTGGGGATTTTATTCAGTTTATAAAAAAAAACCTAAAGTAGAGCAAGTTTCATTATTGTCTTTATATTCTCTATGCTTATGACAGAGAAGCAAAGGTCTTCACTGACATTTATTTGTCATAATATTATATAATAATATGCAATAACATAGGAAAAGATTTTAGAAGGATAAAGATTAAAAAATATTATTTGTCTACTTTCAACTTTATCAACCACAAAGTCAGTATAAACAATAAGCAATTTCATTAAACTTACGGAATGCAGGATCAATTTATAGAATTTACTTGTATATAATTTGTTATCCACAAAGATCAAGAAAATACCATAAAATATGTGCTGTTTCTAATGGCAATAAAATCATGCAATACTAAGAATTAGACTATGTAATTTATTAAGGACAACTAAAAGACAATGATTCCTGAATTAAAAGATAACCCAAGTACAAGCAATGTTCATGGTGTGAATCTTTAAATTTCTCAGACTCTACCTTGGAACATTATCTTAAGGTTATGGTTAAGATTATTCCCCATTTAAACAATGGAGGTACTTTATCAGGAATGTATTGGGAACTCTAACATTACTCCACCCATACTTAGGCGTACTTTAGGGGAAGATAAAGTTGTAAACTCTTACTGAAAAATGAAAAAGTACTTAATCCATACTTATAGTGAGGCAAAAGCCCTTAAGCTAGGTCTATTTTTAGATCGAATACAAAAGGGTACTAAGTACCCAGGAAGGTAAAATTAATCACTAAAAAGTCAGGCAACTTGCAAGGGGCAAGCTTAACAAAGAGGTATGAAGTACTCAGAAGATATAATCTACCCCGAGAAGGTGAGAAGTAAAAACTAAGAATGAACTGTCTTAGGGAAAGCATCTACTGTGATTGGTAGATGTGAAAATTTAGGGGAGGTGACACAAGAGAAATTTCTCTTTAAAAGGAGCTGTCTGAACCAGTTCAAAGTAGTTCTATTTAATTCAGCTTTGGAAGCTGAATTGGAGGTCAGGAGTCAGAGGAGGCTGCTGGGTCTCTGAACACTAGAGTTTTGGTTGGAAAGATCTTGTGGTGAGTGATTAAAGACTGACTTAGTATTTCTCTCTTAAAGAGAAAAGGCCTAGGCCATTGACCTAGGCCCTAGCTTTTTCCTACTATTTCCTCTTACTCTGTCTCTCTCCCTTTCCTTAATTCCTTGATTTATATTAATTAAAATCTCCATATAACCCAGCTGACTTGGGTATTTCATTTTTGGGAATTTTTTCCATGGTGACCACTTATTTTTTATTTAATTCAAGACACTAAAATTATCTTTACAGTTTTGGCAATTCAAAGTCTTGAACCCATATTTTTGTGGTCACAATGGATAGGTCAGATTAATGAAATAAAAATAACAATACCTCCCAAATTAATTTATATAGTTAATGTAAGAGCAGTGAAAGTCCCAAAGGGTTTGCTAATATAAATGAAAAATATTATAATGTAATCTATAAGCAAAAATTAACGGGCAAAATTGTTAAGGAGATCTCTGGGGAAAATAACTCATGAATATAGTTCATAATATGGCTTTTAAATATATTTTACAAAAGATGTATAATCAAAATGATCTCATACTGGGTAAAAAAAGAAATCAATCAGTGGAACAAAATAGAGATAACAGAATTTATATACAGATTTACTTGGGCCAACTGGCTAATGATTTGACTGGAAATAGATTTAGATCCATATCACACCATATACCCAAGGGAATGATAGCTATGTATCAATAGCTCTCTATATAAACATAAAGAAAAATATACTACACATGAGACAAAAAGGAAGATGAAATAATCTATATCAAGTATAAAAGGAAAATTATTTAATGAAACATTTAAATAACTTTAGATTTTAATAGAATCATAATTTCAAGATATATTCCATTTCTTTTGTCAAACAGTAAGTAGCTTTTCATAAGAAACAATAGAGAAGAAAGATGGTTATGTGAAATAATTTAGTTTAATTAAACTGCAAAACATTTATTAAGTCAGACAGTTCTTGGGTTCTGTAAAAATAATGACTCAGTGAATCGATGATGGATATAAACTGATTAGATACTCTGCTTGCTGTGCTTACAAAGTATCTTCAGTTTATATAAGTGAAATGAAGCTCATAAGTGACCTCTTCAGGGCCAGGCACAAGGACGCTGAGGAGATTCTTGTTATACAAAAATAAACTATTTATTGAGAATATAGGGATATTAAAGGATATTCGAACTCCATCTAAATAAAACTCCGTGGTTCTGCAAGGAATTGTTTCTCCTGTTTCCACAGGCTACACTGATTCTTCCTGATCTGACTAACCCAAATTTTCCTTATTCTACAATAAACTAACACTATTATCCTTATAAGAAGTATATAATTCTTAACTTTGTCTCCAAATTATAAAAATAACAAAGACTAGCTGGTTGAGCCTAAGCAAGAACCAAGTTACAACTCTCAGCCTTAGCAGACTCAGAGTCCAAACCAAAGACCAGGTCTTTTTTTGGTCTTCTCAGAGATAAAACAATCTATGAAACAGCAATAGGAAGTCACTAGTGTTTCCCAAGTTGGAAAAGGAAATCCCTCAGCTCCTTCAGGTTTTTCCCTCTTTTCCTTCTACTTTCAGATAGTGAGGAGAGAGAGAAAAGAAGATGTCACCTGCTCCCAGCACTCTGAGAGAGCCACTGCCACTCCCTGAGACTAACTTCTAACTCAAAGCAACAGCCACAACGAGAGAGTGACTGTCACAGAAAAACCATTACACCTCCCCCACAAACTCTCAACATTTGAAACTGACACTCTGTCTCAGATCTGGTTAAAATTCCAATTCTTTCTCAAGCCAGCTTCTTCACTTCTTATCTCTAAACTAATGTAACAAGACTTAATTTCTAATATAATCTTAATAGTTCAAATCCTGCTTTTGCTATTTATTAACTGTGTGACCTCAAGGGAGGTCATCCTTGAGTCTTAGTTTCCTCTTCTGTAAAAAACAAATTTGTAACTGGATAATTCTGAATTCTCTTCCAATTCTTGACTTATGATTGTGATCAATGAAGTCTACTATTATATGCAATGTCATATTATAGCTCTCTTTCAGAGTCTAACCTTGGTTATAATTATATGATATTTGGCTATAATTTGTCATTACTGTTCTTCCTATTTATATTGTTAAATTTAATTGTGGTTGGACTCTGAATATTTAATTTGGTGGCCACCAGGGATTTAATTTTTAAATCCCAAAATGAATTGCTAAAGTAAATGGAATATATGGTAGTTTATTTACAAGAGAGGAAAGATATTAAGGAAGAGAGAAAAGGGGAGAGAAAGAGAGAGAGAGAAAGAGAGAGAGAGATCTCTGGCTTCTTCTGATATCAGTTAGAATTTCTAAGCCTCTAAGTCTCTAAGAAAGGCATGGTCACTAAGTCAGTCTTTCACTTACCAATGGTGACCGTCTAAAAGGAAAAGCAGTCTGAAGTCTCCTACACAAGTTCCTCTAGGGGTCCACTTCCTCCAGTCTAACTCTGAGTCAGAGAATCCTCCATCCAATTCAAATCTCAAATTGAATATCAAATTGAATTTCTTCTACTGGTCTCTGGTCCTCTTATTAAAGATCTTTTCCCCTTGTGTCACCTCCCCTAAATTTCACATCTACCAATCACAGCAGACACTTTTATCCAGGATTGCCCACTCTTTAGTTCACGCCTTTGGTTAGATTATACCTTTTGGGTTACTTAACACCTTTTTTTGTTAGTTCATCTTTTGTTAGTTACTTAACACCTTTTTGTTGTTAAAATGGGTAGATCTACTTAAAATACTAAGTTATCATATTTTGGGGATTAAAATCTAAAAATAGATTGTGGATTACAATTCAATCTTCCTAATAAAGGAAGAGCTAAGTATATTCATTGTTACAATTAGGAGATAGCTAAATCCAGTCTTCACAATATTTTAGCAGTCATTGTGTATATTGATTTTATGTCCCTGCTTACTTTACTTTGTTTCAGTTCACATACATATCCCCATGTTTATGACATTGGGAAAATCATTTAACCTCTTTAAGCTTTAGTTTCCTAATGTATATGATAATAATACTAGTATCTAAAAAAAGTTGTGTGATATAATTTATTTTTAATTAATTAATTTAGAATATTTTCTATGGTTACATGATTCATGTTCTTTCCCTCTCTTCCTTTCTTCCCCCCTCTTAGAGCTGACAAGCAATTCTACTGGGTTATATATGTATCATTGCTCAAAATCTATTTCCACGTTATTCATATTTTCTGTAGAGTGATCATTTAAAGTCAACATCCTCAATCATATACTCATTGAGCTACATGATTGATCATATGTTTTTCTTTTGTGTTTCTACTCCCACAGTTCTTTCTCTGGATTTGGATAAAGTTCTTTCTCATAAATTCCTCTGGATTGTTCTGGGTTGCTGCTAGTATCAAAGTCCATTATATTCAATTGTGCTACAGTAAATCAGTCTCTGTGATATAATTTATGTGAAGCACTCTGAAACCCTCATCAACCTATGTAAATATTAGCCATCATTATTAAAGTAAGAAAAGGACGAGAAATATAATCAGATAAAAATTTAAAAATGGAGAAATAATTGTATCTATGATTTCAGTTAAAACCTGAAATAATCATTCATTTACAAATGTACAGTGGTCAAGGTAAGTGACATTTACAAGGAGACCAGACTTAAAAAGTTAGATTTGAATACAAATTCACTTAGCCCAGAGTTTATGTGTTTTTCCATTCTGCCAGATGATTTATTCAAAAATTATGAGGAATAAACAGCAATAAAGTACTATGACCAACTGTAAATAACTTATCTAGTATCAGAAATGCAAGGATCCAAAATTCCAAGAGACTCATAATGAAAAAGGCTATCTACCTCCATAAAAGAAACTGAATGCAGACTGAAGCATACCATTCTTCAACTAGTTTCCTCCATGAACTTTTTTCTAGTATAAGTGATATGTGTCTTCTTTCAGAATATGCCAAATAGGTAAATATATATTATTTGATAACACAAGTACAATCTCTGTCATATTACCTTTTGTCTCTGAGAAGGGGTAAGTATTGGAAAGGAGGGAGAGAACATAGATCTTATATCCAAAAAACAATTATTTTAAATTGCATCAAAATATGATCTGGAAAAAAATTAAGAGAGGAAAAAAGAAATATAAAGATCCAGGAAAAGTCTATGAGGAAATACTGTGCAGGTACATGTACACACACTCAAACAGGATCAGAAGAGAGTATCTACTAACTATAATCATATGAGGAAAAATGAAAGCTTTCTAGCAATGGACAAGTAATAGTTTATCAGTGAAGTGGAAGGGAGGAGAATGGAGGGAGAGAGACCCTCTAAAATTACAAATTAAAGAGAAGTGACTGTGAAGTGAATTTTCCACACTTAAAATAGCTACACCAGAAATTCCTCAATCATGGTCAAGTCATAGGCCAGGGACTTCTTTCTTTCTTTCTTTCCCTTCTCTCCACAAAGTGAAAGGAACATAGTCAAGAATCCTAATGAAATCTTTGGTGAATTAATAGAGAAATCAAGATATTTTGTGTTGAAATACCATTGAATGAAAAATATTCAAATATAGTAGTCATAATAACTTTTTTATCCTTGATTTTTTATTATAAATATGTAATAAGTTATTAATCATGTTATAATTTATAATTATGTTAATTATATATAATTATATGTAATATATAGTACATTATACATTAATATATAATACATAATAAAATATAACCATACATAGAAATATATGCATATTATTAATATGTAATAAATTATCATGTGTGCCTTTCTAAGAGAAACAAATTCTAACATTAGCTGTGTCTGGAAATATCCCACTTTTCCTTCCATCCTACTCCCCCATTATTTTGAAGGATCTTTTAAATCAATGGATTATAAATATAAAGTAAGAACTTTGGACTTCACATAATTACCAAGAAAGCAAAACATCTGAACAAATTACCAAATGTTCTTTGTGCATACTGGTATATTGGAAAGGGAAGAGAGATGATAAAGGGATAATATGGCATTTCAAACTTCTTCTTAGGGTAGTATTTCATGACTTCACAAAAAAAGTACTTTCCACTTTCTTTGTTTTCATTCATTCCACATAAATGATATTATTTTCAAAATCTCTTTGGGATGATTTTCAATAGCTATTTTTTTTCTTTAAAGACATGTGATATCTTTCTTGAAGAGTCCTTATAAGTCCCTTTGGCAACAAATTGAAGGGATGCTGCTAAATTTTTTGTTTTCATGCATTCAATTGCAGAACCAAAGTAGTTAATAGTGAGTGGCTAAGTAGGAAAATAGAATGGGAACTTCTATCTTCTACTGACAAGATCAAATAACCTGGTCTAAATTAGTTAGTGGGCTGAAAATTCTGGCAGCTATTACTGAAAGTGGAGGATGGGAGAACTAATGTGATACTGAAGAGGACATATGCTTCCATTTCTGAAAGAAGAATAATGCTTGCAATGTATTCTGAGATCAGTGAGTTGCACTTTGTGTCATGACAAAAACCTAGAATGTATTGGCACAGAGTTCTTTCTTGAGTCTCTGGGAAAGGAAATATTGGTGATAGAGAGGTGTAATATGCATTCAGCAAGAACAAGATAAATCACATTAACTCATCTCCTTTTTTCTTTAAAGTATGTAATTTCCTTTAAAGAAAGAAGTTAGATAAAGTTGACCTACATTTTAACTGTAGTTGATTGTCTCTTGATATTCTTATGGAAAATATGAACATATGTAGACTCCATGGCAGTATAAAATGATGGATTTGGACCTCTTTGAATGGCTAGACCCAAAGGGCAGTCAATAATGGTAAGAGGTCAAGTTGAAAGGAAGACTTCTGTGGTTTTCCACAGAAACTGTTCTTGACCCTATAATATTTAATATATTCATCAATAACTTAGATAAAGGGGGAGATGACATGATTGTTGGTGGTCTTCAAGCAGAGATTCAGTGACCTACTGTCTCCATATCATATTAGCAATTCTGATTCAAGTGTGGATTAGATGAGATGACAATCCTTCCAACTCTGACGTCTTCAGATTCTAGAAAAAACTGAAGTATAAGGCATGGGAGATGGATCTCTTTGATACTCCTAGAAAAATATCATCATTATTGGCAATAACACTTTATATAACAACATTATATATAATATATCATTAATATCGCACCTACTGTGAGTGCTTGAAGGTTGGCAAAGTACATATTTGAGCCTAACAATCTGTGAACCACCCCTACCTTACAAATTAGGACTAGAGATCCAAATCACTATGTGTCAAGTGCTATAATAAATGTGTGTATTTATATACATACACACACACACACACACACACACACACACCTCATTTGGTCCTCACCCACAAGGCTGGGAGGACAGTCCTATCATCATCCTTAATTTATGTTTGAGTAAACTGAGGCAAATGGAGATTTAAGTGTCTTCCTTAAGGTCACACAAGGAATAAATATCTGAGACTTGACTTTCACTCCAAACTCTATCTAGTGCACAACCAAGCTGTTTTAAAGAAAGATTGGCCAAACTGTAAAAATCAATGCAAAATGAACTCTGGATCATGGCTCTGTTTGTCCTTTGGCTGCAAATATGCTTAATTACAATGCTGGTGGTGATGGGTCCTGGTGCTTACAGGCACATTCACTGAGTGCTTGAAGATTGGCAAAGCACTTATTTCAGCCCAACAGTCTGTGAACCACTCCTACCTTCCACATTAGGACTAGAGATCCAAATCACTATATCTCAAAGAAAAGCATATTTCAAGTCTGTGACAGTGGTAGGGTAGTTAGTTTTTTAATCATCAAGTTGCTTCAATGGATCCTTGTACCATGAAGTCAGCTTCATGATGTAATATTTAAAATTTCAAGATTCACAATGATGTAACTGGAAAAGGTTCAATAGTTATTCTCAAGTGAAAGATCTCAAGAGGATAACCAAAACAACAAGCAAACAAGGCCTTGGCCTAATTGGTATTGAAGCCACAGAACCATTCCTCTAGGTTTGCTTTTGCTTCACTCAGAGAAATTAATGTGTCTCTTTAACTGGAAAGGAGATGGCTCAGGAATTCAAATGAAATAGCTTGCTAGACAAGGTAGGCATGGCTGAATGGCTTCTAGTTTCTGGATTGAAATAATGATGTAGTTAAAACTCATGAATGAGTTCACACTAGCTCTCTAATGCAAGCACACACTTCCATGTCACTGACTGCCACCCTACAATAACAGAAAACATATGTATAATAGACTGGAGCATTACACGGGGCATTACAATTAGAAATGTGCTGAAGTGTTGGATTGGCTGTTTATTTATGGTCCATGAAAGTAAGATTCTATGGGCTCTCAGGAACAACTAAGTAATTCAAGGGAGTGAAATGAATATTTTGAAACCAGCAATCATGTTTTTAATGATTTCATTATCACTGAAGAACCCCTTTTCAGAAGAAGCAAAGAATTGGAAAATAACAACAAATATGGCATTAATAAGTGTTAAAAAGAGACCTATTACCAGTTGGTTGGGAATTTTCATTGTAGGTAAGGTCAGTAATGACAGGGCATTCTGAATGGGACATTAAGTTTTTCCAGGTCAACCTCATTTACAGAATTGGGTAAAAATTCTCATAATTGCCCCCAAATCAAATCTCCGTAGGTTGCCTGACAGTAAATATATTTTACACAGTTGGATTTTTTAAAAAGAGAAAAGCAGAAAAAAATTGGATTTTGCCATGTCATCAAAGAAATGATAAAGCCTTGAGGAGAAGAGATTGACAAAATGTTTCTAACATTAGGCAAGCTGCCCTACAAAAACCTCCATGCATGAGTGCAAATAATTGCAGTTGGTGAATTTGTACTTAATCTTCAGATTACAGGTAATTATATACACATTTAAATTAGTTTATTTTGCATGTTCAATTTCATATTCATGAAGATCATTTAATCCTTTGTATGTGACAAATGGAAAAAAGTTAAAGTGGAATGTTAAAGCTGGGAGGGACCTTAGAGATCACCCAATCCACTCCTTTGTTTTATAGATGAGGAAACTGAAGGTTCAGTGGAGGAAGCAAGTTGCCAATGTCACCCAGCTGGTAAACAACAGAGTCATACAGATTTCTTGATGACAGAATCAAGTACTATTTCCACTGCACTATATTGCCATCATTAATCATGGAACCTCCAGGAAATTATGTATGTAAACAGTATTTTGCTTTTACCTACAATGAAGATTCCCAAACAACTGGTAGTAGGTTTCTTTTTAAGGCTTATTAATATCATATTTGTTATTTTCTAATTCTTTGCTTCTTTTGAAAAAGTGTTGTTCAGTGATAATGAAATCATTAAAAACATGATGGCTACTTTCAAAATATTTATTTTTTTCAATAATAATAATAGCTAACATATATACATATACATATAACTTATATTTCAGACATTGCACAGTTATTAACTTATTTTATACTTAGCACAGTTTGGAAGAGAGATGCTTTTATTATCTTTCTTTTAAAGTTGAGGAAACTGAGACAAAGAGAGTCCAAGTGAGTTGCCTAGGGTCACAGAGCTAGTAAGGAACTGAGGCTAGATTTGAACTCAAGTCTTTCTCTTGATTCTGGGTCTGGTTTTATAGACCCTGAAACTTTGCTGTTACAAGTTTTTCAAACACTAAATGTCTATAAAAGTACCAGAAATGTTTATAAAGCAATCTAATGCCACAAAGTTTAGCTTTGATTTCAGAACTTCTATTCTGGATCAAAAGGACAACTTAAGATTCTTATCCAATTAGGAAGTGCCCATCCAAATTATTTAATTTGATTTCAAAATGTTTCATTAGTATGCAACTTATTCTATTTTTGTTCCCAAGCAGTCCTACTTAATAAACTGGGTTATATTTTTACAACTGAGTTCAACTTCTTGCTTTGTTCACAAAGAATTAGAATCATGAAATATCTATTTTCTGCCAAGTATATCTCTCTCTATATTTATTTGTAGACATGAATGTATATATTATGTATATATATATATATATACTCTCTCACATACATTTTATAAACTCATCCATTAAATTATAAAATATATGCACATACATATATATCTCTATGATATTCTATTTTATAATTTAATGGATGAATTTATAAAATGCATGATTTTTATTGGTTTCCTCTTCTTTTAGAAGCTATTTTATATTGCTAATACCATACTTCTACTTGGAGACTTGGATGCTTTGTGTCTTGTCAGAAGTGGCTGCTCACTGGGTTTTAGAGTGGGTTTGGGTTTCCTCCAAAGTATTCTAAAGATATACAGGATTTCTGGTCATACCCCCAATTAAACATGCATCATTTGTACTGATTTTCCACATGATTATCTCAAATAGCCATGGAAGGGCACAAAGCTGTCAATCAATGCACAATGAATAGAGGTCAGTTTCACAATACTACATACTGGAGAGGAGGATCAGGATATCTATTTATCTGTAAAGTGCCTTCATGAAATATATAATCATCATGTTATTAGATTCTTGATTTTGGAGAAAGCACTGAGGCTAGAGAGCCCTAGATTTATTTGTAGATACATTGCAAGAAGTAGTAGCACATGGTCCTTCTTCATCTTTTATATGGATAGTATTATTAAATTTTGTGTCTCATGGGAAAGATACATGGCTGACATATGGAAAATAGGAAAAACATTACATTTCTGTAAATTGGAATAAGTCTATACAGATAAACTAGAGATTAGAATCGATTTCCAAAAAATTACTGGGTAAAACACTTATGACTGTTTTTAGGAATTTAACTGATAAGCAATTAGTCGTAGTGTTCCTCAGATCACTACCTTCAGTCTTCATCTATGTTGGTAATGATTGCTTGTGACTAGTTCCCTTGTATGTACACTCAATCTTAGGCTTTGGGCAAATTAGACATTATCTGAAAGTAAGTTATATCCATTGTAATGTGTGTGCGACAATAACTGTCCTCAAAAATGTTAGCAAGTTATTGAGGTGTTGGTAATATCTCACAGTTCCAAGTACTTCTTATACCTATCTATGTTTTAGAATTTATCTTGGAAAAAGGATTGTTGTTGTTCTGTCATTCAGTCGTGTTTGAGTCTTTATGACCCCTTGAACCACAGTATATTAAGCCCTTCTATCTTCTACTGTCTCTTGTATTCTGTCCCATGGGTTTTCTTGGCAAAGACACTGGAATGGTTTGCCATTTTCTTCTCCACTGGATCACCTTTTGTCAGAACCATACATGACAACCTGTCCATCTTCAGCAACCCTGAAAGAAAAAGCTCATAGTTTCTCTGAGCTATTAAATCCCCTTTGACACCAGAAGATTATAATCTAGGAGAGGAGAAAGCAGTAAAGAAGGGGGGGGGGGATAAGCTTTTCACTCATATTAACACAACTAATAAAGTAGCAAATAGATTTATCATTTGTTTATTAGGGTATATGAATTGGGGTTTGGGTTTTATAAGATTATTCTCTTACAAAAGGGAATAATATGGAAATATATTTTGAGTGATAATACATGTTTAACCAAGTAGAATTGCTTGTCAATTCTTGGAGGGAAGAAGGAAGAGGAGAGGGAGACAATATGAATCATGTAACTTTAGAAAACTTATGAGTAAATTTGTTATTGGGATAAAATAAAGATAAAAAACAAAATGATATTTATAAAGTAAAATAAAAATAAAGTGACTCATAGCTTTAAAACAAATACTTGTGCCCAATACTTCAACCCCTTCAATCCCAAAAGGTGTTGAAATACAGTATACAAAGGCAGAAGGCAAATTGGATTATTCTTGATAGAATTTCCCCTTTAATTTGCTTTTGCAATTGATTTAATCTATCAATGAATTAAAATATATTCAGTATCAATAATGTAGAATTTCTAGGTATTGGGAGAGATTCAAAGATGATAGAATAACATATGAAGTATAGGTTTCTCTTTATGAAGTTGATCTGATATTCTATAGGCAAGATGTCCAGAAGGATTAGAACACATGATAAATTGTCAATTGGGTAGGATAAAAACTAAATACAATATACTCACCTCAGAGGAGAGATAGAGAGATGGGTATTTCATTGGCTGAGTCTCTCTTACTAAAGATTAATACTATTATTGGGGTAGAAATTATAGAACTTTTGAGTATAAGTGAGCATAGCATTTCCTATTTTTGTTATAATATATAAGTACATATTTAGCACCTGCTATGTATAAGAATCTGTGCAAGATGCTATTAGACAAAAACAAAATAAAAAAACTATCCCTTCTCTAAACATTATTACCTTTGACGGGAAGATAAAACACATGATCAGATAAGTTAATTTGAGAAGAGAGGGCAGTGACTAGGAGAATCACAGCTTCTCTCTTAGAAAAAGCTTGAAAGAAGCTATGGATTTATGAGAAGTGGTGGTCAGGAGAAATTGCATTCTGAATGCTGAGAATCCTATACTCAAAGGTAAAGTGGAGGGAGGTGGAGTGTTGAGGCTAGAAAACAGGGAATAGGATAATTAGGCAGCAAAATAATGCTTGTTAAAGAGAGAGCAAATTTAAGTTGGCATCAAATCATTAAAGCTTTTAAATGAACTGATGGACAGATAGGCAATAGGGAGACACTGAAGTTTCTTGAACAGTAGTGAGAAAAGGTTGAGTCTGTGATTAAGAAAAAAAATTAGGAACAGTATTTATGGGGGATATGGGAAAGGAGAATTGAAGCAAGGAAGTTTATTAGGAAACCTTTACAAGTCTTCACATAAAAGGAGATGAGGATCTAAACTAGAATGGCAGCCATGTAAATGAAGAGGCAATAGCTACTAGTTTTTTTAAATAGGGGGGTTGACGTGATTGGACCCAGGCTTTAGGAAACTCATTGTGATCATTGTGTTTAGGATAAATTGGAATGGAGGAAACTTGAAAAAGTGGAAACACTAGCAAACCATTGCATTAGTCCAAACATTCAGTGATGAGGGTATAAACCAAAGTGGTATCAAGAAGGACATCTGAGAGATAGTGAGGAGATGAGGATGATGCCTAGATAATGAGCCTAAAGGACTATTGACCTAAATAGGAACAAATATGCTAAGCATAGAGTAGGGTTTGAAGGAAAGATATTGAGTTTTATTTTAGACATGTTGAACTAACATATCTACTGGTCACTCAGTTTGAGATGTTTGAAAGGCAGTTGGAGATGTAAGACTAGAGATCAGCAGAGAGAGTCAAATTTGGGAATCATCAACATAGAGATGTTAGTTAAATGCATGGGAACTGATGAGATGACAAAGTGAAATATTTAGAGGGAGAACCAAAAAGAGTCCAGGACAGAACCCTGTGGGACACTTATACTTAGAAGAAATGACTTCATCCAGCAAAGGAGACTAAAAAGGAATCACCTGATAGGTAGAAGGAGACCTAAGAAAGAGCAATGTACCAAACATCTAGAAAGAAAAGATTTTCAAAGAGAAGTTGGTGTACAATAGTCAGAAGTCAAGAAAAATGAAGATTGAGAAAAAGCCATTAGATTTGTCAATTAAGAGATCAACTGTAACTTTGGAGAAAAGTTTCAGTGGATGATGAGATGAAAAACTGAACAGTAATATGTAAAGAAGTGGGTAGAATGTGTAGGCATTTGGTGTACATGTGGAGTGCAGCTAGATGTTGTAAGCCAGGCCTAGAGATGGAAGATCCTGATTCAAATCTGGCTTCACATACTTCTTAGCTGTGTGATCCTGGGAAGTCACTTAACCTCCTTTACCAAGGCCTTACTGTTTTTCTGTCTTGGAATAAATACACAGTATTGATTTTAAAATGGAAGGTGAGGGCTTAAAAAAAAGAAACTGGACATATATATTGGAAGTAGCCCTTTTAAGATTAGCCATAAAAGCACAAGCAATGTAGGAAAAGAGTAAGTAGAGATGGAAAGATCTAATGAAGGTTTTTTGAGGATGGGAGAGACTTGGGCATATTTATAAGAGGTAAGGGAGAAGTTAACAGAGAGGGAGAGACTGAAGATAAGTGATAGAGTTGGAATGATAGAGGGGCCATTGTGGGTTGTGTAGGCATGGAAAAACTTCATCTCTGAGTGGAAGGTGCCTCTCTTCTTTCCATTGGAGGGTGATATTAGGCAAGCACAATGAAGCAGGAAATGTCAGAAAGACAAACTCACTGCATGCTTTGCCAGTCACTACAATATACTCCTTACCTCCTGTTCTTTTTCCAATTCTGGAATAAAATTCCTCAATATTTTGTTATTTGTGCTATTAATTCCTATTACTACTCCTTTTTCTTACTTCATTATATTGTCAGGCATACTTAACTTCCTTTCCTCCCTTGTCATCAAATTCTTCCTGGGTTTCTTCTAGTCAAAACCTCTTTTATCTCTCATTATAGTCTCCTTTTTCCTCCTAATTTTCTATAGCTTTTCTTATTTTATGCTCCTCTTTTACACTCAAATCCTTCTGATTTCTTAAAAATTCCAAACCTTTCCCCATGTCTTTCTAATTCCTTTTCTTAATCATTCTTGTACTTCCTAAGTTCAGATCTTGCTGATTCATTCTTTCACATATTTATCCTATAGAATCCTGTACATAGTGTGGTTAAAGATGTGGAAAGGAAACTAGAATTAGGTTCTGAACTTTCTGCCACTGTGTTGGAACAAGCAACAGTGGGAATAATAGAGAGAAGAAATTGTCAAGGCTGACAGTTGGTGGGGGAAGGGGCAACTGGGAGTGGCAGTTGGGTCTGGTGACGAGGACTTCCTGCCTGCTGGGCTTCCTTCCTTCCTGTTCTTGGAGGTGGGAGGAGTGTTGGCTTCCCAGTCTGGGTTAGGAGTGCTTCTGCTTGGTTCAGTCCAAAGATTCAGGCCCAACCAGCTCTGAATGTCAGACTTTCTTGTTGTTTGCTGTCTACTGCTAAGATTCTGAGTTTGACAAAGCTAGCACAGATATAGAGTAGACAGGAGGGGGAGAAACCCTCCACCAGTCTGTGAGGCCTGGCCTCAGCTCCAAACTGAGGAAGACTCCAACCTCACTGCTCTTTCTTGATACCTCTCCAATCCAAACTGGTTATTAAAATTTCTCTTATTTTAATTCACAGTCAGATAAGTGGACTATCTTTTCTGGGGCATAGAGGGAGCTGAACATCAGTTCAGTCATTCAATGACAAACAGTCCTTTTCAGACCCCTGCTGCTGCCTCTTGGCAGGGGGCATCTCTCTTCTTTGCCTCACCAGTAGCAATATTCCCTCTCTCCCTTCAACTCTTCCATACCTTGCTACAAACCTTCCTTATCCCCTGTTCTTCGTATCCTCCCCATCTTTCCTCAATAAATATTACAAAGGCAGTTTGAGTTGAGAAAAACCAGAGTATTGGAATGATATTTTAGAAGATACTTGACAAGTGGCTCAGAGGACCACAGATTTAGAGCTAAAATGGATTTTGGGGTCTATTGTAATCTCCTTAAATTTACAGATGAGGAAACTAAAATTCAGGTAAAATGATTTAACACAGGGTCTGAAAGGTTGTAAATGTCAAAAATGGAAATTGAATCCAGGGAAGGCTAGGTGGTATAGTGACTAATCAGTACTGAAGTCAGGAAGACATCTCCCCAAATTCAAATCCAGCCTTACCAGCTGTGTGACCCTGGGCAAGTAACTTTAACATCCTTGCCTCAATTTCCTTATCTATGAAATAGGTTGGAGATGGAAATTAAAATGTACTCTAGTGTCTTTGCCAAGAAAAGCTCCAATAAGGTCATGAAGATTTGGAAGTGACTTAAAAAATGATTAAACAGCAACCTATACTCCAAATTCATGGTAAAGCTAAAAAATTTCCCTAGTAAATCATTTTGGCTTTTGATTAATTATAAGATCATTTTTGTTTTGGTGCTATTATGAGTTTAATTCATATATGACAAATTCATTCTGCTCTTGGTCACTGATTAGTTCACTCTTTGCCCTAGCTAGTCTTTTGCTCAAATATTCTAGGTAAGGGATATTAGATTCCTTGGGGCATATAAATGATCAGGAGAGAGAACAGAAGAGCTGATTCAGAAGTAGCTGAATCAGTATACATCCGTCCTAGTTCCTGGAGGTGGGGGGTGGGTGGGTAGAGATGTGCGCTTTCTTGCTCATTGGTAAGCAGTTCCATCTTTGGATGTTTTCTATTTGCTGTCAAATTGAACCATAACCTGAATCACTATAATCTGAGAAAACATAATCGGTCAGTTCTACTGTAAGAGGTTTCTTATTTGTGAAGGTGTTCGGTGAAAATTTAAAGTAAAGAAGTCTATAACCATTTACAAACCCTATTTACAGAGTGTGTGCCAAACTAAAGTTTATCTTTTTTTTTCAGGAAAACTAGAAAAAAGAAACACAATGGCTTTCCCACAAATTTTGGAAGGAAAATTGTTACCAATAATATTGTCAATCAAGGTCACAGCCACTTTTCAGTAACTATTTAGACTTTACCTTGAATGACAGTTTGGTTGGTTGTGTTTTTGCTGTCAACATGTAACCATTTTTGAGAACTTTATAGAAACCTTCATGAGAAGCAGATGTATAATTGGAAATGCCATTAATACATAGGGTAAATGTTAAAGAGCCTCTTTCACGGTAGAGTTTGACTCTTAGTCCAAAATATTGCCCATGAGGCTTATTTGATTCCTTCAAAGAGGTGAAAACAGAGCCCAGTGCATGAACAGAATTTTAAGATATTCTTATTGCTTCTCCTCAAATTTGGATTTAGGATATAGCTTAAACCTTCAACAATCTGTGTTTTCATTAGAGTGAGTGTACCTCCTGTCATCAATACTAACTCCTCTATAACTTAGCAGTCTTTGAGAATTGTTGTGACTCAAATATGTATCATACTCTGTTTAATCTTGTCAGGAGCCTCTCTGAACTTGGCTTGGCTGATTCACAGATGGCAGGTACACAGACTAACATAGGGCCTTTATTTGACACCTTTCCAACTTAGTAGGACCACTAGAGCTTTGACTCAGGAAGTTAAAAAAAAACAAAAAAAAAACCAATGTTTTATAAACACTGAGATGAGGCATCAGAGAAAGATCCTAATGGAAGATACTTAAATTTAGGTGATGGTGCTCTCACTTGAAAAGTGCCTTATGTGAATTTTATCCAATTTTAGTTATGGTCCACAAGGTACTCTTTAACTGAGGTAACGTGGCCCAAATGGAAAGACTGTTGGGATTTGGAGTCAGAGGACTTGGATCTGCTCTCATATGTTTCCTCATCTGTAAAACAGGAGAGAGGGATCATATGATGTAAAGCTGATTCTAGCTCTCCTGTGATCAGAAGATGAGTGGAATTCTAACACATTTCTCTATCATGGCACTAAATATCTAGAAAATGTATTCTTTTGACTTTGTATTTGTTGGCAAAAAAGTTTTTCTAAAGTGATATTTTATTTGGGGAGGGAACATATATTCATTACTGTATTATGTATGTTAAATTTATTGTTATGTTATACTATATTTTATATTATGTTACATTAAAATATACATACATGGAAATTTATCCCTGTATTTATTTATCTTTTTACCACCATTCAAGTCTTTCTATTTCATTATATTAGTCAGTGACAGATGCTACACATGTAACATGGAAAAGATTAAGCAATGCTTTGTGCAATGTATAGGAAATAGCTAAATAATATTCAAAGCTTAGATTTCATCAATTGCAAGACGACTGCATGCCCACGGCCAATTATTGCACATTGTGGATATCAGCAGAGCTTGCGTGTCTTTCTGTATGCATGCATATCTTTTTTGAAAACCTAATTTAGACAGAAGCTTTATTATGTGGAAGGAAGAAGGGGACAGGAATAGGGAGATTTAGTTTCATTCAACACTGATAGCTGTGGTTTTCAATACTCATTAATCTCTAGGCAGTTGCCCTTCTCTCACACACAAATAAAAGCTAACCACTCAGTAATGTAAAAAACATCACAATGAGCACGGCACGAGACTCTAGTTCATTAGAGTTCTAATTTGTTCCTAGCCTACCCTCATTATGAAACCTGGTCTTACAAGTGACCATCTATACTGTTAGCATCATTATAAACAAAGCTCATTCTGACCAAACTATGCAGAGGATAATCAAAGTTTGGACAAGGGAAGAACCTTAACATTTATCTCATTCAGTCCTTCATTTTGTAGATGAGGAAACTTGGATGCAGAGAGTAGAGCTAAATTCTCCCAATTCACATGGGGCTCTTTCTAATACATTTCAGTCGTCAACTTAGTACACTATTAACCATGGACTTTCCCTCCACACACAAATTACTACATTTTCTGTCTGAATGGGAAACCATATTGTTTGCTATCTGCTTAGAACTTTTAGTCATTTTCAGTCACAAGCTAAAATCATTTAAATCAATCACCAGATATTTACATTGTACCTACTATGTGTAAAATGCATGCTAAGGAAAAAGTATAAAATATTATCCATGCTTTTGGCATGCTTAAAATTTAGTACAAGAGTTCCATCATATACAAATTTTAATTTAATTCAGTTGACATGTGTTATGTACCACTCAGTAGAAAGCACTGTCCTAGGTCCTAGGGATACAAAGACAAAAGCAAAAGTGTCCTTGTCCTCAAAGAGCTTACATTTTATTGAGGTGGTGCAGCATGTACAAATGATAAAATATTATATTTAAAATATGGAAAAGAAATGCAAACTAATTTGGGGAAATATGTAGAAAGATTACTAATAACCAGAGGGCTAGGAAAAGGTCTTGTGTAAAACATCTTTCCTGAACTTTATAGGGATTCTAGCACCTAGGAGAGTCTTACAAGTATAAAGGATAGCCTCAATAAAGGCAAGTAAGAGGCAGAGGGAATACTGCCTGTTGAGAAAGAAGAAGTAGATCACCTGTCCAAGATATAGAATGCAGAAGAAAGGAATACTGTGAAACCCAGCAAATCCACATTTGAAAACCAGCCAGTGGGAGAGTTAGAGGTAGCAAGTGTTCTGGGACTTTTGGGGAAGTTGAGATGACTGTAGGTTTGAATAGTCATGGAAATTTTCAGGAAAGACGCCAGATGAACTGGGAGATTAGTTCACATTTGTGTAGCACTTTATTGTATACCAAGTTCTTTAATCACAAGAGTTTGTGAGGGAGGTAGCTTTATTACCACCCTTTCCCTCTTTTTTGATGAAGAAGCTAAATGAAATATGCAATTTTGAACATAGCTAATGTGGGCCTTTGTTCTGCTTGACTATACACATTTGTTTCTTCAGTTTCCTTTTCTTCAGGAACTGAGGAGAGAGGAAGAGAAAATAAATGCCTAATTGGGAAAATAAAATTTAATTTAAAAAGAAGTTGCTGAGTTTGGAACGTGGTGAAGTGGCTTGTCAACAATTACACAGTTGGAGTGGAGTTGGAGTTGGAAACTGAAGGCTTTTGTAAGGCATCAGCTACCTAGGTAATATGTAGATTGAAGAAAAACGGGAAGAGAATTTCGGATGTATATAATAACATCAACAAAGCCACATAAGTCAAAACAAAGATGGTGCACACTGAAGACATTCATTAGATCACTTTGATGAGACTGGTGGACATGTGGTGACGGTGTTTTAGGAGCTAATTTGAGAATGATTGAGGGTGGGAATTTGGGAGGGCTCCTTGAAATTTAGGCTGAATTTAGACTTTTCCTGTAATAAGTAGGCAGCTGCTAAAATATTCTTATAAATGTAGCCATGTGACAAACAGTAATCGTTTAAAATTGTCTTTGGATTTTGCATAACTTTCATTTTTTAATTGCTCCCTTTCTGCTCCTTACAAATGGTGCTATTCATTATAACAAAGCATAAAAAAGGGGAAAAAACAGTTCAGCAAACTAAACAGCGTATTAACCATGTCCAACATGATAATAGATTCCCACACAATCAGTCCCTCTTTTCTGGAGAAAAAGAAAAGGCATATTTTCTCATCTCATCTACAAAGTCAAACTGAGTCATTATGAAGAGTTCATTTTCATTGGTTCCCCATTTACATTGTTAATTGTCATGGTATATGGCATTTTCTTTATTATGCTCACTTCATTATGATGACTGAATGTAAGTCTTCCTGTCCTTTTTTCTGTTTTCATTTTCACTGATATTTACAATAGAGTCATATTCCACTGTACTCAGAGGCCACAATTTGTTCAACCATTCCCTAATTGATGAATATCTACTTTGTTTTCAGTGCTTTGTTACTTTAAAAATGCTTTTATGAATATTTTGGTATATCACTTGATTAGATTTGAAATTTCACAGCTCTAAGGAGCTCCCTATTATTGCAGAAAAGATTAAGCACATTTTTTTCAATGTATTGTCATAGAAAGTTGTCTGTAGACACAGCGTGTAAGTGACTTGCTTTTGATTACATAGTCAATATGCTTTGGAAGCAACATTTGAACCCCGGTCTTCTGGACTCAAAAACCAGCTCCCTGTCCACATCATGCTAATTCTCATTTATTTGGGGAAGGGATGAAACAATGCATAAAATAGGTTTAAAGCAATATTTCAGAAATATTTACTTGATGTTGTAAGGATGAGATTTTAAGGAAGAGACTAGGGGAAATTGATGTCTGTGTGACTAAGGAGACTATAAAATATTTTGTGTATGAAGTTATAAATATTTGCATGAGAGTGGTGGCAATGGGAAATGGATATATCTGGGGGACACAGAGTCATCCCTAAGAAGACTGGGAAACTGTTGGATATGAGGTGATGAGGAGTGAAGAGTCAGATGGGTTTCTTGAAATTTTGGGAATGTGTAACAATGATACCAGTTATAGTGCCAATTGGAAGGTGGTCAGTAAGTCTTCTTTAGGGTAGCAGATAAGTTTAGACTTTAACATACTAACTTCTAGGAGATAGAGGCATGGATTTCAGAAGCATCCTCCTAGAGATAATAGTTGAAACAATAAAACTATGACTGAGTTCTGCCAAAACACAAATTAGAGTAAGAAGAGCAGGATCAGGTGATGGAACCTTAGGGGATACTACTTAAGGACTTAAAATATGATGGGTTATACTCTCAACAACCCACCTGGTAAAGACTTTAAAAAATCTGGGTGCTTAACCCTTTTGATCAGATGATGGTCATATGAACCTAGGTATGTATCATCATCCCTCTAACTCAAGTTTTCAGAACATCTAGCACAATTACATATGCTAATTGATATTTAAATATCTTCAGATATAAGAGATAATGAGTTTAGAAGAACAAAGGGAGAGTTTTCTTTGAGAATTGAGAAGGGCAAGTATATTTACTAGGGTGTAGAAGACTTGGTAGGAACAAGAGTAGGGGTACAAGACAGGAAAAATAAAATCCAGGTATAAAAAGGAGGGAGAGAGAAAGATGATAGATATTAAGAATGCTAATCTATAATAGAAAGGAATTTCAAAGCTGCAGATAGCTAACTCTGCTAACATTAAGCAACAGGACTTGAAAAGGATTGAATGGAGAAAAATCTGGGGTGATCTTTGTTGTGCTCTCTCACTATATATGACTACTGTTCAATTTGAGTTTGAAGTATTTTAAAAGAAGTCAGCCCTCTATTACTAATAATTCTTCTCAATTTCCCCCCTGAAATATATTAGTTTCTCTGGTGAAAAATGGAAAGAAAATGCCTTTACTCCAGAATGTTCTTAAATTCATCTTTGTTTTTATTCTGAGACTGAATATTTTCTATCTAGATTTAAATTAGGATTTTTTGGAAAAATTTAAATCATTCTATCTCAATTCTTATTTCTATTTTTCTCTTGATAGGCATACTATTTTCTAGTAATATTCTAGTAATTCTGATACTTTACAACAAATTGCTCACAAACTACAATAGGGGATGAGGTGTAAAAAATCATAAATTTGATTTACAGGAATCTTTAGTTCTTAAAACTAACTAGGCTCATCCAGGAAAAAACAACAATAGAAAAGCAAGTGATGAAGGCTCTGGCTTACCCCAAAGACCAAGGAATCTCCTTCCCATCTATAAATGAAGCCTTTATATAAATATATATATGTATATACATATATATAATATATATATAGAACTATGTCAAACATTCTTGTTTCAAGTCAAGTAAATTTGTATGAAGGCATACTCAAGAATATTACATCAGACAAGCAAATATTAGTTGGTAGATAGATATAAATATGACATATATGATATATGTGGATATAGAAAAGTAGATAGATTATAAGTAGATGGATAAAGAAATAGATAGATATATAGATGTTAAATACCATATATAAACATGCACATGTAATATTTTCTCCAGATAGCTTTATAATACCATGGAATTTAACATTGTCAAATTCAATTAAAGTAATGTTATACTATCCTCCAAAGAATAGGGTGGCATTTATTTCTTATGACATAAATTCCAAGATGCAATCATAGCTTCCTATATATAGTATATCCCCAAAGTTTAGTGCACTTGGAAACTACGATAGCTTGTTTGGGTGTCATTTGCCAATTAAGATATGATAAAATATCAATTTAGACTATTCAATCTAATAAATAAAAAACTGTATATATTCACATTTACAAATTCATTTCTTCTTTAAGTCTTACCCCCAAATTTGGCCTCTTTCTGCCCAGTATTTTTCCATAATTCTAAATTTCTGCCTTTCCTGCTTTGAAAATAATCTATAGGATCAGAATTTAATGTCCAGTAAAACACATATTTCAGAGCAAATGAGAGGAATAAACAAATGTAAAGAAAGTTGATATTCCATTTGCATTCATTTTCTTTCCCACGTTACTTGCATAGACTGATAATAGGCAACTAAAATATCTATTTGGTGGTTATTGATTAAGGTTTGCACATGAGTGTCTATGCTTACTTCATTGATGGGATCTCAGGAATTATGACTGGAGAGCAGTATATTTATTGTTCCATGAGTCATTTTTCCATTTGTTTAGAAAATCGACAATCTTACTAATTAACAAGTTATTTTGAGGAGAAACAAAGATTGCCATTATCAGTGGTACAGTGAGTTTGAGGATATAAGTTTTGTACCAATATAAAATTTGATTTTGTAGCTGTTTGGACTATAGCAGTGGTTCTCAAATTGTGATCCAGGCACTGCTAGGAATTTCTGATACTCTTGCAAGGAATTCATGAGTTGCCAGCTAGTTTTGTAATAGTACCATGGGAATAACTAGGTCAATCAGTGTCAGATCCAGAAACAGGAGGTCTTGGGTTCATAACTTGCCTCATATGCTTCCTAGTTGTTTGACTCTGGGCAACTCATTTAACCCCCATTGCCTAGTCCTTATCATTCTTCTGCTTTGGAACCAATACTCAATATTGATTCTAAGACAAAAGGCAAGAGTTTAAAAAGAATAATAACAACACTATGGCATATTCATGGTCAATACCATCAATATTTATTAACCTACATAAACAAAGAAGATCAATAACTCTTAAGAGGGTAGAGATGGAGAAGTTATAGATTAGAATACTATGCTTTATTTTTAATTGAACATTTTTATTTAATTAATTAATTTTGAATATTTTTCCATGGTTACATGATTCATGTTCTTTCCCTCCCCTCCCCCCCAGTTGACACAGAATTCCACTGGGTTTTACATGTGTCATTGATCAAGAGCAGAATAGTATACTTTCTTGCTCAATAGGGTGTGCCAATAGTAGAATGTAAGCTCTTTGGGGGAAGGAGCTATTTCAGTTATGTCCTTGAATATAATATTTAATATTTAATAGTCACATGTTGAATTGAATTGAATTAAATATATCCAAAAGAAAAACTGAAACAAAGGCTGATATAACTGAAGGAAAATAAAGAAATATCTTACCATTTAGTCAATCTGCATTTAATATAATTTGATGGTGATTTCAAAGTTTTCATTTAAAAATGATAAATTATTTGGAATGTTCTAGGTTCAAATCTGACCTCAGACACTTCCTAGCTGTGTGACCCTGGACAAGTCACTTAACTCCCATTGCCTAGCCCTTACCACTCTTTTGTCTTGGAATCAATACATAGTATTGATAAATTGATAAGGGTTTAACATGAATGGAATGATAAAACTTAAACAATTTTAAATAAGCTTAAATTATATTCTATCTTTATTATTTCTAAAAAAGTAATAATGTTCCCTCTTGTCAAAAAGTACCAAGTGAAATTTATTTCCTCCCCATTCTATTTTCTCCTATCATGTAATATTTTTCATCATAACATACACTACCATAAACACAGTAACCAATAAAAATTTATGGAATAAAGGAAGTTATCTCCTTCCTCAGCATCCACAACTAGCCATAATTCTAGGGAAAGCTCAAAATATATTTTTGATGTTGATAGTATTATTAAAAACTCCTGTTGCAACCTTCTTCCCACCCCTCCCCAATGTTCTGTGCTTACATCTATTCTGACTTTCCCTCTATTTGATAGCTGGTGAAATAATTTTTTGTGTTCGCTCATGTCTTGGGTATGAAAAAGTAAATGCTGCATTACTCCAACTTAGGTAACCCTTAGGATAATTTTTTAAGCAGCAGGAACCAGGGCTATCTGGCTGAGTAGATAATGATATCAGCTGCTTCCTTCCAAAACAACAGGTGCTTGGGCATAAAAATGTATACCATCATACTGAGATGATGACATCAGTTCATACTTCAGCTTAATTATAAACTACCTCCATTAATCCTGAAATAATTAAACATTTTGTGTGTGCTACAAGGTGAAATGTAAAGTTATAGGTTCCTGGCTATTTATCACAGGCTTTTTTTTTTTAAAAAGGAGCCTTGCTACAATTTTGAATTTTATATGCCACAAAACAAAAATTCAAGTTGAATTCTAATATATTATGTTGCTTTTACCAGAGTAAAAATCCAGATAAGAATGGTGTATTGGATTGTAAAACTTTCATAGATCTTCCTATGATATGTATATATAGGATACCATACACATATAGGTAACTATAAGCACATCATGAAGACAAAACATGCTTTAGTTTAAAATAAATACGAATCACTTTGGTTATAATTTCTTCTATTATTAGCATTTTTTCAGGCAAAATGATACTTTTTTTTACAAATTAGACATGTATATTATGTATATTTCAATGAAATGAAAGTTTTTCCCCATTCTAACTGGATATCTAGTCCAGTATCTAAAAAAATTCTTAGGTTAGAGTTCATTTAGAATGTATATTACAATGTGGTGAATTTCCAAAGTCTAGGGGAAAAAAAACTATGCTGGAGTTATTTTACCAATTAGAGTCATCTAAAATCAAATGAGATTCATAAAGTATGAGAGAAATGGTTCATGTCTCACAGAAAGGAACAGGGCAAAGGGAAGATTATATTCTCCTCTCTTTAACTTTAAAATATAGCATTGACCTTCCTTAAAACAGATGTTAGCTTCATGAGCCAGATGTGTCTCGGCAAATTAGTTATAAGAACTACATTCAAGGACATAGCCATTTAAGAATTAATAAATTATGCATTTGTCATTTGTTATTGGGTAAGGCTTAGGCTGACATCTTTGACATGAATGAAAGTATCCCAGTCCACAGAAATAACATTAACAATTTAAGAGAGGAATTTTCTGGAAGGCAGAGGGAAAGAGTATATCACTCAGTATGGATGCAAAGTTTAATTACTAAAAAAACCTACCATCTTTGGTTTAAAATGAACTGATTAAAAAGTAAGTTCTGAGGAGTCCCTGAGAGCCAACTTAAAAGCTGTATGTTGTAGTTTTGGTATTTATTCGCCTTTTTAAAAAGGTGAAGTAGTCAAAAAATGTTTATTTCTTGGTAGAAACATCATGATAAATTCAAGCAAGAGTTTTAGTCTTTATAAGTAAAAATCAGCCTGGAAATTTTTAGTGGATTTAGCTGTAACATTTGGATGACCATATGGAACTCTTAGTGGCGCCCCGGGACCACGCAGCTCTGAAATCTGATCACTATCTCCCCAGTGACAGCTGGGGCCTTTACACCATCAGAAAATTTTCAGACTTCTAATTTGTCATAACTACCTCCTGTGGAAAGGAAATATGTTGTATAGTTAGATACAAGAAATCTTCATATTCATAACTACAAATGGTTAATTTCTTTACTGGATTTTTGTACTTTGCTGATGAAAAGTCCCCTCACCCCCAGACACTCCAAACATATGGGCTACCTTTGTAAATTATGTCCAGACACTCTCTCCATCCCTTAATAAAATGATTTTTATGGAAAACTGGTCATGAGGAAGAGATGGTTATAGGAATCAGCAATGCCATGTATAAGACACCCAGTTTTTTCTCCAAAAGGCTGCCATTTGTAAGTTGGATTTAAATAGCTCTCATCCTTTGTAGGATGGTATCACCTTTGAGCAAGGGATAGGATGCCAGTCCTGGATTCAGGAAGACTCATCTTCATGACTTAAAACCTGACCTCAGAAACTCACTAGCTGTGTGACCCTGAGCAAGTCAATTTAACTCTGTTCCCAGTTTCCTCATCTGTAAAATGAGTTGGAGAAGGAAATGGCAAATGATTCAGGGAGAAAATTTCAAATGGAGTCACAGAGTCGGACATGCCTGAAACAACACAACAGTAACCACAAAGTTCCTTAAAAGCAGGAATCCTTTTATTTGGGTCTTTATATCACAGTGCCCAGCCCAGTTCCTGGTGCCTACTATAGAACTATAGACAGAAACTGGACCTGTGACTTATTAATACAGAGTACTTCCAGATCAGTTACACCCTCTGCCAATGCTGATTGGCACCTCCTTGGTAATTGATCATTTTACAGGATTGCCTCAGTCTCAGAGTAAATAAGTCAATAAATATCTATCAAGTGCTTACTGTATGCCAAGCATTGGGGGTGCAAAAAAGGGCAAAATATGGATCTCTAGGAATTCACAATCTGATGAAACTTGCCTAGAGTCAATGAGGCACTACTATGTGTAAGAGGTCTGATGATGCATGTCTTCTTGACTCCAGAGCTGACTCTACTCACTACACCATGCAGTTTATGGTAGGTGTGCTCAATAATTGTTTCTCATATTGAATATCATTCATATCCTTTAAAACTGTATCCAAGACCTTCAATAAATATGACTGTGAAGTCTACCTAACTTGATCCCTCAAGATACTATCCGTTGCAGAGCTGAAGGGTGTAAATTCTCCTGGTAGGCTTTTCTCCTATCTCAAGATCCTTGAATCAGAGTTTGCCACATGGTTGGTCTTTGAAGGCAAAATCACTGATTTCCTTCCATTCTTTTACCTCGTAATTGTTGGAACTCTTCTTAATTATGTCTAGCCATCACAAGGAACTGTGTGTGATTTTTTTCCCTTTTCATTTTAGGATATTTAAAGGTTCATATTTTTATATGTTTATGCCTTTTTTTCCTTTGATGAAGTACTTGCTCTTCCCAAGGCCACTTCTCAATTCTTCAGATTGATTTGATTTTATCTAGACTTATTTTCCCCTCTCTATTAAGTGAGGATACTGGATTAGACAGCATGCCTGTGATCCATTTAATCTCTAATGCAATGATCTCATGATTGGCTGCGATCATCTACCCTGATCTAAAATTTAACGTGTCAAAGTCCAAACTTTGGACTCTATCTCCTTAACACTTTTCTATGCCCAAATTTAAGGGAATCTTGATGGTTGAATGGATAGAGTGCCAGACCTGGAGTTGGGTAGATTCATTTTCCTGAGTTCAAATCTAGCCCCAAATACCTTCTAGTTGTCTGACCCTCAGAAAGCCACTTAAGTCTCTTTGCCTCAGTTTCCTAATTTGTAAAGAGAAGGGAATGGCAAACCATTCCATTATCTTCACCAAGAAATCCCTAAATGGGATCACAAAGAGTCAGACATTGTTGAAATATCTAAACAAAAACAACATAGCTGACTTTCTGCTTATGGTAATATTGCTATCAGATTTGCTATCTGATGGTAATATAGTTATCTTTCAGATTTGATGATGAAATTAGGGCTAATTTCAAAATATTTTTCTTTTTCCTTAATTGCTATCCAAACTGACACCTCTATTCCATAGCATCATACATGAGAGTGCTATGATGGCAAGAATGGAGAACTAGGAATTAAGATATTTGGGTAGAGTTCTAATCCTGCCATTAATTAACACATGATGCTGAGAAATATATTTTAGATCTTTGAGTTACAATTAGCTAATCATAATTGACATTTACGTGAAGACATACAATTGAAAAAATACCTACATATACTATACATATACATATGCATTTAACAGGAAATTGGTAGATTTTATTTCCTACCTCTAATCTTCTTTCTGACTGTTCTTTGATTTTTGTTCTTTCTTCTTTATAACCCATTACAACTGTTATTCTTGAATCTGTGTGATAGGATTGGATTACTCCAATTCTCTTTCTTATCCCCAAATCTGTTGAGCCTCTTTGAAACAGTAAGAACTGAAAAGTAGAGCAAGAATTACTTTCCCATTTGACATATCAGTGATGTCTCTTCCTCTGCATCTTCTTTGAATTTCTATGATTATCTTCATAACCAATTCTGGCTGTAACCAGCCTCCTCTCCCCAGTCCTGCTTACTCACTCTTGAACCTATAACTTTTCCCATTTTTACTCTATAGACATTTGCCTGCTCCAATTTGATCCACACGTCTGCTGAATTATAGTAAGAGCTAACCTTGATGACACATTCTGTTTTGTAAAGCCTTTTCACACTTTGTCTCAATTCATGCTCATAGCCACCCTCTGGGAGGTATTATTATTGTTATTGTTATTATTTTATCCACTTTAAAAATTGGAAAATGGAGACTGAAAAAATGTAAGGGATTTTCCTTGGATCACACAACCGATAAGCTTTTGTGATGAGATTCAAACTTCAGTCTTTCTGAATTTTTCTTAGTCTACCATCTCTTCAGTATGCTACTGGTATGTCTTATGAGATGGTAACTTCACTGAGGGCAGATACTTAGTCTTACTTTATTTTTGCTTTGCTAAACATAGAATACTACTTTGGTCAATTTATCCTCATAGCAAATGTGCAATTCCCATGAAGGCACTTCATACGTAGGGATATTGTCTGTCATAACAACTCAAATGTTCTTCCCACCAGAATAATTTCCTTTTCCCTTCTTTAAAGGGATTGATTCTAGACTAGTAAAATATAACAATGTGTATGTTATCTCATCTCATCCCATCCCACACTATGCCTTTCCATACCATATGATAGCATAAGATGCCACAGCATACTATACAAATATTTATTAAACACCCACCGCATATAAAATATGCCAAAGGTTCTGGGGAAATGCATAGTTTTGATGAGATATAATAATTGTCCTCAAGGAGGAAGGGGGAAATCTCACAGGCTGGGAGGCAGAAAAGAAGCCAAACCATCTAACTATAATTCATTATACTGGTTAATAAAATTTCAGAGCATTATTAAACATAGCAAATACAGTATATAATGTAGTATACAGTGCAACAAATTTAACTTCTTTGTAGAATTAGTTCTTAAGCATAGTTGTATTTAGTCTCTTGAATGTCTAATATCTTTTGAAAAATATATTCTTTCAGTTGTCATTTAAACAAACTTTATTTGATTTGGATTGTGGGTTTTCAAGAGTTTAGGGAATGATGGATGGCAAATCAATGTGTTTCAATGGTGGTAATAATGATAGATTCCATTGTGATAAGGAAGATTATAAATATGGGTAAACTGAGGCACAGAAAATTCAGGGAGAAAAATGAATATTAAATTACTTCAGGACAGCCATGTTACTCTGTTTACAATTTTATTCTAATTAGAGGAAATATACAGTAATCATCTAATATATATATATCCATGTTTTTTTTTTGGTATGAATACAGAAATTTCCTTAAGAAATTGAGGGTTCACTGAATATGAACCTTAGTTTTTTCCTTGATTATACCACTTGAGAACAGAGTTTGGTTCCCACATTGTCATTCTGTAATGATATGGGATAAATCAAGCATACCCTATGTACAGTGATTAAAATGAGCTCCATTTACTGGTATATATTTCCTGGCTCCTGTCACTGCCAGGGTAATTGCTACTGCCAAGGCTTTACATTCAATAACTCCATCAGTCAGTCCAAAGAAGTCATGTGATCTTTGGACATGTTGCCAAGCCATGAAGAGTTGCTGAGGAGCCTGGGAGGTGGGAAAACTCATACAAATGAGCTCTTTGGCAGAATTCTGTTCCTTTCATAGGGACCCCTACATTTCAGAGTGCATAGGACATTTTGCTAGGAACATGTCCCAACTGTGCTTCGTTAGAGAAATCCCAGGATGCTTCATCACCACTAACAGCCAAGTTTTGTTAGTGGTTAAAATGAAATGGTACTGAGAATAAGCAACTTGATTATCAAAATGCCACAAGGATGAGTTTGCAAAGTGATCATGTCTCCTCTAGACAAAACATGAACCTGATTTTATGCCATGAGATTTAAAAAAAATTTCCCTTCATGTGCAACACAATCAATAATATTCACAGATCTCTTTTACACACACACACACACACACATACACACACACACACCCCTACATGTGCATGCACCGATTTTATTTTTTTTTCCATTTTTCACTTCTAGACAACAATTATTTACTCTAATGAACTGAAGGGATTCTATGAATCAGACTAGAATAACCTTCATGGTGATTCGGTGCAGTTAGAGGCAGATAAAATTTCATACACTCAACTTCATATTGCCCCAAACTGATCCGTCATTTCAAAAGAAAACAGTTTTAATCAAATCAAATCAAATCAAAAAGCATTTCTTCTTGGGAATCACAATATTTTAAGAATTAGTAGAGATTCCATATCAAAGAATATATAATCTTGCATGATTCCTGAGGGAAGAACTGAGTAATGGAAAGAAGTTGCAAAGTAGTAGATGGTTCATTCTTCCTCATTGGAGGTATTCAAATAAAGATGATATGACCACCCAAAAAGTATGTTGTATAAGGGATTCTTGATCAAATTTTGGATGTATTAAATTACCCATGAGTAATTCCTTTCCACGGAGTAATTCTGTGATTCTGTATTTGTGACTTAAACAATGATGCCTACAGAACATTGGAGATTTAAAACTGGAAAAGATCATGGAGTGCATCTAGATTAATCCTCTTATTTTACAGGTAACTTAGGCACAGGCAGAGTTAAAAGACTTGCCCAAAGTCATAGACGTTGAATAGGGATTCAAACCTTTTCTCCATCTAACTCAAAATTCGACACATTTTCTTCTTCATCAGTCTGCTCTGGGTGAGTCCAAATCTTTTCTTTATATTTTATATATAAAAATGAAATATTAGAATATTTGACTCTTTTGGCATTTATTTTTAAAATCATCAAAGCTATTGCCCACATAACCACCAAAATATACTTTAGGAAACCCAAACTATCTTAACATCATTATTCATTCTTAGGGGACTTTTTAAACATCAATGAATATTATTTTCATGAGAATTTATGTTCACCTAGTCCTTTCCCATTGGAAAACTATAAATATGATGGAAATATTATATTTCACATATGTGTCATCAAGTTGTACTTAAAAATTCTATGAGAGAATATATATTCACATATTTTATATAAATATCTACATACAGGAACAAAGAGATTTGGGGTTGATTGTTATCTTTATAAGCAGCTTCCTCCTAGTGGGTCTGCTCAGATACAAATTCTTGTTTTGCTAGTTACAAAATTTTCTTATACTGGAAAGAGGGAAAAAAACACTGGCTCTGTCATCAGAGGATCTGGGTTCAAATCTCATCTTTGACACATTTCTTGTATGACCTCAGGAAAACAATCTCCTTTGTCCTCTTATAAAACTCTTACTTATAAACCTCTAGGTTTCAACTGGATATTCTTTACTAAATCAGTACTGAATCAATTTCCTAAGTTTACTCAGAAATTTATGGGCATAATACAGAATCTAAAAGTACATGTCTGACATGAAAACAATTTCCTCTGAGACTAGATAGCAACATATAAAGGTGATCTTGATGTCAGTACCAGTGCTAAACCAGTTTGATGGTAACCAATAGGCTTCAAACCTGTCAGTGACTTGGGAGGACGTCTACCCTGCGTATATGAAGACTTCTCCCGTCAGAATGCACAGATGAGAACAATTTATTCCAGTGGCTATGAAGTTAGCTGTTGAGTGCTTAGAGCTTTTGGTCAAACATTGAAGTTGCCAAGGTCATCCACTGCATCCTGGGAAATTGGCAGGCATCTTGATTTTTGTCTTACTACTGGACTTTGATGACTCTAGAGATGAGACTGAGACAGATGACATGGTGCAATTCTGATTCACTTAAATTTAACTTAACACAATACAAGATGTCCTTTTTATGATGCCACTGGTCCACCTCAAAAACAATGAACAACATTAATGTCAGTACTAAGGGGCAATAGCAATGATACTTTAATACTACAATGTATAACAATCAGATATAATTCCTGTCCTGTAGATTCAATGTCTTACTATTTTAAGAGAGTTTCTATTTTTTAAAATTACCATATCATCTTTCACTAAGATGTTGAGTTATTCATTCATTTATCTAGTATTTTAGAATAGAGGCTATATTAAAATATTTTGTGCAAGTTATTTTATAATTCTTTCTGCATAACTTTACATACTAAAATTATCACATTTTCTTTCTAGCTCTCATTTCCCCTTATATCCCCCAACCCCAACATAGTCAAATTGTTATTGAACATATTTAAATAATAATTTCTATCATTTAGATAGCATTTTAATGTTTATAGAATATCTGATAATTTTGTCATTTGATCTTCAAAGTGATCATGGTAGGTAGATATTATTGTCATCATCAATATTTTTTAAAAATCCTTAATTTCTCTCTTAATATGAAGTCTAAGACAGAATAATGGCAAGGGCTAGGCAACTGAAGTTAAGTGAATTTCCTAGGGCACACAGCTAGCAAGTATGTGAGACTAGATTATGAACATTGGTCTTCCTGATTCTAGGTCCAGTGCTCTATCCACTGTGCCATCTATACATTTTATTCAATATCAAACAAATGCATGGAACTATATTTAAATGGCTTTGGAAATTGAAATAGTAATTATATCATGATTTTAATATTAAAATTGACTTTTTTTCTAATATTAGATAGGATTTTTATAAATATATTGCCTGAGTCTTGTATTAGAGCAAGGATGCAGGGGGTGGTGTGGCTGTCATATAGTTTTTAATGCCATTCTTAAATTGCTCCAGGTGGTCAAATGTCAGAAGCCTTATTGCATTCTGATACAGCCCAATGACTCTCCTTTGAATCAATAATCTTTAGAGAGGATTAAGAGTTTTATAAGTTCTCTTTATTTGTTATTTGATGAATTTTCCATCTAATTTTATTTTCCTTAATTGTTTCTGGGCATTGTATGTATATTTGAATTCACAGCCTTCATGGAAACCTTGGGTAATTTGAACATAGCTTTCTTCTTCTCAACTTGAGAGGCAAATGAGTAGCTTTTCCCCATTCTGGGTTGACCCTTCTCCCATTCTGGTGCCTTCTCATAAATTACACAACTTTAGTTTATTGCACCTTTTTGAGTCAGATTTTGGTCTACTGGTTCACATATGGCCTTAAGGATTGGCCACTTATCTGACATTCAACTGGTATATGAACCTGTTTGAGTTCCTCTTTTTCTACAATTCTTTGTCCCTTACTCAGAGTATCTTCCTTGATTAGCCTTTAAAATAGAAATTGATCTATTATACTTATATTATTTCTTATTCCCTCTGGTTAATTGCTAAGACAATCCACCTTAAATATCTATAAGACCATCTGACCCCAAAGAAAAGAAAAGAAAATGGTCTTTGATTGCATTAATATTGCCTATCATTTTCCACCCTCCAAACCACACATTCAACTTATTATTTTCTTTTCCCCAGGATTTTTTCCCTACAAGACCATGAAAACCCAGATATATTTGTGGTAAGGAGAACTTTACCTTTGTTTCCCCTTTATTTCCCCCCTATTGTTATCAACAAACATTAATATCTCAATATACAAATAGTAAAAAAAGATGATTGCATATGAAAATATGATGAATCATTCATAGATTTAAAATTAGATATTAGATATCTATTATTAGATAAATATATGTATATATAATATGGAAACTGTATCTATTGATATAATTTACATATTAAGGGGGCAGCTAGGTGGCTTAGTGGATTGAGAGCCAGACTTAGAGATGGGAGATCTTGGGTTCCAATCTGGATTCAGACACTTCCTAGCTGTGTGACCCTGGACAAGTCACTTAACTCCTATTGCCTAGTTCTTATCACTCATCTGCTTTGGAACCAATACAATCCAAGATGATTCCAAAATGGAAGGTAAGGTTTAAATATATATATATATAATTTAACATACAATAGTGCCATATGTTTTTCTCCTGAAATTCCTTTTTTTTATTCTGTACAGTTAAATATTTTATTGATTCCCCCTCCCTGCCCCACTCTCCTCACACTTCTATCAATATCCACTAACTTTCCTCCAGTATGAATGAACAGAATTTTTTTTTTGGTAATAAATGAGTAGAGGAAAGTTAGACATATTTGAATATTGCCTGTCTGGAAAATTATTTCTTGTTCTGAATCTCTAGTCCATTGCCTTTCTGCCTAGAGCATCTTTTATCATCATTCTTCTCAAATCGTGATTGGTCACTACTTTGATTAGAATTCTAAAGTCTTTCAAAGTCAGTCTAATTAAAAAAAGGATGTTTCCTAAATTTACAGATTCAATGCCATATCAATAAGATCCTCTTTAATAATCTGTTTCTATAAATTTCAAAGATATCACATAGCTAATTATCAATGTTTTACATTCATTCACTCAATATTATGTGGTAACTTGAGTGAGTATAATTAATTGAACATTTCTTGAAATGGGTATAGGCAAAAAAAAGAAAGAGCATAATTGTAAAATGTCTTATTACTTCTTAAACTATTTCCTTTGACATATATGTATATACATATATTCTATCTCTTAGTTATTATCCTTGGAATTAATGATTGTACTCTTCTAACTTTCACTGTCCTATATGGAACACCCAATTTTCTAATCTTTTATTCATACCATGCCAGGATAATTTAACTTTTTTCCCCTTTTAATTTTCATTACTCTATTTCTTTGACATGTTGTCATTTCATGCCGGGATTGGTGACTTGAGAGCATGAGAAAATGGTTACTACAGACTCAGCTAAATATGTCTCTCATTTATTCAGCTGGTGGGGTATGGAAAACAAGGAACCAGATTCAGCAAAGTAGTCTTTGTAATTCAGAGATTGTTTGTGGTTCACTCTTGGAACGTGCTGAGCCTAGAAGCCTTGATCTCTTTTTAATTTCTTTATAAATAGTTATGCTATAATTGAATTTTCTTACCAAAATATTTCCTTCAATGCTATAAATAGGACTAAAAAAGTCCAAATATTTATAAACATCAACATCCCTAAATCAATTTTAAGTAATTTGAAATACTCTTAATTTACTGTTGTCATTCCGAATAACAAGAAAAGAACTCTATTTTGTATTTTGTCTTTCTCTTGGGATCTGAGACAAAGCATCCAAATACTATATTTTAGAACTTTTGATACAAGGAAGTTTTCTTCAATGCAGTCATTTTGCACTCCATGAAAAGGTGAATTCTAACATCATTGAATGTTGAAATTTGCTGCTATAAAATTTCCCTCAGTACATGGGATTATTGGGCATATTCAGAATCAAATCAGACTCATTACTTTGTTGGAGGAACACATACAAAAAGCAATAAAAGAAACTCTTTTCCAACATTCTCATAGTGTCAACTCCTGCAAAGGTTCCATAAGCTCCTGGTGCCATACACCATCCCTGACTTCACCACATAGTCTCATACACCCACACAACATTTAACAGAGGCTGGGTATCTGGAAACTATTAGTGAGATATTTGAAATTCTTTTAAAAATGCCATTCCCTAGATATAGCTTCTGAAGAGGATATGAAGTTAAGATCGAGACATTTCAGCACTTAGAGAACTGATTCATCTTATGGACGTCTGTTGTTCACACCTGCTCTCTGAGCATTTTTTTTCTTCTCTTCCTTTAGGGGATTTGGAAACTGATTAAAGCATGGAGGAAACTTTACCCTTAGAGTTGATACAAAAATTCCATCTCATGTACCCAATGTTCCATTGGGCTGGCTTCTTCCCATAACCTTTACTAGCTATTGCTTCTCATTTAAGCCAGGGTCAGGTGTAAGATTTATAATAAGATCTGTACTTATAATAACCATAAAATAGGAATTATAATAATTTGCTACTGCTAGTTTTCTTCAGTTTTATTGAAGATCCTGTCAATTTTGATGGTCATTTCTTGAGAAAAACTGGCTTAGATAAAGGTGTGTGTGTGTGTATGTGTGTCATAGAGAGAAAGATAATTTTATGCACTTTGTATTTAGTAAATTGTAAGTTATTATTTTCAATATTTGATATGAAATGAACTCTAGATTACAATTTTAATTCTTATGATCCCATTTTAAAAGGCTTAGCTGGTTGTTCAGGAATAGAATCCAGTTGTTTTTCTATTAATAATGCAAAGTATATTAAAACATTTTTGTTTGATTCTCACCATATTTATCAACACTGACTAGGCAACATTTGACGTTTTGGGATACAAAACCAAAAAGAAGTAATACCTACCCTTGAGCAGTTTATTTTCCACACCAGGAGAAAATATGTACAAAAAAATACATGAAAATAATTTATAGTATGAATAAAACTGTAAAAAGAGTATATGGAAAATAAAAAAAACAAATTAATTTGTAAGGAAAGCACTTGCAGTTAGTGGGTGGGACAGGAAAGGCTCTGTGTCTCTTAAAGTGAGCTTTGATGGAAACAGGGACTGTAATTTACAACATAAGGAGGGAGAGTAGTTCAGTGTCTGAGGAATGGCAAATGTCAAATTTAGATAAAATTCATAGCACTACCATTGATGGACTGTATTTTCCTTTCTCACCTGTCTCTAGGTCTAGCTCTCTTTTCAGTAAGCCACATTGCTTTCTAGAATTACTACTTTGTTCCATCACCTCTAGACATTGTAAAATGGGAGTTGCTCATTAGTATAATGAGCTTTCTGATTCCCTTCACGTTTGTTGAACTATTTGGAGTCTAGATTGTCTGGACCTTATGTCCAAGATCTTGACTCCTCAGGAAGAGTTTTACACCCAAAACACAACTTTTAATGAAAGTGTGATGGAATTTTCATGTTGTTGCACATGAGGAAATTTGATTAGTGACATTTCTTGGTTGATCACTTTCAGAGATCATTATATATCTCGTTATGTTGTTATAGAGAGATCTCTGAGGTTGAGTGCTCATAGGGACAGATAATGAACAGTGAATAGAATGATGTCTCAGAAGTTACCCCATTTCATTTGTGAACGGTAATTGTTCTAAGTAGCTTAGCTGAAGTCCTTTGAGGGGGCATTTCTTTGGCATTTCAAGTGGCAAAGAAAATCTCATGCAGATATTTGAATAGCCTCTGACTTTCATATAGAAAATAAGAATCATAAAATATAAGATTTGGAAGTTACCTTAGAGATCTTCTTTCCCAACTCTTTTATTATACAGATGCACCTATCTGTAATTTATGAACCGTGCTTTGTAATTGCAACATTGCAAACTGAGCCTCAGAGTGAGTGAAGTAACTTGCTTTTAAATCTGTACAGATAGAACATCGAGTCTAGTCTTGACCTTTAAGAGATCTTTAAACAGAGGTATGAAGAGTCATAAAATTCTAATTAAGACACATTTAAAGGTCAGGACTAATCTTAGAACCTATACAAGGTTTCCTTTACCATATAAACTCCTATCTAATATTGTTGATATCATGTCAAGCTCTTTGAAGTCTGATATTTATAACTTTCTTATTAAGTGGAACCATATTTGCCCTGCTGACATATGAGAGTAAAGATCCAGAGAAGCAGTGTCAAAGTATGTATTGGCATCCCACCAGTTGTCACATAGCCCTTTATGTCACAATTCAGGGTTGTAAATGCTTTCTTTTTACTTCTTGAACAAAGAGTTTTATAATGACATAAATGCACTTTTAAATGTTTTCTTCTCTAGAATTTTATGCCTAGTTCATCTTCTCTTTAAAATAGATATATTTTTATCCAGAAAGACTAACATGACTGATGCAAAGTGAAGTAAGCAGAACCAGAAAAACACTGTACACCGAAACAGAAATATTGTTTGATGAACAACTGTGAATGACCTAGTTATTCTCAGCAACACAGTGATCCAAGACAATCTCAAAGATTCATGATGAAAAATAGCATTTGCTTCTTTCTTTGTTTCTTCCTTCCTTCCTTCCTTCCTTCCTTCCTTCTTTCCTTCCTTCCTTCCTTCCTTCCTTCCTTCCTTCCTTCCTTCCTTTCTTTTTCTTTCTCTTCCTTCCTTACTTCTTCCTCTTTCTCTTCTTTTTCTTCTTTCAATATCTATTCCATAAAATTATTAATATAGGAAATTGCTTTGTATGATTGCTCATACAAAATCTATATTAGTCTCAGTAAGTAGGGAGGGGAGTGAGGATGGGAGGAAGCTAGAGGATTTGGAACTAAAAATTTTAAAAATGAATGTTAAAATTATTTTACATGTAATTGGGGGGAAATAAAATATCACTAAAAAGACAGAGGAAACAACTTAATTTAAAATAAAAAAGAAAACTCCAGAGCAAATCACTGGTTAATGGAGAGTTCCTGGTCATTGTAATGAGACCATCATTTTTCAAAATCATGTATGAAAGAATACATCTTTCATAGAAATAATGTTCTCTCAAAAACTGGTATATTTTCACTTTATTTTAAGTTGGTTCTTGATTCAAACTCTGACACTTTTTTTGGCACTTGATCTAATTGCAACAACTAGATCCCTCAGCAATCCCTTCTTTATTACCATCGGTATTCTCCTTATGGGTTGATGATAAAAGGCTCAGATTCTTGTTGAATATTTTATACCACTTACACTCCATGCTACAGTTAAGTACTATGCTAGAAGCCCTTTGTCACCTATGTTTAAAATCACCTTTATGGTCTATACCTCATTTTTTAGAATTCCTACCCCTTTGCTTTGTACTTTAGAATGTAATGTATGAATTTTTTAGGAATGTTAGTATGTTAGTATATATATTTTTTTCAGTGTGGGATTATAAAGAAGGAGCAGTATAAAGGATGACATCATTGTCATGCATAATTGAAAAAGGAAGGACTGGTCACATGATGAGAAGGAAGGATGGAAAAGTTGTGTTTTTAAAATCTCAAGAGAACAAGAGAAATTTTGAGTGATCCTTTTGTGGAGACTGTATGGGAGGGCATTGACAGTGGTCACATTCAAGGAGAAGATATGACTGGATGGTGATCTGTATTCACTGGGAAAGACTCACATTGATAAAAATCATAGCTATATTAGAGTATTTTAATGCTGCAGTGGGATGATCAATGTTAATTGGCCAAATGAAACTGTTTATATAATAATAGGCTCTAAAAATAGTCAATATGTCTCAAATCACTGTGATCTATTTTCTTAAATCACTGTATCTTTTGCCATTTAGTTAACTGGCTCAGGAGGTATGTGTCAACTGGGTCCAGGATCCTATAAGATGTCAGTGGCCAGTACACAGCTCATTGCCACATCCAAGTAGTGATCAGCAGGGAACACATCTATTTTGTTTCTAGTCTTGTTGTACAAATATTACAGATGCTCTCAACTATCCCACAGCAGGCTTGGCTTTCACCAAGCAAGATATTATTTGATTTCTACAAGGATCCATTTTTCAAAAGAGAGTGATCATTACGTTAATATATAGAATCATGTATTAATAAAATTTTGTCTCAGGAAGCACATCTGTTTAAGTAATTTCTAGGGATTTTCACCATAATTTTTACTGGTTTGATCACAAAGGAAACTTACTTAAGTTATTGCTATAGTATTTGGCATTGTTCCTAATGCCAGTCCAAATTTTACCACTTGTATCATTTAGACTACAGGAAAAGCAAAACAGAAATTGAATTCTGTTCACTAAAAACAGGATTATTAAGAGATAGCCAGAAATCAAACCTTCTTAACTTGAGTGATGACTCCATATTTCAATTTGGAAGTCCCTTTAGAACTTGTGGTGACCAGTAACAGAGAAGTACGGAGGACAAGTTAGGGCCACCTGCAAAGTGGGCTGATGACCTGAAGGTGCTCTTGATGTGTGGGAGAGAGTGGGGGTGAACCTTCCCTTAAGTCTTGTTTGCCAGCTGGAGATTAGTTTGCCTTATGTTCATCTGTCTGAGATGTGACAGCTAATTCATTTTCCCCTTAAAAGAAACAATAACTTGGTGCAAGACGTAAAACATTGTCCTTAAGTCTTCCCACCTCAGACTTGATGAATGGTGGATTTTTTAAAAATCCCCCCTTTGAAAATACAAAACAATATGTTTTCTATGCTCTGCTTGCTCAAAACATTTATTCTTAATGCATTGGAGAGGGGAAATTAAATAATGGTCAACGAAGTCCTAAATTTTTATACTCATGGATAAGGTAAGTTGATATCAGATATCAATAGCATATAATATTATGGAATTCTAAATCATCTGATGTACAACTAAAATAATAGTTCATAGCAAATGGGATTCAAATAATTTTTGCATGTCTTCCAAAATCTGTTACTGACCTGAAGTCAAAAAGATCTGACATTCATGGATGAGCCCATGTCAAAGGTTTTATTTGGACTTAAGAATGGTCCAGCTATTTCAATATGGAATCATCTTTATTCTGTTAGTGTGACAAAAAATACAGAACATCATTTCAATTTCAATTTCATTTTTATTGACTGATTAAATTAAGTTGAATTATTGGAACTACATGAGAAGCACATAATAACTTACTCTATTTCACATTTTGCCACCTTTTACACAAATTTGAATGATTCTGCCACCAAGTTATCTCTGAGCCTGAAAAAATGCTTTATCACAATCCCTCTGATATTTCTCAGGTGAAATCTCAAGTACTAGCTACAATTCTATAATAATCATTTTGATCTCCATATTTTGAGAGGTTCAAACTTGTGAATTTGTCAGAGTAGAAAACTCCTTCTGTGGAAAATCCTCCTCTTTGATTCAGATTTAGGAGGCAATGATTGTCTGAGGCAGTAAGAGTTAAAGTAACCTGACCATGGAGAGGTATCTAATGTGTGTTTTCGACAAGACTTGAATCTGGACCTCTCTGAATTTGAGTTTGGTTTTGTATCCTCATAATAGCAAGTTTCCTTTCTCAGGTGCATGTATGAACCTGTAAGTACATTCCATGTGGTATCATATGTTGATGATTGGAAATTCCTCTTTTCATTTACTTTTGTACCATGAAACTATTTCTAGCCAAAGAAGGTGTAGACTATGTTTAGTTGCATTTAGAAACCACCTGGAAAGACAAGGTGGACTACAGAACAAATATAAAGTGTGCCCAGGTGAACAGCTCCACACAGAAGACAAGCAGGTGCCCCCTGCACAGAGAAGATCTAAAGATGTGCTCTTTGATATTGCAGATTTCAAAGCTGGACTGCTTGGATGAAAAGAGCTGTTCTACTCATTAAACCTAAAGAAATTAATACATCATTATCATTCACAGTCTGCATAAAGCTATTTCCCCCCAGCCTAAGGCTTGCTTTGTGAGCCTTGATGGGTAAGGGTCCAAAGCATAGATGGTGAACTCTGACTGCTTTAAAATCTCCCGGAGCAAGTTAAGACTCAATTCAAAGCTCAGGCTATAGTGTTTGGCTTCTCCAGCAAAATGACTCAATGACCTCTGATATTAGTGAACAGAGCCTTCAGACACTATGTGAAGTCCAAGGGATGTGTGTTTCAGACAAAGATCAGTGGCTAAATGAGCAGCCATGAACCTAGGAAGCTCATCAGTGTTTGATTCCATCCCCATTTGGATCCTGGGAGACAGCAGCAGATTTACAATGAAAATCAAACTGAAAAACAAAGCTTTCACTAATTAAGCAACTCAGCTGCCTCCAGAGGTGCAATGCCACTGTCTGGAATCAGAAGTCACCTCACTCATTAACCAGTTAAAGACTCACAAAAGTCATTGCTTCTCACTGAACTTCTTTAACTCTGCTTTTTATGTAGGGCATTTGCATGAACTGAGGTTTTTGGCTTCAAAAGACTGATGATTTCTATTCCTCTCACATACATTTCCCCCCTTCCAGTGTGTGAAGCTCCCACTGATTTCAAAGGTTCTGTAGAGGAAATAAATATTTCTGCTCCCAAATCTAGTATTGTGGTAGTTTTGAGTAAGGATGAGGGGAATGGATTTTTTTCAGCTGCTCAACCCACATTTTTCTTTACTTTTTTTAAAATGAGTTTTATTGATTTTTTAATCTCACTGTCATTTCTCAATATAATGCATCACATACTTGAATTCTCACATTAAAAAAGAAAATCAGCTGAAGCAAAAACAACCAATAGAGTGACTTCCTGACAAGATACATGGCAGTCTGCCCTTCTTTTTCCATTTTTTTCTGACAAGAAAAGGGAGATATACATGATTTATAATTTATTATTAATTTTTTCCCTTAAGCAGAGTACTACTTCCTGATAATGACCTTTTCATTTACATTGTTGTGGTCATTATACATATTGTTTATTTGGTTCTGATTTATTTCACTCAACATCAGTTCATAAAAATCTTCCCTTGTTTCTCTGTATTTTTCTTAGAATTTATCAATACAAAATAATATTCCATTGCATTTATATGCCATAATTTTACTCAGTCATCACTCTACTAATGGACATCTGTTTAGTTTCTATTTTTTATGACTACACAAAGTTCTTCTATATAGATTTTGGCTAATTTCAATTTTGCTCCTGTCTTTGAACTTCTTGCAGTATATCCTCAGTAGTGAAATCACTGAATTAAAGGGTATAGATAATTTAATACACTTTCTTAAAGAGTTCTTTTCTTATATGCTACATTGAGTTCTTTATTTTCTTGCTTCTGTCAAACACTGGGTCACTGTTTTTTAATCTTTCAATTCTTGCTTATCTAGCCCATTCCGATGTTAAACTAGTTTTGATGATTTCTTCTTACTAATATAGTTTCTGTTTTGGAAATGCTATGATCCCTTCATGCAATTTTTTCTTATTATTTCTCCTCAGACTCTATATGCTTTTTCTCCAAACTAATTGTCATTATTTATCTCCAGTTTTATAAATATAATATTGGTAATATATGTAAACACACATATTCATATCCCCAAACTTGTTAATTAATTTAAGTACTAATCACCATTTTTCTTATATTAGTATAGCCCAAACATGACCACTGATTATACCTTGAAAATGTTTAGAGAGTAGGAACCTAATACTTCACTGACTACAGGTGTACCTGCTCTTGTTATTTGAGGAAGTTTGGCATTATTCTATTTTATGAAGAAATGTATGATTCCAAAAATATCATTCTGGTGATTGAATATGTTGTGGTATGTGGTTGTAATGGAATACTATTGGACATAAGAAATGAGAAACAGGATGAACTCCTCCAAAGGCTTATATGAACTGATGGAAAGTGAACTCAGTAGAACAAAGAGTACAACTGATATAGTAACATAAATATTATATGATGATCAACTGTGTAAGGCTAAAGTATTATTTATCAAGGTTCCAAGAAAACTCCAAGAAATTCATGACAAAAATGCTATCCACAGTACTATAAAGATCTGTCAGAATTTGAATGGAGATCAAAACATATCATTTCCACTTCATTTCCTTCATAAATTTTCCTCATATATGTGATTTGTGTCTTCTTTTATGGCCTTAGGAATATGGAAATATATATTTCATGTTGGTTCTAGAATAACTTATATCAAACTATTGACCATCTCAGGGAGTGGGGAGAGAAGAAAAGGAGGGAGAGAATCTGGGTAACAAAGTGTCAGATAATAGTTATTAAAAATTCTACATGTAACTTAAAAATTAATAATAATTAAGATTAAAATATCATTCCGTTTCATAAAAGGAACTTCGGTCTGTTGCTTCACTAAATGTTATTCAGTTCCCAAAGGATGCTTTCATTGATGATTTCCAATTTGTTTTTTTAAGAAATAAAAATTAAATCTATTTTCCTCCTAACCCATGAGCTTGTTTTAGAAAACATAAACAAAAAGAAAATAACAGAAATATTCATTTAATTTCTAATAAAGGTGTCAGATTTATTGACTTCTTTGTTGATATCCAGTTCTAAATCTATGATCAAATATCACCTTTAATAAGACACTTTTCCCACCCTCTTCCCCCCAGTTAGCAGTGCTGCCTCCTCTAAGTTGACTTTTTCGGTAGTCTGTTTTTTTCCTGGATGTCCTGGTATATCAGAACTGTTTTCTCCTTGAGAGAAGGGATATTTTTTTTCTGATTTTGTTGACGTATCAACAAACCAATAATGAAAAGATTAGATTAGATTACTCTAAGGTTCATTATAACTCTATATCCTAGGCTACCTCAAGGACATATGAATAACAGAGTTCCCTCTACCTTTCCATATTGCTTATAGCTTATGGTCCTGGAAAGCTGTCTGAGTCTCAGAAAGGTTAAATAACTTTCTTATAATATCTCCCAGTTGGTATCAGATACAGGAGTTAAATTCATGTATCCTTCACTCTAGATCAAATGATCTATCTACTATGCCACTGAAGATTGTAAAGATAATGCCTCTTTTATGTCAAATGACCTAACATTATTGATTTTTCAGCATTGCAGTGCAGAAGAGGGGAAAATAAATCCTCATTTTAGGATGTAAGTATGGTTTTCTCCAATATATGCTATACTATTATAACTATTAGGTTTTTGTCATGTCTTAATTATCCATCCAAAGGGAGGAATAATTCAAGCCCTCAGCAATCAGCCTCTTATTGTCTGCCACCACTCAGACAGTAAGTGTTCTTGCAAGTCAACTTCTGGACCACTGCTATCTCTGCTTCCATTACTCATAACTGTGACATCTCAACTTGTTCTTGAAAAGAAATGCTAGTTCAATGAGTAGTTCAGAGGAAGGACTCTAAAATTAAATAAAAAAGCAGTGATTACTTTGGAAGGAGAAACTGTATCCTTGACTCCTATTTTGCAAATGGAAAAGGCATTCACAAAAAAATCAGAAAAGGAGTGCAAAATCTGCATGCAGATTATTAAAATTAATTGTGGTTAGGGATTTAATTTCTAAATCCCAAAATGAATTACTAAAGTAAATGGAATTTATGGTAGTTTATTTATAATATTTATAATAGAATGAAGATATTAAGGAAAGACAGAGAGAGAGAGAGAGAGAGAGAGAGAGAGAGAGAGAGAGAGAGAGAGAGAGAGAGAGAGAGAGAGAGAGAGAGAGAACTCTGGCATCTTCTTATACCAGTTAGAATTTCTAAGTCCCAGCCAGGGGAAGAGTCTCAAGAAGATGGGCCTTACCTGGAGGCTTCATGCCTCCAGAAAGGTGGGGCCACTAAGTCAGATTTTCACTCACCAAAGGTAACAGTCTAAAAAAAGTCTGGGTTTTGGTCTTTCAGTTGCTCCTCTGTCCTTCACTCCAATCCCGGGGTGACTGCCTATGTGTCTTTTCAGTCTTTTTCCCCTCTATTTAAAGACATTTTTTCTCCTGTGTCACCTCCTCTAAATGTTCATGTCTATCAATCACAGAAGATGCTTTTCTTCAGGACTTCCCATTCTTTGGTTCTCACCTTCTTTGGTTAGATTTTTCTCTTTTTGACTTACTTAACACTTCTTTGGTTAAGTTCACATTTTGTAGTTACTTAACACCTTTTTGTAGTTAAAATTTAAAATAGATTGTAGCTTATAATTCTAGCTTCACTATAAAGGAAGAGCTAAGTACCTTCATTGTTACAACCAGGAGATTACAATTTTATCTTCACAATAAAGAAAGAGCTAAGTATCTTCATTGTTACAATCAAGAGATAGCTAAATCCAATCTTCACAAGATTTAGTTGTCAGTGTATGCAGGAAGATAGCCCTGTTGAGCCACATATATAGTGTTATCATTTGAACTCTTTTAGTCAAATTCTGAGGAATATAATATGCTATACTTTTCATAGCAGATATGCCAGCTACTATAGGAAATGTCACATTTGTTTTTTAAACCCCTACCTTCTGTCTTAGAATAATATCAAGCATTAGGTCCAAGGCAGAAGAGTAGCAATTCTTAGGCAATTGGAGTTAAGGGACTTGCCCTGGGTCACATAGGCAAGTTTTGAACTCAGGACCTCCCATTTGCTACACTGAGTCACCTAACTGCCCCCACATTTGCTTCAGTAATACATCTATAAAATACTTTGAGGGATACAGATCCTTGTATCAATCTTGAGACATAAGTAGTATTAATAGGATTAATTTCATTTTATGGATGAGATGTGTAGTTCAGAATTTAAGTGGCTTATATAGGATTTCAGAATCAATGAGTTATCTGAGAAATAGCTAAACATCAGGGCTTCTAAATCTAAGAAAATTTCTTTCCCCTAGATCAGGCTGTTTTTATTAAATCATCATAATGTAACTCTACTTCATATTCTCTTGTATTAGAGGATTGACAGCTTTTACTCACATTTATTTAACAAAAAGTCTCCCTCTTTCCAAACCCAACACAGAAGCTAAATTGTGGCCCTCTCTTCCTTTAGGACTTTTCACTTTTCTATGAATTTTCTCTGAATATCCTTGTTTTTCTTCTAAAAGTTTTAGTTATGAACTCTATTTTGAATTCTCTTTTCTACTATGGAATGCAAAGTCTCAAAGAATCTCAACAAGCTGGGCATGATTTCCTTTTCTTTAAGGTTAGGATAACTAATCATTACTCAGAATCCATGTCAAGCACATGTTAAAAAACATATTCACTTAACATAGTACCCTTAATTTTCTTTGTAGTTGAAAAATTCATCATGATTTTTTGGTATTTATCTATTCTTTTTAAGAATAAATTTAGTTACTAGTCCTCTAGGACCCTTATTGAACTGTAATTCCCAAGAAATTAATTTAAAATTCCTCATCCCACTCTCATCTCAGAAGTTGAATGCCTTCAACTTCTCCATCTCCCCTTCCAGCATTTTGTTTTCAAGAGTGTTCTTTTTAATATTAATGCCTTCTTTTCTTCGAATATACATTTAATAATATTAATCACTTACAAAGTAGTGGACAAAATACTACCACTTGTGATACATCTTGTGCATTTTCAAGAATCTCGTGTCTCAAGAAATGACTCTTATCTCTGTACCTGCTGAAAATGTCCACTTACCTAACATTAAGAATATGAGATGGAAAATTGGCTGTCAAAATTTTGTAGACATACAGATAGAGAATCAGCAAGACAAACACATGTAATTCAACTCAAGGAAAGACATGACTGCAAAATCTTTTACCTTCAACTGAACAGGTTTTTCATTTAAGAAATTTGGGACATAGCATTTTAAAGAGGTATTTCAGAAATTTGTGGGTTTAGAATATGAGGGAAAGATGAAAAAACTCTGAAATTTCTTTAAAGATCAATTTTACATATTGATAATGGCCTAGTCTATTAAATCTCCTATTTTTGTTCTACCAATGATGGAATAATAGAAAGATGGATTGATAGAGGACAGATAAATAGATAACTTTTTAAGTGCCTATTATGTTTCAGGTACTATATACTAAGCATAAAAAATGCAAATATAAGAAAACAATCTTTACCCTCAAGGAGCTTTTATAAAATTTTTAAACCCTTACCTTCTATCTTAGAATCAATACTTGGTATTGGTTCCAAGGTAGAAGAGCAGTAAGGTTAGGCAATGGTGGTTAAGTGATTTGCCCAGCTATACAGTTATGAAATGCCTGGCATCAGCTTGAACCCAGGACCTCCTGCTTCTGGGCCTGGCTTTCAATTTACCAAGCTGCCCCAAAGGATCTTGTAGTGTAATGAGAAAAGACAATGAATGAAAGAGTTTCAGAAAAGTGTGGGAAATTCTTCTTTCAGCAGATTATGAACAAAGTGGACTGCTTTTGTAATAAAAAGAAAAGGAAGGTCCCTCTGAGAGCTCATCTCGGTCCAAAAATGAGCATATGAAGAGCTGGAAGGAACATCAAGGATTATTCCATTTAACCTCTTAATTTTAAAAATGAGAAAATTAATGACTAGGGAAACTTTTTATCATTATAATAGTAATAAATTTAATTGATGGAAGGGTTGGGATTGGACCATACACCTTAGTTCTCAATCCTATGCTCTTTCTAAGCATTTTCTCAGGAAATATATAAAGCTAAAGGACAAGGAGCTAGGAGTGTGATGGGCCTCAAGATCATGTGGATGGAATCCTATTGTGCTCAAAGGAATAATAAAGTGGATGAATTCCATGTGAACTGGAACAACCTCCAGGAATTGATGCAGAGTGAGAGGAGCAGAACCAGGAGAACATTGTACACAGAGACTGATACACTGTGGCACAATCAAATGCAGCAATGCATTGATCCAGGACAATCCAGAGGAACTTATGAGAAAGAACACTATTCACACTCAGAGGAAGAACTGTGGGAGCGGAAACACAGAAGAAAAACAACTGCTTGATCACTTGGGTTGATGGGGATATGATTGGGGATGTGGGCTCTAAACAATCATTGTAATGCAAATATTAATAATATGGAAATAGGTCTTGATCAATGACACATGTAAATTCCAGTGGAATTGCTCCTTGGATGGGGAGGGGTGGGAAAGAACATGATTCATGTAGCCATGGAAAATATTCTAAATTAATTAATTAATTAAATAAATATACTTTTTTTAATTACAAAAAAAAGATCATGCCACATGATGATTAAAGGATTAAAGAAAGTTAGGTTGTTTAGTCTAGAGAAGACACTGGTAGGGGCATAATACTTAACCTGTGCATAAGTATTGGAAGGACCCAAATCAAAGAGGGAGTAGAATTACTTTCTTTAACTCTTACAGCCAGGAAAAGAAGTACTTACTGGATGTTGCAAAGAGGAAAATTTAGTCTGTTCAAAAGGAGGAACTACCTAATAATTTGAGTTTTTCAAAAGTAGAATGAGCTTTTTTGGGGAGTGGTGGCTTCCCTTTATTGGAGATCTTCAAGTAAATATTGGATGACGGGTTGCTTTTTAAGGGAGATGATATTTGGAAAGCAATAGAGCAGCACCTGGCACATAGTAGTTGCTATGCAAATGTTTATGTTGTTACTGCCTCTTCTCTCCATTCTTGTTCACACTTAGGTTAAATTTGAATAAATTCAAGAGTTAGCAAGTGTCTAGGAAGAACAACACTGTGCTAAGTGCTAGGGTTAAAAATCTAAAAATGAAATTGTCTTTGCCCCTAAGAATCTCACATTGCCTAGATAGCTAATACAGATGGTGAGCTCCTGTGAAGCTCATATGTCCATCTCCTGATGGTTATGAGGAAAGAATATATAATATACCTTTAATCATCATGTGGCATGATCTTTTTTTTGTAATTATATATTAAAGTATTATTGCTATTATTGTAAATACATGATTATTTCATCTAAGGAGTAAGAAAGTTGAAAGAAATTTAACATTCATAGAAAAAAGATTTTATAATGTAAAAGAAAATAGAAAATCAAGAAAGATGGCACTCTTCTAGTTAACACAGGGAGTAAGTCAAAGGATACATGCTGCTTGATACATGGAGTTGTTATATGTCAAACATACATAAATAAAAGCATCAAGATGGTCTCTAGAAGTAAACATTTGCTTTCAAATAAATCCAAAATAGTTGGATATTATTAGAATATTAGAATATTAGAATATTTAGGAATGTTACATATAACTTAGAATATAAATGACATTCTTCAGACGTGAATAACTCTATTATTGCAGATGACTGTAGTAAAGAATTTTTGTCACTCAGTGGATAGAGAACCAGTCCTGGAAATAGGAGGTCCTGGGCTGAAATTGGACTTCAGACACTTTCTGATTGTATGATCCTGGGAAAGTCACATAACCCAGTTGCCTAGCCCTTACCCTTCTTCCCCTGTTAGATGGGGAGCTCCTTGAGGGCAAGGATTATCTTTTACCTTTATTTTTATTGCCAGTACTTAGAACAGTGTCTGACACAATGAGTACTTAATCAGTGTTTAGTGATTGACTGGCTTTGCTTCATATAGTTAAAAAGAAAGATACAATGTGATTTCACTGATACAGGGTACTCCAAGCTCAAAAGACTCCCTTTACACACTTGACCTTAGCCAAAAGGCAGAGAAGTTATAAAAGGACTCCCTCTAATAAAGAAGGCAGACACCTGCTTTGTAATTTGTAATTTTGGAATGTTACCTACATCAGGAAGAGGTCAAATGACTCCTTAAGAGTTATAAAGCCAGTATTCAACAGAACCCAGGTCTTCCTGGCTCTGAGGTTGGCTCTCTCTCCACTTCATATAACTATACTACTGCCTTTCCAAAAGTTTATTTTGGCATAGATGGACAAAAAAATGAATCTTTTCCTTAAAAAAAAAGTTGCCTACTCTAGATGCACAGCTTAAAATGATTGGCGAGAAAGTACTTCAAATTGTGCAGGCTACAGCTATTAGGTCTAAAGCCTTCACTTGGAGGAATCATTCCTATTCATTTCTAATTAGAATAATGCATTTGAAAATGTTTGCCTAGCTCACGAACCACCAAATGCTGAAACATTCCCCTTTTGGGAAAGTGAGCAGATGGTGGCACTTCATTTACTTATCCTATACTGGCAGGGAGGAAGCAATGATTTCATAGTTCTTTTCCATTTCTTCTGCCTAGGATTTGGATGGGTGTCTAGTTTGTGGTCAAGACTTCTTTAGCGACTTTGCGTCCAGTTCATTTTGTTTGACATTACTTTGATCCAGACCCAATATCATCAATGCTTTGCTTGGATGAGTCTCATCACAGATCTGACTATTTTCCTTGGCAGGAGCATTCTTTTCTCCTGGTTGTAAGAATCTGGCCAGTAATGAGGTGGTAAGCTCCTGTCTGAGCAGCGGGAGTTTTCAGGGCTCCTTTCTTTCATTAACTTTCTTGGGCTGTAGCCACAGCAGTGAGACTTTGGGAGTTGAGTGTTCAGCCTCCTCCAGCACCAATCATTTTTCCACATGGACTCACATGGCCCCAGTTGTCCTGTTGCCCCTTCACCCTCTTCTTCCCCTTTTTAATAGTTTAAAAACACTTTTATTTTTCAAACTCTCTAGAGCTACTATAGGATATTTAATCAGAAGCATTACTTTTTGTGTAGGTACTATTTAATGATCTGGCTTTTCCATTAGCTAGAGGAGCCCTGGGGTATATTGGTGAGATTACTAGATTCAGACCCACGAGACCTAGATTTGAGTTCCAGTACTTATACTTGTTAAATGCAGGGCTCTGGACAAACAAATGAACTTCTCTGAGCCAGAGTTTCCTTCTTGGGAAAAGAGGCAGAATTATATTTGCATCATCTAACCCACAATGTTCATGTGACGAGAAGACTTTGTAAGTGGAAAGAGCTATAGAGATAGCCAGGTATCACAGTGCATGTATAGAAGGGGTGCTAAAAAGAAGTCTTTTATTTACTTATTTCTTGTACAGGAGTATTTATTTCATTAAATTGTAAATGTTTAATTTTATTTTTCAAACTTTCCCTCCAAGTTTTATCCTATCTTTTTTTTTTATTTTAAGTAATTAATTTAGAATGTTTTTCCATGATTACATGATTCATGTTATTTCCTTACCCTCCCCCCCCCATAGCCAACATGCAATTCCACTGAGTTTTATATGTGTTATTGATCAAGAGCTATTTCCAAATTATTGATAATTGCACTAGGGTGATTGTTTAGAGTCAACATCCACAATCATATCCCTATTAACCCATGTGATCAAGCAGTTATTTTTCTTTTGTATTTCTACTCCCACAGTTCTTTTTCTGAATGTGGATAGCATTTTTCTCATATGTCCCTCAGGATTGTCTTGGATCATTGCATTGCTGCTAGTAGAGAAGTCCATTACATTTGATTGTGCCAGTGTATATCAGTCTCTGTGTACGTTATCCTGGTTTAGCTCTTTTCACTCTGCATGAATTCCTGGAGGTCATTCCATTTCACATGGAATCCCTCCAGTTCACTATTCCTTTCAGCACAATAGTATTCCATCACCAACATATGCCACAATTTATTCAGCCATTCCCCAATTGAGGAACACCCCCTTGTTTTCCATTTTTTTTGCCTCCACAGAGAGCGCAGGTATGAATATTTTTGAACAAGAAAAAGAGGTCTTTTAAATCTGGATTAACAAGTTAATTCTCGCATCTTCCATACACTATCCTAAAGGAGATGGCAAAGGGTGAATTTAGAGATGAACATTTATATTTCCTTTGTATAACTATAGACAATGCAGCCAGCCTATAGTGTTATTCTCTTCCTTTGCTGGGAGTGAAAGAACTAGACATCAATTATATGTGTTTATTAGTAACTGGCTAATCTTTTTCATCATCAACAGTTGTCACTGAAAGCAAGTCATATAGAGGATGACTGATAATGGTGTTTATGTATGTTTATAACTTGATATTAATCAACTAAATGAGTAGAACTAGGAGCAAATGGTAGAAATTGGAGAAGAAATTTAGGCTTGATACAAATAAAATTAATTCATAATGTAAAAGTGGAGTGAGTTGATTTTGGAAATACTGGCTTCCTTCTCAGTCAAGCATCATCAGCATTGGTCATTGGCAAAAAAAATTGATGCCAGCTTGTCAGGTATGTAGAAGAAAGAATTCTCATTTAGATATAGGTTGAACAAAATGTCTCTGAGATCTCTTCTTTCCCCCAAGACTCAAGACTGTACTTTTGTGAAATACATTCCATTTCAAATAACTTAGCCCCCCATATACATTCTATCCTAAGTACAGTTGGGAATAATTCTTGTATATTATTAACTTACCAACCTCATGATATCCTATATATTGCAGACTTATTGTTTTTTTTTACTTTATACAATAAAAAACCAACCCTAAACTAGAAAATTGTGTTCCAGTTCTTTTACCTTACCATATTATGTATAAAGACTGGAGAAGAGAAATGTATAAAGATAATTCTTCTAAGATTACACAACAAATATTCCAAGTATATGAAAGAAATATTGCTACAAAATAGCTATTATGTAGTTAATCCAATATATGTCAGGGACTAAACTCAATTACATATATTAATGTATTTAGAACAACAGAATTTATTTATGAATACACTGTTAGTGGTGATGGGGAAATTTTACTCTGGGATGCTGGAGAGTGAGTTTTTTTCCTACTTTTACCAAGTATGTCACCTTGGAAATGTCATATATCCTTCCTCACTTTATGTTTTACCTATCTCTCTATATATCTATATATTCATACACACACACACACATACACATATATATATATATATACATATTCATAAATTAGTCTGACTTCTTCAGAGGTCTCTGTAGCAAAGTAAACAGTTAAGAAAAACTAATAATGCAATGACTTTATCTGAAAGTGCATCAAAAATATTTCACATACCTAGGATCTTCTACCTCTATTTTATTAAAATAATTCTATTCTTGTCCATCCTATTCCCTACCACTCCATTAACAAAAATGGAAAGAAAAAACATTTTTTTATAATAAATATACATTCTCAATCACAAAAAAATTCAGTAGTTATATACAAAACTATTTAAGTCTCACTCTGCACAGTAAATCTATTACTTCCATATAATGGGAAGTATGTTGCATTCTCATTAAAGACATGCAAGTTTTTTGTTTGCTTTTGTACTATATTTATTATTTTATAAATCATTTTTCCTGATCTATTCATTGCATTTCTTGTCATTTTATAAAAATCTTTATTTGTCTTTTTTTGGAGGTCAAGATGGCGGTGTAGAGTCAGTGAAAGTTCAGACCTCTAAAACCCTTCGTTACGAATTACAAACTAAATGCTCCTAGGGGATTGAAAATCAAACCTAACAACAAGACAGAACCAAGGAACCCTTTTGCTGGACTCAATTTAAAAGGTATACTCCCCCAAAAGCCAGAATTCAAAAACACTCGGGTTTAAGGGGAAAGAAGAAGGAGGGTCCCAGAACCGCCCCCCCCCCTCCATAGCACTAAGCCTCAAGAAGCAGCTGGAACCTCTGGGTGGGCAAAGGTGCTGGTCTGGAGGGAGTGCCTTTTGGGAAAAATCTGTGTCAGGCTCAGAGCATCAGACACAGGCAGTGGGGAAGGAGTTAGAGAAGGAGTGCAGAGTGGGCAGCCTAGTTGCAGTAGAGACCCTCCATATTTCTCCCTCTTTCCAGGAGGTTTTGGCCTCAAGGCACATCCAGCCCAACCCAGTTGGACTTAATGCCATCAACAGTCTTCAGAGGGCAGGGAAGCTCAAACTCCAACACCCCTCCCTCACAGACTGCTGGACTTTAATCCAATCAAAGCCTCCAGAGCACAGGGAAGCAGAAGCTTCAATACCCCTCCTCACAGACTGCACTGAGAGACTTGCTGACAAAACTCCAAGAGGGAAGACTGACAGAAAAGCCCAAAACCAAAAAGGAAAAAAAAGAAGAGCAATAGCACAGACAACTTCAGGGAGTAATGAAAATGTAAATATGATCAAACAACAGAAAAAGAAAAAAGTAATTACAATCAATAGCTTCTATACAGGCAATGAACAAAGAGCAAAAGGAACAGAGCAGGAGGAAACAACAAACAATAAAACAGAAATCCCAGTAAATTTGACACAGGCTTTGGAAGAATTCAAAATACAATTCAAAACACAATTAAGAGAGGCTGACAACAATTGGGAAAAAAACTTAAAAACTAAGATAAGTCATCTGGAAACAGAGGCCTTTGAACTAAAATGAGAAAATAGTGTCTTGAAAGCCAAAATCAACCAACTTGAAAATGAGGCAAAGGAAATGAAAGATGAGGTAAAGAGGATGAAAGATGACATCCGAAGAAAATCAGACCAGAAGGAGGATGACCAAAAAGTCAGGGATTAAATCCAGTCTTTAAGAACCAGAATATAACAACTAGAATTAAGTGACTTCACAAGGTAACAGGACACTATAAAGCAAAATCTAAAGAATGAAAAAATTGAGGAAAATATGAAGTATATCATTCACCAAACAGAAGATTTAGAAAATTGTTCCAGGAGATACAACTTAAGAATCATTGGTATATCAGAAGACCATGACAAAAAGAAAATCCTGGATGTCATACTACAGGAAAGTATTCAAGAAAGCTGCCCTGATATTCTAGCACAAGAAGGAAAAGTGGAGATTAGAAGAATCCACAGATCACCTCCTGTACTTAAACCCCAACTGACAACACCCAGGAATGTTTTAGCCAAATTCAAGAACTATTAGACCAAGGAAAAAATATTACAAGCTGATAAGAAGATGTCATTCAGATACCATGATAACTCAGGATCTGGCTGCATCTACACTGAAGTACCAAAAGCATGAAATATGATATTCCAGAAAGCAAGGGAACTAGGTCTACAACCAAGAATCAACTACCCAGCAAAATTGACTATATTCTTACAGGGGAAAGTATGGTCATTTAACAAAATAGAGGAATTCCAAGTATTTGTAAAGAAAAGACCAGACCTGAACAGAAACTTTGATGCCCAAGCACAGAATTCAAGAGAATCATCAAAAGGTAATTAAAAAAGAGGGAAAAATAAAAATAAAACAAAACAAAACTTTTTTAAAAGACTCAATAAGTTAAAATGATATATATTCCTATAAGAAAAGAGGCTATTGGTAACTCTTAAAAATTTTTATTATCACCTGGGCATCTAGAAGAAGTACACTTAGAGAGAATAGTGACAAACCGTATAGGATGAAATAACAAGACATAAATATGTATATAGATATATGTATGCATAAATACATATATATGTGTGTATATATATACACACAACTAGAGCTAAAATAAGAGGTTAATACTAAATGGGAAAGGAAACTGAAGGTGGTAAATTTATATGTCACAAAGAAGTACATGGTGGAAGGGTGGAGAACATCAATACGATGGAAGGGTAATGAGTTTGGAAATAGGAAATACTCAACTCTTACATGCTTTGAAATTGACCCAAAGAGGGAAGAACAGTCCAATCCATTAGAGCAGAGAAATGATTTGCTCCCTATAGGGAAGTACAAGAGTAACAAACAGACTGGTGGAGAGGGAAGCAGTTCAAGGGAGAGAGAGGGTGGGGGTAGTTTAAAAGGACTTTAAAGAAAATAAGGGGGGATAATAAGGGGGATTAGAGAGGGAAGTAAAATAAGGGTAGAAATTAGGGGAACTGATTAAAAAACAAAACATTGATGTAGAAGGAAATAGTGAAAGAAGAAAAGGCAGGACTAGGAGTAGAAATGAAAATGCTGGGAAATATATAGCTTGTAATCATAACTCTGAATGTGAATGGAATGAATTCACCCATAAAAAGCAAGTGAATAGCAGAGTGGATTAGAATTGAAAACCCTACCATATGCTGTCTACAAGAAACTATATTCATGAGGAAGGTAGATATGCATAGGGTCAAAGTAAGAGGATGGAGCCAAATCTATTGGGCATCAACTGATAAAAAGGAGACAGGAGTCAAAATCATGATATCTGACATAGCCAAAGTGAAAATAGATCTGATTAAAAGGGATAGGGAAGGTAATTACATCCTGATAAAAGGCAGTATAGACAATGGGGGATTATCAGTACTCAACATGTATGCACCAAATAGCATAGCATCCAAATTTCTAAAGGAGAAACTAGTGGAGCTCAAGGATGAAAAAGATAGAAAAACTATACTAGTTGGAGACTTGAACCTTCCTCTATCTGAACTGGATAAATCAAACCAAAAAATAAATAAGAAAGAGGTAAGAGAAGTGAATGAAATCTTAGAAAAATTAGACTTAGTAGATATGTGGAGAAAAATAAATAGGGACAAAAAAGGAATACACCTTCTTTTCAGCAGCACATGGTACATTGACAAAAATGTATCAGGGCATAAAAACACTGCAAACAAGTGCAAAAGAGCAGAAATAATAAATGCGACCTTCTCAGATCAAAATGCAATAAAATAATAATTAGTAAGGGTACATGGAGAGGCAAATCAAAAATTAATTGGAAATTAAACAATATGATTCTCCAAAGTTGATTAGTTAAAGAACAAAGCCTAGAAACAATTAATAATTTCTTTGAAGAAAATAACAATGATTAGACATTCTTTCAAAACCTATGGGATGCAGCTAAAGCAGTACTCAGGGGGAAATTTATATCCTTGAGTTCATATATTAACAAACTAGAGAGGGCAAAAGTCAATGGATTGGGCATGCAAATTAAAAAAAAAAAACTAGAAAGTGAACAAATTAAAAATCCTCAGATGAAGACTAAATTAGAGATCCTAAAAATCAAAGGAGAAATTAATAAAATTGAAAGTCAAAGAACTATTGATTTAATAAATAAGACTAGAAGCTGATTCTTTGAAAAAACAAGTAAAAAAGACAAAGTACTGGAAACATAAAAAAGAAAAAGTCTTTATTTCTAAAATATTGATGTTATATAAATTCTTCTTTTGGCCTTGCTAATATCATTTTGCTATAGTTCATATAAGTACATCAAAATATATTTTTTCATTTCTAACAGCACAAAATTCTCTGTCATATTAATAAACTAAAACTTGTTTTGTCATTGCTAAATCATTATACATGCTCTGAGTTTCTGGTTTTTATTTGTCAACACAAAAATAGTTCCTGTTTCTTTGAATTCTTTCAGTTATTTCTTCATCTGGACTGTAATTAGGCTAAATTAAAAGAGGATATACACTTCTAGGAATAAAAAGATTATAGTTTTACACTACTTGTCTCTGATCAGAACATACCTTATAGAATTATATTAATCAGGTGTTATTTTTAAGTAGGGCATTGATAATTTAAATGACATCTTGTAGAAGACAATGAGAAATGGCGAGGGTTCCCACATTTTTGCTGTATGATGTTCTGTTGAATGAATTGGGGATGTTTAACCTGGTGAAGAAAAGACAGGAGGATATACTCAATAAATCATCATTTATTAAAATATCAGTGTGCCAGGTACTGATCTAGATATTGAGGATATAAATATGAAAAATGAAACGATTCCTATCCTGACATTATCTTTAAATATGTCATGGGCTGTCATGCAGAAGAATTACTTTTTATTCTACTTGACCCTATAAGATTAAACTACAAGTAAACATTGGACATTCCAAAGTTGTGAATTTAGGCTTTAAATAAAAAATGTCCTCAACAAAATGGCAGCTTCTCCAATGTGGAATGGACTCCTTTTGGAGGTTGTGCACTCCCACCACCTGTTCAATAGAGGATAGTAAACACAGGTTTGATGATCATTTTTCGAGTATGGAATTCCCATCATTTTTTATAAATAGTTTTTCTATCTACTACAAGTAGTACTAAATATCATCTCTTGATGTTATTTTCAAAACGGAAATGTAGTGACTTCTAGAAAAAATATGAGGATTAAACTATAATATCTATAAGATTACTTTCATCTTAGGATATTGCTATTATAATTTATCATTGTTGGTCATTCATTCAGTCATGTTCAGCTATTTGTGACCCCATGGACCTTAGCATTTCCAGGCCTTTCTATTCTCTACTATCTCTTGAAGTTTATCTAAGCTCATATTCATTGCTTCCAATGACATTATCTATTTCATCCTCTGCTAACCCTATTTTCTTTTTGTCTTCAATCTTTCCTAATGTTCTTTTTGGTGATTATTCTTTTCAATGAGTTCTCTCTTCTCATTATGTAGACAAAATATTTAAGCTTCAGCCTCAGTTTCTATCCAAAGGGAAGCTGAAAATAACTTATTTAATTATTGACTAATTTGATCTCATTGTCAAAAGGTCTCTCAAAAGTCTTCTCCAGCATCACAATTCAAAAGCATTGATTCTATATTGCTCAACCTTCCTTAGACTCCATCTCTCACAGTAGTAGAAAGTACAGAATGTCCCAAAAGTCATCCTGCAGTTTTAAAACACTAAGACATAAAGAGAAGGATGACTTTCAGGAATCTCATTTTGGTTTTTCTAAATAAGGAGGGGATATTCCAGATTTGACAAGTTTATCCTGTTGTCTATGGTATTCACTATATGTTTACTTTATTTGGTGGTTGAGAATACTAAGAAATAGGGAGAAGGCATGGTGGGAAAAAAGCAGTGGCTTAGTATTTCTGGTAACTATGCATAGATACAATATGGTCACAATGATGTTTTGGATTTTGTTATTTTTGGTTATGGTAGTGGTGGTGTGGTTGTGGTGATAGTGTGTGTGTGTGTGTGTGTGTGTGTGTGTGTGAATTTGCATAGCACTTCTGTGTGTGAATAATATCCCATAGCTGTTACATGGTTATAGCCAATTATGTTAATTTTTAACTAAGGAATCTCAATTTATAAGGAATATTAGTGGCTATATAGTCAAAATCTTTAAAAGTCTAATCTAGCTGACAAATTATCTGTCAAAATTTAATCAAGGACTTCAAGGAAGGAAAGATATATTACATTCTAAGGCAGGCAAATTCAGTCAATTTGTGAATTAATCACATTTTTTAAAGTGTTTACTCTGTGACAAGCACAGTGTTAATTGTTGGGGGTAGTTGGGTTGAACAATAGACAGAGTTCTCAAATTGGAATCAGGGACATCCGAGTTCAAATCCATCTTGGACACTTACTTTCTTGGTGATCCTGAGCAAGTCACTTAATCTCTGTTTGTCTCCATTTTCTCATCTAAAAATGGGGGTAGAAATGGCACCAACTCACTGGTTGTTGAGAAGATAAAGAGTTAGTATTCATTGAGTGTTTTACAAACTTTAAAATACTACATGAATGTAATTATGAATAATAATAATTATCAATAAAATTAAAGTAATTATAGTCCCTACTCTTAGGGAGTTTCTTTTCTTTTCTTTTTTTTAGGGAGTTTATTTTCTAAAAGAGAAGCTAGCCTTTCCATAGATACACATATTATGTCTATATGAGCATATCTATGACATATAAAGTGAATTTAAGGTAGTTTAGAGAGGGAGTAAACTGGAAACTCGGAGGAACAGGAAAGACCATGTAGAAAGAGGCATTTGAGTTGAATTAGAGAAACAGGAATTCTAGGGAGTAGAAATGAAGAGGGAGGTCACTCCAGGCAAGAGGGACAGACAATTAAGACAGGAGATTGGGTTGAGTTGGTGTGGAACAGTGAGTAGACTAGAGGTTTTTTCCCTAAGATCAAGCCCAAATGTGTCCTTTTCCCTGTTCAGCTCTGGCTCTGAGGTCCTGCCCCTCTCTAGGGTCAAGTAGAAGTCTATCCACTTCCACTTGTCAGTCCTTCAACTCCTTTAAAGCCAAAGATCATGTCCAAATGGAGTCTTTTCTTCTCTAGGTTCTCTCAAATGCCTTTAATTGATCACAGCATGGCATGTGCTCAAGCCTCTTTACTAACGTGGTGCCTTGTCTGGACATTCTTTGTAGCTTATTAATAGCCTTCCAAATAGGGACACACAGAATGAAAATGATAGTCTAGACGTTCCACAGTCAGCGTAATGGACAGCAGAGCCATTGCTCCCTAATTCCCAGATGCTGTGCCTACCCAAGCAATTCAGGGTCAAATTAGCTTTTTAGTTATATGGTTCGTTATTGACATTGAATTTGCAGTCAAGAAAACTTCTGGTAATCTTTTGTTGAATCCCTATCCAATGATGCTTCCCCCTCCTAATAGTAATGAAACTATTTTAAAAATATCCTTATTTTCCTTCTTAGTAACATTTCTAAGACAAATGGGTATGGGTTAGGCAAATAGGGCTAAGTGACTTGTCCAGGGTCATACAGTTAAGAAGTGTCTGAATCTAGATTTGAACCCAGTTCATTCCAACTCCAGGTCTGGTGCTCTATCCACTGAGCCACCTAACTGCCAGAAAACTATGTATTTTTTTTAAAACAAATATGTATAAATCTGAATTGAAGTTTAAGGTGCTAGAACAGTTCAACAGATTGACATATTTTGAAGGAACTAAAAATGCAATTATATCTCAATTCAGTATAATATCCCCTCCTTTGGAACAGGGACTAGATCTGTGAATTCATTTTTAAAGGGAACTGCTAGATGAGATAACTCTTTATCAGTGACAGTTGGCACCTTCTCTATAACTCAGAGCCTTATTTTTTAAAACCCTTTCCTTCTATCTTAGATTCAATATTATATATTGGTTCCTAGGCAGAAGAAAGATAATAACTAGAAAATAGGAGTTAAGTGACTTGCCCTGGGTCATACAGAAAGGAAGTGTCCACATTTGAACTTGGGATCTCCTGTCTGGCTCTCTAACCATTGAGCAATCTAGCTGCGCCGCTCTGAATTCAGAGCTTTAGAGAGTTACATAGTTCAATGAAAAATTTAATGACTTGCCCAGGGTCACATAACTTCTTTATAACAGAAGCAGGTTTTGAATTCAGAACCAGCACTACTAACTATGTCCCCTTTCTCCAGCCACAAGAATCTATCTGAATACAGTGCCTTAGTCATTATGTGAGAGGTTTCTTTAATCACCTTCATTGTATAGCAATTTTCCAATCTCATTGCACATTCCCCAGCCTGTGAAGTTCAAGGATATAACAAGAATGGACCGAAGATCAGGTTCATTACGGTGGTGCTTTAAGGAGAATTATCTGGGGATTTGAAACTGTAAGCCCTTGAACAAATCTTCAAATGACCATGAACCTTTCTTCTGAAAATATCTTAGAAGCAAACATTAACAATACGCCTGCACTTCACTTAGAGAAAAAATGCATGAAATTTGCCTTTTAGGTGCCTTTGGGTGTATAGGGAAATGCGGCGAGGGAATTCCTTCATAGAAAAAGAGCCACATGTTCTTTCACAAAAGAAAGTCCCCAAATTAAAAAGCGATGGGATAAAACATATTTCTCAAGATTTCAGTATATTATGGACATATCGTGACCGTGAAGTAACTTTACCCAGATTAAAATGTGTTTTAACAATGGCAGCGTGGGGGCAGAATAGGAGAGAAAGGTGAATATTCCACAAGGAAAGAGACATTAAGGAGTATGGAGAAAAATGTCAAGATTTTAGGGCCACTGGAAGGGTCTGATTTTAGAGGATTAATAAAATATGCTTAAAAAGTTGATCTTGGTAAACGTGACTTAGGGCTTCTAAGGAAAATCAAGTAAACTAAAGGAAACACAAAGGAAATAAGCAAAGACTCATTCAGTGTAGACTTTGTAGCACACATTTTGGTTGTTATTTAGAAGAATACAATTCACCTTCTTTTCCTAATAAATTGTTTATTTTATAATTTTTCCCATGATTCCGTGATTCATGTTTTCCTTGTCCCCTCATTCCCTCAGCACTCCTGGAATTGACAAGAAATTCAACAGGGTTATACATATACATATATTACAAGAGTAATCCTTTAAAGCCAAAATCCCAAATCAGAGACCCATATAAACAAATGATAATCATATGTTTTCTTCTGGATTTTTACTCCCACAGTTCTTTCTCTAGCTGTGGATAGTGTTCTTCCTCAAAGTCCCACAGAGTTGTCCTGGATCACAATTCAACTTTTGAAAAACAAAACAAAACAAAACTGATTTTTTTTTCACGTGTAAAAGCCGATAGCATTTCAATGTGTCCGTAATATCCAGTGGATTTCTGCCTAGGAAATAGGCAATGTGTGCTTCTTAACCAATTTATTTGAAAAATCAGGAAGATATGCTTCTTAGAGAAATTCACACTTAACAGAGAGCAAAAGATATTCAACACTTCAGGGAATAAAAGGAAGCTTCCTGTATCAGTGTCTAAGTGTGCAAAAGAGATTGAGTGCAGCAGAGAGTTGCCTAGGCAGTCCAAAGAGGGCAGGCACTGGGGAGGAGGACTTATTTATACTTCATAGGGCAGTGCCGGTTGTCTATAAGCTCTCAGATAAACAGAGAGATGAAGGCAATCACAGTAAATACATTTGCACACAGCCAATTATGCAAGGTCTAATGGCCTTAATATTTTCATTGACCTCAGATATCTACAAAATTAACTTCTTTCCATGAGGTCAGCAATTCAGCTGCACTCAGCTGTCAGCCCCCTGCCTTAGCACCATACTCTCTCGACACTGGAACCAAAGATGAGAAAGCAAGCTGAGCATTTATAACTTGAAGAATTTGTTCCCCAAAGGCTTAGGATCATATAACCTCTGGCTTTTCTAGCTGGAAGGAGACTCAGTGGGGAAGAAGCCCTGATGTTGGACTCCAGAAACCATCTAGCCCATGCACATCATTGTACAGATGCAGAAATTGAAACTCGGGGAAGTTAAATGTGATTAGTCTGTGGCCCTACAGCTATTCGGTCAGATAAAGATGTAGACGTAAACTCTGAGTTCATTAGAAGATGGAACTCCTCTATGAGATAACTCCTTTCTGCCAGTCATTCAAAAACATTTATTGCATGTTTATTTATTGCCATCTACTATGTGTCAGGCTTTCAGATAAATGCTGAGATGTTCCAGTGTCAGAGGTAGTTTTCTCAGAAACTTATGGTCTTAGAGAGATAGATGTCTAGAGTACTGAGAAATTAAGTGACTTGCCCAGGGACACACAGCTGATAAATGTTGGTGGCAAAATTTGGTCACATGTTTCTTGACTTCAAATTTGGTTCTCTATCCATTACTCCACTATGCATTTCTTATCAGAATTATTCTTTTAAAAATTACCTGCACCTCTTTTTTATATTAGTTAACAACTTTTTATAGGTTTTATAGGTTTTTATATTGGTTAGTAACTTTTAAAATCATTAAGTACATCTTTCTGCAATTTATGGGCTTAGAGATTTACCTGGAATACTGAGAAATTAAAGGACTTGCCCAAATCCACACCATGGATAAGTGTATATCTTATATATTTTTATTATTTTTTTATTATATTTTTATTTAATTTTATTATTATTATATATTATATTTATATATAAAAAATTAGGGACAAAATTTTGTCACATGGGTTTTGGCTTCAAGTTCAGCTCTCTATTCAATAATCTATCATGCCCCTCTAATCAGATTTCTTTTAAAAATTATCTGCATTCCTCCTTTAAGTTACTTAATATATTTTTATTAACCCTTTCCTTATGTCTTAGAATCAATATTAAGTTTTAGTTCCAAAGTGGAAGAAAGTGAAGGGCTAGGCAATTGGAGTCAAGTGACTTGTTCAGGGTCACATAGTTAAGAAGTATCTGAGGCCAAATTTGAACCAAGGACATCTAGATTCCAACCCTAGCTCTCTACCCACTGAATCCCCAGCTGTCCCAAATTTGGTTATTATCTTTACTGGAATAAATTAAAATTTTCTTCAGTTCCCCCTAAAAGAAACCATTTAGATTTCTAGGTTTATTTATTTATACTGATCCGTACTGCCTGGTGCACTACTCTTTCCAGTTTCAGAACTGAGACTAGCTCAATGATACAAAAACATTCACATTTTTAAATGAGAAACATCACGATTCTGGTCAGGTTGAGATAGATGTATAAAGGGGCCACTTTGCATACAGAGCAGTAGGCCAGGTGGTAGAGCTGCAAGACAGCAGAATGTCATTTTGGGGCCAAGACTATCACTAAGAAGGCAAAGAGGTTCAAGTTGGATACTACTTAGCAAGATGTCTGTACTGAGTCTTCACACCTGCTAAAAGGAATTTATTGAAGTAAGTGAATTGAAGGGATTGGCCCATTTTATTAAAAAGAACTTAATGCTACTTGTCACCACCTGTTGCCACACTGTCTAATCCATCTTTGGGTATTGGATCTATACCAGATGGTAAGCTGCACTAGGTCTCCTATGGATCCGGAGTTCTCTGAGAGGTCACCACAAATGAGAATGCAGATTTTTTGCCTCCTCTTGCAACAACGCAGGAAAAAAAATATTTTAGATGCTACTGGTCACTTCATATTCAGGCACAGACACGGACTACGTGATTCCGAAGCCTGTGCTGTCAGAGTTGGGTAGGCTCTCCTCAGCATAGTCCTGAGGGCAGCCAATGACAAATATAATTTCTGACTGCTGCAATCAAAGCAATGGGAACTCATTGATGTAAACAGACTGTATAAAACTGAACTTAGGGGTTCCCCATGGGCCCTTTTGAAGTATCTTATTATGATCATCCCTTTTGGTGAATTGCTTGCCATCTGTATGCAAGGATAGCTTTGTGCAATTTTAAGTTAATTGCACCATTATCCATAAGCATAAGATAAATAATACTGCTGATTTTGTCTATTACTTGACAGTGAATACACAATTCAGCACATAAACTACTTTCACAAAGTAATCTATTGCATGACTAGGCACAGGATTAGAGAGCCAGTGTATTTTCTGGAGGATTTAGACTAGACAAGCAACAAGTTGGGGGAAATTAACCTCTAATTGGGTTCTTTGCTTTTGTGTGCAGGAACATATATCATCTGTATAGGAAGCCCTTCTGGTCACATCAGAAAGTCAAGATTTTTTATACTACCAGTGCCCCCATGTTAACATTTTAATTAAAAAAGAATCCTTCATTCTTTGAAGAAGACTTACTAGCATTTGTGAGAGTGACATTCAAGATTGATATCATAGATGCATCCATATTTTCTCATTTCCGAGAGTCCTAGATTTCTGCTGTTTAATCACCATTGCAGATCACAGCCCCTTACCATGACCTTTTTTATGGTCCATGTAGAGCAGCAGTTCTCAACCTCTCAATTTGTAGCAATGAGAATACATAATTCATATCAGATATTTACATTCTGAATCGTAACTGTAGCAAAATGACAGTTTTGAAGTAGCCAACAAAATAATTTTTTGGTTTGGGGTCACCGCAACATGAGGAACTGTATTGCGGGGTCACAGCATTAGAAAGGTTGAGAACCACTGATGTAGAGGATCACCCATTGTTCTAGATCTTCTACAAGGGAAGACAGAAGAGAAGTATTTTTTCCTTAGATATTCAAACAAACTCTAAAAAGAGCCTATCTTTTCATAGTGACATTGGATCTAGGCTTGTTGGCAGGCCACTAGCTGGCCACTTAATCTAAACCAAAGCTTAGCAAAAATCCTCTAATACCATAAAATTTATGAATGGCCAACTAACTTTTACTTGAAGAGCTCCAATGAGAGAGTACTTTGAAGAAGTCAATTCTTTTTTTATATGGCTACAATTACAAGAAAGACTAGATTTTCTCTATGCATAATTGTAATTATTAAAAAAAATAGAAAGTTTTATTTTATGTTATTAAAAATTGCCTTTTTTAGCAACTTCAACTCTTTGTTCTCACTTTGTACCTTACCATTTAGCTTGACACTGCACCTCCAGATCACTGAGCCCTTCTAGCTTTCCACCAGCAGAAATGAATATTCACATTATGAACAATGAAACAATATGAGTTTCCTGTGAGCAAATCTATCTTGATTTTAGATTTATATTCTTCAACATTTGGCATAGGGTTTTGAGCATTAATACTTAATAGTAATACTTCCTTCTTTCCTTCCTTCCTTTTAAAATTATTTTAAAATTTATTTGTTTGTTACATTAAAAATGCCCCAATTAACTCCCTCCTCCATTCTCCTCTCCCCATTAGAGATTTTTCTTTGATATATCATTTCTTTTCCTGGAGGTGCACATATACAAACCATTCTTAAAACAATATTTTTGTCATATGTAATGCTCTCTTTGTTCTCCTCATTTCACTTTTCATAGTTTTATGCAGCTATTTCTGTGGTTTTAAAAAATGAACCTACTCTTTTATTGTCTTTTTTCTACATAGCAGTAGTATTCCATCACAATCATATGCCACAACATGGCTCTGTCTGTCTCTCCTCTCTTTCTTTCTTTCCCTCTCCTTCTCACCTTCTCTCCCTCCCTTTTACCATCCCTCTCTTCCTCTGTTCCTTCCTTCTTTTCATTCCTCCCTCCTTCCCCTCTCCCTCTCTCCCTCCCTCCCTCCCTCTCTCTCTCTCTCTCTCTCTCTCTTTCTTTTCTCTCTCTCTCTCTCACACACACACACATCTCACTGGAAAAGACTGTAATATTGGAAACAATTGAAGGCAAAAGGAAAAGTGGCTGGTAGAGGGTGAGATGTAAAAATTGTGTCATTGATGATAAACTTGGAGAAACTTCTAGAGATAGCGAGAAGGCTTAGTGTTTTATGGGCCATGAAGTCACAAGGAGTTGGACATGACTGAACAAATGAATAACCACAACAAAAGATTACCCCATGCAAGAATATCAATCTTTCTAATTTTAGTCTTGCCCTCAGTTATTCAATTGTCTAAATTTTAAGAGAACCCTAGGGAAGAAAAGGCAATCTTCTTAGGAATACATTCTACACGACTGTACATAAGCTGTAATTACTGGAAACAGAAAACAAATGGAGTCATTCAAAGGAAATAATTTATTTTACTTTATTAGCGGGTACAAACCTGTGATTTTATTTGTTTTGGGAATCTTTAATAGGAAAACTTTTTTGACCATTGAAGACTGAGAATTTGTTGATAACTTATAGTATTAGAGACTTGTTGGGAGTATTTCTGTTTTGCTCAATGTTACATAGCCAATATATGTCAGAGGTAGGACTTAAAACCCAAGCCTTCTTAACTGTAAGATTTCTCTTTAAACCAAACTGATTCTTAATGATTACTAGAGAAAAAAAACAAATGAGTGAATTAACACAAATTTTATTTAAAATACACTGGTTATGAGCTATATAAAATTGTGTCCCCCTAGGCACTGAGGATATAAATAGAAAAGAAATATTGTCTGTGCTCTCCAGGGGATCACATTCCACCATGTGGTGACAACACATATATGAGGTTTTATCTTCAAGTCATATGGAAAGGGCCTTGGTCTCTATGATAAAGTAGCAAAGCAGTATTGTATCTTTTAATATGTGTTCCACTGATAAATCTATCAGTTTCTAACTATTTGATTAATTATACTGAACTATTTCACTGTACCAAATATTTTTGTGGCAAGAACTCTCTTTTCTGGGTCTTCAGAAGAGGTGGGAAAAGGTTTTAGAGGTAGGTAAGTGAAAAAATGTATTCTATTCACCAACTCCCAAGAGAATATTTTTTTAAATTTTAGACTACATTTTTTTTTATCATTCATTGATTGCAAGATCTCATTCAATTTTTTCCTCCTTTCTTAGTTGACTGGAAGACTAAGAGCAGAGAACAATTTAAGAGGAAATTAATATGTGCTGTTTTTAATCCAACTTATCTCAATAGAAAACTAGACCTAAAACAAAAATTTCATGAGTATTCATCCCTTTGTTGGAATTTTTGCTACAGTCAACTCTTAATTATCTATGGTGATGCCTGGGAGTCTTAAGTCTACAATACAATGATAGACACAAAGCCCTACCATTAATTCTAAAATAGGAACACCACTTTCAGATAATACAGGGTTGACATAGCAATTGATTTAGGTTAAGAACTTCAAATTGCTGATGATATACAAATCAGTACTGATGCCAGATGACAAACAAAATGACTTATATGGTCCAATGCATGAAACTCATTTCAAAAGCTCTGAGTTATAGTCAAAATGGATATTTTAAGATGAAATAAGGAGACTATAAAAATGAGATGATTGTATAATTTGCCTGTTTTTCTAATAGAGGAGCTAATTTTTATTTATCTTTTTTAGAAGATTAAGGAAAATTGTACCATCATGACTACTCCCTCCTTCCTCAATATTCCCCCTCAAAATCTAGAAGAATATTTTGAGATTTTTATAGTAACTATATTTCCTAATCTGTCTCTGAAGCCTCATAACCTGCTCCAGCTTCTCTCTCCCTGTCTAATGCCTTTCTTTCTCCCCTTTTACTTCCCTTCCCTCTTCCTTCTTTCTCATTTTCTACCCAGCCTCATTAACTTCAAAGAGTAAGGTCCAATAGCTAGTCAGTCACAAAGAAAAAGAAAAGAAAATGTCAACCCATTAGTATATCTTTCTCATTATACAGTAGATTAGATATTACTGTTTTGACTTCTTGGTCTCATGAGAAAGACTCTGCAAAGAAAGACTACAACAAAACATTCATTAGTATGACATATGGCAAAAATAATGGAAGTGGGACCCAACAAACCCATTCAGGTCAAAATCTTGAAACTGTAATTGTAACATAATTGCGTAGTCTTATTGTCAAGCAGTTACAGCATGAGACTAATAGGATGCCAAGGGAAATGCTGATCAGTACTTGAGGGCCTTAATTTTCCCCCAAATTTCATTCACCAACTTATTCAATGAACAGGGCTCTATTCTAAAGTTGCTATTCATGTACAAGTTACTGGGTAACACGGATCTGAAAGACAGTCACCAAACAGAGCTTGCTGAGAGGACTTGGAGTGGGTACTCAGAAGAGAAAACCAAAGTGCCAAGCTTCTTTGATGTTTCTCTCAAAACAGTTAGTTCCACTCTGTCTCTCTAGGTTCCATTTCAGGTTTTGTTACTGAAGTTACCCATTCGGTGGGCACAAAAATATATGACTTAACCTGAATCTGAGTGTAATACCTTCACAGAATATTTTTTGAGTTCATATGAATTCTTCAGAAGGATTGTTCAAGTTAACGTTGAATTGGAATGGAAATATTTTCTTTAGGATTTGTTCTATCAACTTCTATATACTTCCTTTATGTACTTTGTGAAACTAAGGGTCAGAGTTTTTTGAAATACATTTATTTGTATATATAACACTCTTCTAGACTATAAACTCCTTGAAAAAAGATATTTTACCATCAGACAGATGGTCAAACAATGAGAGCACTGGACATGAAGTCAAGAACTCCTGAGTTGGAAATCTGCATCACCCACTTATAAGCCATGTGATCCTGGGCAAATAACTTAAAATCATATTACTCATCCACAAAACAGGGATAAAAGTTATACAGAGTTATTGCTAGGTTCAAATGTGATGCAATATATAAATCACAATATATCAAGATTCACTATCATTCTTATTGATTATTGTTTCTCTTTGTGACTCCCCTTTGCATATCATAGTCTTCTGTATATAGCTGAATTCCTAATTATTTTTGAATGAATAAAGAGAAAAATAATGTCAAGTTTAAAACAGAATTTTGCAGTCTACAAAGCACCTTTTCATTTGATCTTCACAAAATCTTTTAATTTAGATAAGAAAGACCTTATCATAACCATTTCATAGAGTGCCATAAGAAGGACCAGAGAGCTTCCATAAGATGCCCAACATCATGTGGCTAATCAGTGGCAATCTTGGGACTAGAACTGAAGATTTTTGAAATGAAGAGTCAGGCCACTGGACCATGTTACTTTGGTCTTACCCTATTCTTTGCAAAGATTCTAGAGAATACTGTCTCAGAGTCAAAGGCTCCTGTTTCTTTCATAATCAGAGAAAGGGAAAAATCATTGAAGCTGTGATATGGGAAATAGAGCTCACACATAGGGCTTTATAGGCCAAGTTTGAATTGCACCCTTAAGTGAATTACTAGATTGTGTAGAACCATTTAGAACTTTTATAATATGTTTCCTCCCCCCCAATTTTGCTCCATTAGCTAGTCACTGTAGTCTACTGAAGGCATTGAAGCTTCTAAGTAGTCTCAAAGGGTCATTCCCTTTAGAGAGCAGTATAATCATTTCATTAGCATCAGCATGAACTGCTAAACTTTTGCCAGAAAGAGATCATGAGCCACTAAGAGAACAAAAACCTAAAATTAGGATGAGAATTGTTAAATAAAGATTTTTTCCAACCAGAAAGTGAAAGAATGTTTTTTAGATGTTTTTTTAAATGTCTCGATAAGTCTTCCAGAGATAGAAAAAGTCTAGAAGCGCCTAGAGCTCAACTGTAAACCTAAAGAGAATGATTTAGAAAATATTTTTTCATCATTTCGGTCATTGAGAACCTAATGGCTAAGGAAGTAGTTTCTTTGGGTCTAGTGGGACACTTGCTCTTGTTCCTTCAGTCAATGGCTTTTATTAGTCCTGAGGAACACAATTCTATCTTCTATAGACCAGCTGGAATTAACTATCTTTTCAGAGAAAACATGATACTTAGAGTACCTCCTTTTTTTTCCTCCATTAAAGAATCAGTCCAATCCAAATTTTAACCATTCAAACTCTATAACATATTGTCAATGAAAAGAAAAACAAATAAAAATAGGAGTAATAGATTGGAGTTCAAATCTATATTGTTTAATATTATGAAATATGATTGGTATTGCCACTATTTCTCACACTTTCATTTAGTACTTATTAAAAAGAGTACTTCAAATTAAAGCAGCAATATATCCATTTCACAGAAATGGAATTTTCCTTCTGCTTATGTTAAGAAATTCTACTCTTAAAGAAAAAGAATACAATATGGGACCCTTGTGACTCTTAATTCTGAAAATCCTCAGTACGCAAAGTTCAGTTAGAGATGTTTTGGGTAAATGTAGTTATAAAAAATGGTTTTAAATCCTCACTGTAGGAATTCTCTACCAACAGTTCAGGCAAGGACATTGTAATAATAGTATTATTTCTAATTAGGAGATAATAATAAGTTAATAAAATTGGAAAATCAAGCATTAGAATCCCTGACATCTCTAAAGGGGCACAATAATCCATAGATTCCCATATTAGTCTATTTCTACAATGATGCATATGAATATGTATCTGGCTGAGTAATGAATGGAAAAGCAATTGGGTTTACTAATCAAGCTTTTAATATTAAAGAAGATAAAAATAATTCCCATACTCCTGAGAGAAAAGTTCAAATATGATTCCTAAATGCATAGTGGTTACTTGGGCATTCCAGGATCAGTTGGCTTTCTTCTGTTATTGTATCTTGCTAGAAGAATAATCACTTTTGGAAGGTGTTTACAGAATTTGAATGGATTTGGACTACTTAGTTAACAAGTCCTTTTTTTCATTGTCTAGAAGGATGTGGGGCCTTGCTTCATCATTACTCATTGCCTTTAGATTGCTCATGTTATATAGTTGAGTCATGGTTAAAATAACTGTTTCCTACTCCTGTGAATCTGCTCCAACAAATCTCCGGGAGTCAAGATTTATTTCTGGAACTTTATCAAAGGAAGTGCTAGCAAACTTTTGTGAGACTTATCCTACCAACATGCCTGGGGGCTAATCAACACAGTTTCAGGTGTTTTATTAGTAAGACCAACAGACACTTCTTGTAGTTTACAAAAGACAACTCAAATGTCTGTTGTTTATTTTTTTTTGTCGACTTCATTTCCCTTCTCCAGACATACAGTTGATTTAGGGAAAATTAATGTCTTTTAACTCCTTTCATGCTGCTTCCGAGCTCATAGAGTGTAAATTGGAACTGTGAATAAATTTCAAGGATGCTTCTGGAGGGTGTGGGCAAGGTAGGACTGACCTTTGTTCCATATAGCTATTGCTACAGAAAAGTCTTTGTGTTCTTTATATTAATTGGACAAAGACAGAGGGAAGATGCTATATTTCAGGTCATCCTTTAGCAGTGTCCCTGGAAGACCCTCTGGACACAGGATCAATTTGAGAAATACCAAGGAATCTGGGTTCAAATTCTGACTGACTCTAGTTTTGTAGCTCTCAACTATCTAATTTATTTCTCTTTTGTTATATGTTAAATGGCAGTGAAATTTGTGCTACTCATCTGCCATATTAATGGACTGGAGGAGGAGTAATTAAATAAGTTATAAAGAGGAAGTGATACTTCATTGGATGTTGTAAGAAGAAAACTCTCAACAGATAGAGATATGGAGGAAATATGCTATAGGGAAAGAGGATGGCCTGTGAGAATGTAAGGAGGCCTGAAGTCAGTGTGTGTAAAGCAGTGTTCTAGGCACCATAAAATTTTTTTAATTTCTAAAAATGTATTTAATTAATTTAATTAAAATATTTTTCCACAGCTACGATTCATGTTTTTTCCCCTCCTTTCCTCCCTCCCTACTCCCAGAGCCAGGAATTCCACTGGGTTTTACATGTATCATTGTTTAAAACCCATTTCTGTATTATTGACATTTGCAATATTTGTAATTAATTTGCAATATTAATTTGAAAAATAATATTTACAAATCAATCATTTAAAGTCAACATCCCCAATCATATACCCATCAAACCACACAATGGATAATTTAAAGAAGTACATTTTACTCTCTTAGAATTTACAAGCTATTTGGAGACAATGCCTGAAAGTGTATAGTAGATATGCAAACTCAATGCATGCAAATTCAAGCAAATGTATTTGGCAACTGAAAAAAGTGAAGGCAGAAAAATAAAGAAATTAAAAAATGTTTAATTACATGCTAAATCTGTGCCATTTTCCCAAGCAGCATAATGTCTTGCATCAGTTTAGCCAATCACCTATCATTCTTGCTTTGAGAAGCATTATAGTCATTACATTATTTTATGCCAAACATTACTTCCCATATCAGTTTTTGCCTGAAGTTACTCTCTTGTAACAAGTCATCTCTGCAACAGATCAATGCTTTTCTTTGTTTCATTAACATAATAATGGCACCAAAGTACAAGTGTAGTGATGCTTAATAGCTCTGAAAAGCCTAATAAAGTAATAAAGTTCCTGAATATGTTTATATAAGAAATACCTATTAAATAACTGGGTTTGTTATTATACAAAATTTTCAAATCATGCAAAGGGTCTTATAATATGTTGGTTGTGTAGACTGAGATGGTCCTTCTGGATTACTAACAATGTCCCATCCCACACAATAAGTTTAACTCAAAGTTCTGCCTTGGGTCCACTTCTCTCTGGTAATTTCTGTATCTTCCGTGAATTTAGTTTATATCTCTCTGAAGGTAGTTCACAGATCTATAGAGCCAACATCAGTATCTTTATTGAGCCTTATTTCCATATCACCATTTACCTGTTAGACTCTTCATACTTGATGTCCCAGAGACATCTCAAATGTCCGAAAGTGACCTCTATTAAATCCCAAACCTTCCACTCTTCCAAACTTCTCTATTTCTGTCCAAGGAACCACCATCCTTCCAGTTTCAGAATCATCCTCTATTTCCCAGGTTTATTCACTAGTCATGAAATCTTGACTTTTCTAGCTCCAATACATCTCTCTTAACTGACCTCTTCTCTCCATTCACATACCATAGGCTTCATAAACTCTTGACTACTATGAAGATTGGATTTAGCTATCTCCTTGATTGCTCTTTATTTATTGGGAAGATTTGAATTGTAATCCATAATCTATTTTTAGATTTTAATCTACAAAATGTGTAAACTCAGTATTTGAAGTAGATCTACCGATTTTAACCACAAAAAGGTACGAACTAACTACTAAAGGTTTGAACTAACTACAAAAGGTGTGATCTAACCAAAAAAAGGTATAATCTAGCTAAAGAAGGTGTGAGTGGGCAGTCCTGGAGAGAGCATCTGCTGTGATGGGTAGACGTGAAATTTAGGGGAGGACCAGAGAGGCCAGAGGAGATATTCGATTTGAGTATTCGAGATTCGTGATAGAGTGGAGTCACTCAGAAGAGAAACTGGAAGACAGACACGTGGACATGTCTGTGGAACTGGACTCCTCAAGGAGTTCATACAGGAGACCTCAGACTGCTTTCCTTTTAGACAGTCACCTAGTACTAATAGTAGTCTCTAGGTAACCGAGGATGATGATCGTCTTTGTGCGCTTTCATCTGTGATGTAGGTGAGTTTGCACAAAAACACTTTTGCGTGAAGGAGATGTAAGTGGAAGAGTCGATGCACAGAGACAGTCCCACTCTCTAGGCATTGGAAGCCTGGGTCCAGTGGCAGGAAAAATCCATTAGTGTGTTAAAGGCTGACTTAGTGACCCTGCCTTTCTGGAGGTATAAACCTCCAAGAAGGGTCCATTGTCTTGAGATTCTTTTCCCTGATTAGGGCCTTAGAATTTCTACCTGGCTCAGAGGAAGCCGGAATTTTCTCTCCTCTCATTCCTTAATATCTTCTCTCTATTGTAAATGAACTCCCATAAATTCAAATTTTATTTTAGTAATTCATTTTGGGATTTTGAATATTAAAATTACTTCACCCTGATCAGATTGTGCTTTAGAAGATTTGATTTACCTATTTCCCGATCAATAACAATAGAGATACCTGGAATAACAGAATCAGGTCTTGGGAAGTCCACATTTTCTCCATCCTTCTTAGTTTAACAAGATTAGGAAGGTCTGCATCAAACTCAAGATTTAATTATCTGAGGAAATGGCCTTCAACAGACATGTGCAGAAAAAGCAAATAGACCCCTGGGCTGTCCTAAGTCAAGCTAAGCCATCATAGGTACAGATGAGACACAGGAAAGTGACATAAAAACCATCAATGTAAGCCTCTTCACTTCCTCTCTCCTCCTCTTTCCATGGAGAGGTGACTCTGGATGAGAGTGTGCTAGGCGTTTCGACATCTTGGAGTGTTGGTGGTGAGGTTTGCCTTTGAGCTGATTCAGGTTCAGGTATTTTAGCTGAGCTCCTTTGGAGGTCAGGCTGATTCTTTCCTCCTTCACACTCAAAACCTTACTTTCTAAATCTCCTAATTTTCTCGCCCAGTACTAGCCCCTTCCTTCTTCCTTCTTCTTAATCTCCTCCATTATATCAATTAAATCACCATAAAATTTCCAGCTGAGTTTGGGTGTTTCATTAGAATTTTATAAATAAAATCATTGGTGACCAAATATAATTATTACATTCAGTCTAAACCATAATTTTAACCATTACAGTTTAGAAATTAAATCCCTGGTGACCACCAATTTATTAATTTCAGTCAAACCATAAATTTAACACTACATTGCCAACTCTTGCCTCCTAAACTCTTGCTAAATCAAGACTCTTAACTGCTCTTTTTGGCTGAGGATTTTTACTAATACAGTCTATTCCACCTGTATTCACAAAAACCATTTTCCTTAAGTACCAATCATAGGAGTAACCACCTATCTATCCTAATTATTCATCTCCAGTGGCTTCTTATTGCCACATCGATAAAATATAAACTTCTTTGTTTAGCTTTTGAAACCTCTCACAATCTGCTTCCAATATGTCTTTTCAGCCTCCTAAGATAGTACTCCCTGTCCTTTATTTTGAGAACCAACCAAACTGTCCTCTGTGTTCACACAAATACTGAAAGCACTATATTTGTGCCTTTGACTTGGCCACTTTCTATTCCTGAAATGGACTTCTTCCTAACCTCTCGTTCCTAGCTTATGCTGACCCATGATATATTGAAACTCAAGGAGAAAAGTCATGAGGTAGAAGGAATCCCTATATTGCATAATTTGCCACCAAGATATATCACATTATTCAGAAAATATGTAATAATAATGACAGCTATCATTTCTATAGCCCTTACTGTGTTCTAAACATTTTGTCAAGTGATATAGAATTATTATCTCATTTGACCTTTGCAACAACCCTGGGAGGTGGGTGCTATTGAGGTAAACTTAAATGACTTGTCCAGGATCACGTAGTTATTAAAAGTCTGAAGCTGGATCAGAACTCATATCTTTCTGATTCCAGTCCCAGCAGTCTAATGACTACATCTCCTTGTTCCAATTCTGAACTTCAACTATTATGTTATCTCATCAACATGGAAATTGTACAAATCCCCACATAGTCATTCTTTCCCATCTTATGGGATTGAAATATCTATGTTCCCTGTAGAAGACTTAACCTTTTGGAATGGAGTTTATGTCACTGACAATTGGAAGGTCTGTGGCTCACACACTCCTCACTTATGTATAACCAAGACTTTAGGATTCAACCATCTCCCACCTAGACCATCAGACAAGAGGAGGGACTTTCCACCTTGTCCTGAGCTGACCATTCCTTTTCTTCCTCTTCTTCCCCACCACCAAAGCTCTCTGACTTCAACAAGCAGAGCTTAAATTTCATCCCAAGTTCTCTGACTCCAAGCCTTAATTTCTTTCCAATGTATCCTACAAAAATGTACTTTCCTCTATATGTCATTATAGAATCCCCCCAAAGATATCTGTCTCTACAGCAACCAGATGAGTGCTTGGAATATTTTAGGTGCTCAATAAATAGTTTTTAAGTGATTGACCAGGTGAGATAGATAATGCAAGTATTAGAATATTATTCTTCATTTTTTCCTTAGTATTATTATTACCAAATATTATTCCATTTTATTCCTTAGTAGACAGTAAGTGCCTTTATTTAGCTCATGGGGTGTGGTTTCAACTATATAATAAGCATCTGGCATTTATCAGATATTTAATGAGTATTTCTTGCATTGGTATTCCACCTGCAACATCCTGCCTATGAGTTTTTACACAGCTATTTATTGATTTCTAAAATGCTTTCGCTCTTCATCTCTCCTTCTTGGAATCCTTACCTTCCTTGAAAGTTCAACTTAAATGCTACTTTCAAAACATTGCTGCATTCTCTCCCTTAAAAAAATTGTCATGCATTTATTTTGTACATATTTTATATATGCTTAAATGTGAACATGTTTCCCCAGTAAAATATAAACTTCCAAACTTATTTTCATCTCTTAGTCTTGACACCTAAAATTGTGCATTACATAGAATAACTTCTTAATGAATGCTTATGATTGGTCAGTCAGTTGACTAATTTAAATTAAGAGCAAGGAGGAACAATTTCCAAAATGTAAATTTATGTATCTTACTTACTTTTAAAATCATAAAGTTATTTTCTATGAATATGTGACTTTTAAAGATTTCCAGCAGTTATTAAATTAAAAAATAGTTTACTTGAGGATAGATCTTTTTCCTATGGGAACACATCTCTAATTTAATCATGTAAATCAATAGGATAATGCAATTTAATTAACAGAGACCCGTTTCGCAGATGATGTTGCAGGAACACATTTAGTGAAGTCAAGTGTATCTGTAGTTAAAAGGAACAGAAAGGTTGGACTGAAGGCTCTGAGGATGCTTTCCGTTCTGACATTTTGTGATTTGCGTAAAGTAATTTACATGCTATTTAAGAAGGACATTTTTCTCATTAAAAATGTATAGAGAGCTTATAACCTCTGGTAAAACAGTGTGTTTGGAAAGAGTAGGTGTATTAAATTATATATGGTCACTTAGGGAATTGTTCAAGAAAATACTAATCGTGATGTTTTAAGCCCATAGGTATTCTGGTGAGTCCATCCATCATGTTAGAACAGTTGTTGCTAATAAAGTCTTATTTCCAACTACAAAGAGCTTTGAAAGCACTTTCCACTTGGATTACTGTATTATTTTACAGATTTTAAAGATTCCATTGTTGGTTTAGGGAATTGAAAATGAATGTCAGAGCCTGAGCTGTGAAATACTGCATCAAATCTCTCCTTTTGAGTGAGTAGCACTACAAGGGCAAAGACAATTGTATTACACAGATGGACGTGAGCTTGAGCTACTGAAGCACAATTAAAGTCACTTAAGAAAAGGAGGTGGACAGGCAAAACAGAGACCAGAGTACCCACTACTTTATAACCTCGGTGGTGTTTTTGTATCAGATGCTTAGATGGCTTGAATGGAAAAATTTTGTGTTCATTTTGGCTTACCTCTTACAAAGATTGTTAACTCTTTTTTAGAGAGCAGAGATAAAACAAATACTTGTATATACACTACAGCTCTCCAGTGTGGTGCCTTTGTATACAGTAGACACTTGACAAATATTCTACTATAGCATCTAGAAATCCTGGCTGCTCCTTAGTATAGAAGTGATTGTTTTGCCCTTTTTGTGTTTATGCATGTATTTGCTTACCAAATCTTTAAAAACCAATGGATGCTAGTATTTTCAGACACTTAAAACTTAAGTGGCAAGAACAACTGCAGGTCACATGAAGCCAGGGCCACCTGTTATGGGTCAAGTGGCCACAGATTATTTAGTTACTCTTGAAGGGAAAATCTTGCTTTGCAGCAGAAATGTATACCTTAGCTCCCTCCTCCCTACCAGCAATTGCAGTGATAGAGTAGAACCTTTGCCTTTTGATTCCTTTCAGGAAGAAGTAGAGACCTGTTCTAGGAAGAGCCAGAGGGGACAGAGAATAGAAATCTTATAGAAAGAGAAGTCAAATGAATTATTTTAATTTGGAGTATTTCAAATTAATATCAATTTCTTCCTTAGATTAGGCTTAGACTTCCTTAGGCTCATTATTTCTAAGTATATATGTGTGTGTGTGTGTGTAGATAGATAGATAGATAGATAGATAGATAGATATAGATAGATATAGATATATAATATATGTGTGTATATGTCTCTGTGTTTAAATATATATTTAAATATATTATATATTATTAAAATGTATATTTTAAAGTTCAGAGATGTTAAGGTTTTTATGATGTATAAAAATAAAAATACTTAAATCTTAAATATATATGAAAATATATAAGCAGATATATTTAAACCTCAGAGATAATGAGTCTAAAGAAATCTTTCAATGGAAATTGGCATTTATTTGAAATACTCTGAATTAAAACATGTCATATAGGTATATATAATTTATATTATATATAAAATTATATTATATATGTATATATAATTTGTGAATATATATATATATATATATATATACATATATATATTTATATGCCTGTCAATGTGGAATCTAGAAGCCCCCAAATTCCTAGTCTAGAAAGAGTTAATGATACCCAGTTGACTTAGCTTAAAGGTGAAAGCCTTAGGTTTGACCTTGTCACATGAGAGTTCCTCCCTGAGGGAAAGTCCTACTTCACCAATCTCAGATTAACAATAGATTTTAAGGTAGTTTAGGTGGGAATAGCTAATCCCATCAGATATAAGTACCTCTTTTGTCCAAATGGTTTCTCCCCTTTAGGCCAAAGTTCTTTACCTAGGCGGCCCAGCCTTTGGTTGAGTCCTTCTCTTTTGTGCCCATTGTAAAGTGTCAACCCCTTGCTGTTATTCTTGTCTGGAACTCCTCATTTTCTTTTGTTACCATTGTAAAGTCAATCAACTGCCCATGTCATCCTCAGCCCTCAGAAAGGTATTTAAGCTGGTCTACTTTAATGGCTCCTTGGAATTGTCCAGTTTAGCCTGGTTGGCTTTCCCAGGAGTCAGTGTCCAGAGCAACCAGAGTTCTATCCTCGGACTCTGCATAGGTGTGTGGTGAACAACTCTATATAGAGGCCTACTATTACACTGAACCCCTTTTCTTGATTAAAGAGTGATTTTTCTATTTAATCGTTCTGTGTTTTTCTAAGTCAACCTGCCCTAGGGGACCTTTGCCACGATACTTCTGATGGAGCTTAATTATTCTTGGTTATTTCCTAAGATGTAGAATGTCTAGAGAGGAAGTATACAAAGGTAACAACACTGGATGCATGATTTGTGTGGACTTTGGGAAAAATCCCTTCCTAGCATCAGATCCTCCAATGTAAGTCATGAATAGCTATGCCAATGTTTTAAAATAATTATAGGTCAAAGAAGAGTTAGTAAAGAGAATCAAGATGTCTCAATGCAATGCATCACCATTTCCATAAAGACATGCAAGTTCAAATTGCAATTGGGAAGCTTGAGAATAGGACCTTTTGGGGAAAGGCCATCTAAGGATTACCTTGTGTACAAGTTATATTCCACTCAGCCTTGAATGTTCTGATGGGAAGAAACTGATACTAATCTTATACATAGTAGTTTGGTTTCCAAGCAAGTCCAGAAAAGTGTGTTTCATCCAAATTTTGGTTGAATTACATATTAATAACTAGACAAGTTTAAATTATCAGATACAGTAACATGAGTTTTAAGAGGAAGCATATAGTGAAGAAAATACTTTTGTGACACAGAGTAGATACTGGCCTTAACCTATTTTTTTATCAAGCTGTTTTCTGCTTTTCCCAACATTTTTTGTCAATAAAAGGAGTGATTTTCCAAGTAGTCTATGTTATGTACTGATTGAACCTTGGACTATTTTTTTTTACCGGAATCTTGAACTAGCCTATTTCACTTTTTTACTTAAAAATTAATAAGCACCAAACATTTATGATATGATTTAGTATCTGGAACTTCACTTTTTCCTCCTCTTCATTTTCCTTGACATTCTAGAAATTTTGTTTCCCCGAATTATATTTACTATTATTTTATTAGCTCTATGAATTTACCCCTTAATAGATTGATTGGCTTGGCATTAGATAGGTATACCAATATTGCTAATGTGTAGAGACAAAAAAATTTTGATATTAATATTGATATTCTTGTACTTCCTAGAGTCTCTTCTCCAAAGTCCTCTAGCACTAGTGTCCTTACACCCTCTTCAATGCAGCACCAAGTCCAGACCTTTTAAATCCTTAACATTGCCAAAAGCTCCAAAACTTTCCAGCTTCCTCGTTCCCTCATAAAAGATCCCATTTTCCTATAATAACTAGTTAATGGATCATGAGAGCAAAAACAGTATTATATCCCTCCCTTCTGTTTCCTAATAGTTATCTCCTTTCCTATACACTTCTTTCTCATTATCGCCACTTTTCAGAATTATTATCACTTCAAGATTTAGATCAGGGCCTCCTCTTCCCAAGGACATCATTAATGTCCTTGTTTCTTAGTTCTGTTTTCATTTTTCCTTGCATTTTAATTATTTGTGTCCAAGTTGTAACATTGAAGTAGAATGGAAACTTCTTGAGAGCAAGATGATTTTCTTTTTTTAGTAACTCCAACATCAAATACAGAATTTTGCAGAGGAGATATTCCATACAATGTTGCATTGCATTGTACCAAAGTTGAGTAATCTGGATCCTGCATCCCGCATTATAATTGCAACAAAATAGCAGTAATTTCTGGAGACACAAGATGGCTTTGAAAACATTTTTTATAGATAATTATTACATATATAATATACATATGTGAATGTAATACATTTAAAGTACAATATCTTTAAATCTATATTGTATATGTGCATATGTGTATTTTTGGAAAGGATAAGTATGAGATACTGAAGTGAATGACATTGAACATGACAATTAACAAAAGGATGTATCTCTCAACATATCCTACTTTGAACATTTATAAGACCACAGAGGTATAATGCCTGGATTTGCCATTTCAACTCCAGAGGAAATATGAGATTTAAAACTATCTTTTATGAAGTGAAAAAAAAATTGGTAATTCTTGCATCTTCTTCTTTCTCTCAAAAATAGAGGAAGATGAGTGTTTTTCCCCCTTCTCTTTTCTTGTAAAATCCTGGATCTTATTTCAGGTTTCTTTTCATTGAAATATCATTTTTATTTAGTGATTTCAACATTTAAATGAATAAACTTACTTGTTTGCAACAGTTATTGCCTCATTGAATGATCTCATGTTTCCTTCTAAAATTCTTTGTGTGAAGTACTCTTATTTTCCTTACTTTCCTAGATCCATTCTAGTATAAGAGAATTGAGAACTGACTGCATCCTGGGATTTGTAGTTCAGAGGAACAAGTGCTCCTTTTCAGCCTTGAGAAGAGATCTGTACTATTGTGGTCTCTGAATCAGTAGGTATATGAAACCCATGAAGTAGTTTTGCAAAACAGACACAAGGTCTTCAAGAAGGAAAGATGTGGGAGGATGGAACTGGGACAGCAAGGTTTGAGCAGCAGCAAGAGGGATGAGATAGTACCCTCAGTCCTTGCCTTCTTACCCTTATAATTTAAAGAGCTGAGTTGTGACTGGTAATGATGTGGAAAATTATGGGGGAGGAAGAGAGGAAGCGAGAGACAGATAGAGAGACAGAGACAGAAGCAGAGACAGAGTCAGAGAGACAGAGTAATTTCCATCAGGAAATAGAGATTGTCAACTTGCTTTGGGTATCTAGAAATAAAAAAAAATAGACTAAAGCTGCTGGTGGCAATTGTTTCTTCAATGACTGGAAGAAGTTCCAAAGGGTCTATTCTTTCCCTATATTCCCATTCCTGTAACTGAGCCAGTTACAAGTGTTATATACTCTTTTCATTGCTTTTTCAAAGCTATTCCCTATATTCTGATTTTGTTTCATATGTAAAAATACTCAGTCAATCATGAAGCTTTGCTATATTTATAGAGTATGTATAGTTCCAATGTGTGTATAATTCTTGTCAAGAAAAAGGGAATGGAGGAAGTCAGGGATTATCTGGAAATACACCGAATTTAAGTTGGTACAGAGAGCTAAACCTCTATCAAAATGTTAGGAATTTTCCTAACTGGGGGCTCTGATATATTATGGTATTATTAAACCCTTTTCAAATGACTCAGACTCCATAAAGTAGCAGTGAAAGAGATTTTGAGAACTTGAGTACCATTGTTTTGATCAATTTTATAATGAGCTAAGTGTTATAACAGGATGTTGCTGATTGAATTTCCAGTCTCCAATGTGACAGAGCAGGGAAGAAAAAAGGAGAAGGTGATAACCAAAGAGGTCATACATTAAACATTCCACTCCTACCTCAAATAGGAGGTTCTAGAAGGATTTATCTTTCCTTTTTACAGGAAATAGAAAAACATATAGAGAACCAAGTATCAGATAATCAACTTTACCACTCCATGGAAATACCTAGGCTTTTGTGCAAAGGAAAACAAAAAGGCACTCAACTTTCTGAAGATTTCTAGTATATGAAGTCTAGTAGTATTTCACTTTCCCATTTCTTGCCATTTTTTATTGATTATATTAGCCCAAAGTATCATTTCTATCAAATTTCCCCACCAATAATTCAAAATTAAATCTTGCCTACTATAGGAGGCTTACTATTTATCAAGTTTGATTGGAATTTCCTTCCTATTATGATACCAAAGGATAATGAAAGTGAACTGGGGTAGATCAGTGGAATAGAGGAATCAGAAAACAAGGTGTGCATAAACACACACACACACATATAGATGTATATACATATACATCTATATGTGTGCATCATATAAGTACACACACACACATATATACAAATATATGCCCCTAATGCCCTTATAATTATACTGTAAAATTCATAAAAGAAAACACCAGTATTGCATGAAAGAATTACTTTATATCTCTACATTTTGTTTTTCATTTTGGTGTAGGCAAATTCATAGAATATACATTCTGCTCTTATAATTTGCAAGCTTTTAGAATGCAAGAAGTATTTAGTTTTTGTCTTAATTTTCTAGAACAGAAATAAAACAAGAAATCCAAAAGAAAAAAGATAGGTAATATTAGAATAGTCATCAATGCAATCAATGATAAGAAAAAAATAGAAATTTCAAGTAAAAACAAAATAGTTTCTTAAAAATATAAACCTTAGAAAATGAATAAAAAGAAAGACATATTCCAGCCCCAAGGTGGAAAAAAAGCTCATAAAGACATCAAGAGAAATAAAAAAATTATGTGTAATATTCATAAAGCAATCTGAGAACCAAAAAGAAATGAATGAGTACTTACAAAAATATGAATTGTCACATTGACTATTTCAAAATCTAGAGAAAACATATTAATTTACCTGGGAGTGAAATATGATTTTGGTTCTTGAACAAAAAGAAAGGAAAAATGACATCTATCACCAATCTATTCATTTGCCTATACACACAAAGAGAATAGCATTAAATTGACCACAAAACAGTTAAGTTAAATTTTCACAAATAGAATATAATAATAATCAGAGTAATTATCTAGCATAACTAAGACTTAAACTGGAGCACAATGATAACTTTATGGTAAGAAAGTGCAAGGTATGATTATATGAACATGAGAAAAACATTATTTGACTGAAACATTATCTACAAAGAAAACCTTTAATAAACATATAGATTTCTTAAAGTTAAATATTTTTACAAATGTAGGAATAAATGTATCTTTCCTTCATATACGAAAATTAGATGTAATGCAACAATATCTCCACTAGACTTAGTATGTCATGATTGGATGATTTAAAAAAATGGTCACCAAACGCCCCCCAAAAAATGTAACACGGTGGAGGTAATAGATGGTCTTCTTTTATGAAACCTTAGCCTTATGAATAGAGGTAGAATGGAGATCACTCTGGGCTTTATACCAAAGCAATGAAGGAAGAGTTTCAATATGGTCTCAACAAGAATGATCTCCTTTTCTAAGGACTAAGAACCAATAGAGTTCTAAATTATCTATGAATATCTTGGTCAGACATATTAAGAAGACATTGTAGATGACCAGTGAAGTAGGTCTAGAATTGAAAAGGAAAACATGCATTCATTATGAAGTTCCTTTAATGATCTCTAGTTGGAATCTGAAACAAAATTCATCTTTTTGCATCATTATTGTCTTGTAAGTGGTGGATGAGTGTGCATCCTATTCAACAGTTCCCAATCCATTAAAATTGGAAATCACTAACAATATAAAGGAGAAGTAGATGGTGATTGTGAATATCATGTAACATATTACTAAACAAAAAAAAAATGGACAGGAGTAGTCACATAGAAGATTTCATTGAACAAGTATCTGAGTGGAAAAGAAGATGGGCTTGTTGCCAAGAAAAGGCAATGCTTCATTGATATCTGGCATTTCCATATAAAGAAATATACCAAAAAGCTATCTTGTATATTAATGTTGATTTTAAGAAAAATGAACTTTTCTTGGCCTAATTTAAAAAGTTCATAAAATGCCAATAAAAATAGCAAAAAAATAAGTTTGAGGATACCATTAATATGTATATACCATATTTTCATATATTATACACACATTATGCAATTACACTTATATGTATACACAAACATAGACAGTTCTCACTTTAGGCAAATTTGATCTTACTTAAGAGAATTCTCTCTCGTTCTATCTCTCTGTCTTTCTCTCTTTGTCTTTCTCTCTCTCTCTCTGCCTTTATCTCTGTCTTGGTCTCTCTATCTCTCTCTCTGTCTCTGTCTGTCTGTCTGTCTGTCTTTACCTCCCTCCTCTTTCCCCTGTCTCTGTCTCTTTATATCCCCACCACCTAACAAAATACCTGGCACATAGTAAGTAAAAGATAACTTTATTTTGTAGAATAATAGTTCATTTAAGTAAAATGATATCTGGATGTCTTTAAATTTATATCTATCGCTCTAACTATACTTCCCCTATTTGATTGTAAGGTCTTTGGTACATGTTTTTCCATTTGTTTATCAGAGCCTAGATGCATTTTTGGCAGATAATAAGTACTTAAGTAACAGTAAGCATGTTTGTATAAGTTGATTGATTAACCTAACCTCTTCAAGCACTTATTGCCTAAGATGTTTATTAGATTTGTATAATATCTTACCTTATTGGAAGAGAGGGAAGGATTGATTGTGCTAGAGGAAAAATCTTTCCCAACTAAAACTTTATGTGGTCCCAAAGGGTAGTGGTATATCACTAAACTTCTCTTTCTGCTTGGGTTTCACTCTTTCAGCACTCAGCCTCTCTATAAAATCAATCTTACTATATTCATGGGAACAAAATGTGTATGATGTGTATTCCTACCATTCTTACAAAGCATTTTAGTTTTCCAAAAATTTAGAGTATTTCTGATAAAGAAAAAAATAATTATTTCTGATTAAATGTATGTTCTTAGCAAATTGATTCTTCCACAGTGAACCACACTTAAATAATACAAAACAATGTGATTTAATATGATTTATTAATATTATTATTATTTTTATTATTACTCTTTCAAATATTTACATGAAAGGAGAGGAATCCATGCATGTGTTTAAATGTTCCCTAACATTTATATTCTGATAGAATGGTGGCCTGAGGGCTAGCAATTAGGCTTTTCAGTTTGCTTGACCATGGGTGGAGGCTGTTACTGCCAGGTCATTGGGCTCCAACCAGCCATGTATTGTACTGGCTTAACTGGACAAGGAGACCAAAATGGGCAGGCGTGGCATAAAATCAGATGTCTAGGGGCTTTTGTAACTATAGATAGAAGGCAGCCAAATGTTTTGAGACAGAATTTGATTTTTTTTCAGTCTTCACCTTGTAGAAGAAGCTAGACTTCCTATGCTTTTATTTTCTTGAATTTAGCTTATTTTGAATTTACAACCAAGAATTTTACCAGGATGTTCACAGGAAAACATTTCCAATGAGTGGCAAGAGAGTTAACAGGAATATACCAGGCTCCATCCAGGAATAAAAATAATGTCTTTGAGGAGTTAGATTGCCCCCATGTAAGTTTGATTAGGCTTTGAAGTATATTCAAGATAAACAAGAATGTGCATTTTCGTGTATATCCCATTTTAATCTATCTTGTGAACTTTACTCAAATGATGAAGGGATGCTTTCCTGCTCACCCTCTTAAGTTTTGTTGGGATGCCAATAGCTCCCTTTTGTTTCCCTGTTGAGTAAATGCATTCAACACCCAGCTTAATTATGGTTTGTTTGGCTAAGCTTCCCAGTAAATGTCAAGTTTTCCCAAATGGACCTAGAAGGCCAAAAGGGGGGCTGCTTAGTTCTTTCCAGAATAACTAAGCCTCGTACATAGTTTAAACAGCAGTCAAGGGAGAACATTGCCTGTCGTAAAACCATATAAATGATTACCATAGCTTGACTGGTTGATATTTAGAAAATGCTTAATGGTTTGCTAATGTTTTTGCTTCTGGTCTAAGGTTTTTTTATAAGGATATTTTTTCCCTTGAATAGATACCCCAAAGCAGAAATTTGGGTGAGAAGGAAGAAACAGAGTTTTACCTATTTTATAATTTTTATGTGCTCTTATTATGCTGTTTAGTTCTTTTGAGTGGTCGGGGAGGGATGCTCCCAATTAGAAGAGTTTCGGGTCTGCAGAATTTTTCTGTCCGTGCTCTCCCAGGAGAGAAAAGCTACCTCTTTCCTATTCCATTGTGGTAATGAAATCTTCCATCTAAAAAGAGGGGGAAAGGGAGAAAGCACATTACTATCGATTACTGGCTCATAGATAAAATAGCTAATAAAGGAAATAATGGTGATGCACTATCCAAGGCAGAACCCTTTAGCTGAAGCAACTCTAGTTTAACAGAAAGAAGAAAATAATCAGTAATCACTATACATAGATGCCTCTCCGGTCTCTGGTTGTTTCAGGGCACCAATGAATAGCCTGGACAACTCTTTGTGGGATTAATAAGTTGAATCCATGAGCCTTGAGCAGAGCGGGAGAATGGAGGGCCCTCTAGGTAGCAGGGAATCTTAGGTAGTAAGGACGTTCAGAAGTAGGACTAGACAGCACTTGTTCAGAGATTCATTGGGTGGTGTAAAGATTTTGTATTGGGGTATAATGGAAGGGAATATTGGAAGGAGAGTGGGATAGTAAGCTAGGGATGAGAGATCTAGAGCTAGGTGGGACCTCCAAGGTCATCTAGTGAAATTTGTAGTTCCCATTCTAGGGGAAAATTACTTTTATGAAAGTTCCTAGAGCAGAAGCAATAGCATTAGTAAACCCTTGAGCATATTTTCTAACTATCAGCCAGGTGAACTACGGTGGTCATACATATGGTGCTTTTATGAGAAGCAGTGTTTTCCTTTGGAAGCCATTTAAAGACAAGGATCAGTTATTGTGGAAAGACCTAAGGGCAGCCCACTTTTTGGCCTTCTAGACACTAAGGAAAATTTGATATTTACAGGTCAAGATATATGATCCTGTGCAATTTTCAATAATTTTTCAATATCATGATACTTTTGTGCTCCATTCTTAGAAAAATATCAATGTAAATACTTTTAATATTATTTTAAATTATTTTAAAAGGCCCTAGTAGCCCTTTTTCTGCTTGGGTGGTTTCCCTCAGAGCCTCTGTTTTTCAGAAAGTGCCTGGCTAGTCATTTCTTCACTTGTCTCCTGGCTCTGCTCTTGTCTCTTGGTGTTTTCTCCATCATGCTGTGGGAATGGGGCTGGCTTCCCACTTCCTTATTCTTTTCTATATTTTTGGTATGCTCCTTGAGGTCCAGTACTTTATTTCTGTTTGTATTTCTATTTCTAGAGATTAACACAGGGTCTAATGCAAAGAAAGGGTTAACTAAGTGCTTGTGGATGACACAAAAACAGATTTCCATACCACTGGTCTCCCCATCAGTAGCCTTTCCCCATTCCTAGAACTATTCCTGGAGAAACTGGAGCTGTCACAGCCCTGTGCTGTCCCAGGGCAGAGACAGGGGAGATAACTTGAACCACACTTATGCACGTTTGGGAGTGTGACAGCTGAGCATGCCTTACAATGTGAACAGCTTCTGTTACACATGGGGGTGGCAGAAGAGTCGTGAGAAATTGATTATCACTGATCAGGCAGAGAGGCTGAGCAAGCCACTAAGCAGGCACTCGAATCTTTCGCAGAGTATGCATTCATTAGCATTTGCCCTCATCCCCCCTCATGCACAAAAAGGGAAATTAGGATAATACCCAATCACCCTGGCAAGGAATATTTTATTTTATTTTATTTTTGGAGATGTTCTCAACAGCTAATGAACAGCACCATTAATTTGCATTGGACCAGATTTCTATTGTGTCCCCTGGAAGTCTATCTTCAAGTGTCTTTTGCAGAGTTCCTATCATATTGTTTGTGTGAGAAGTGAAAAACAAGGCAGAGGTCTTATTGCATCCAACACCTGAAAATTCTGCCTCAATTTTTCCCCATCACAGTTTGTGTTGCTATAACTGAGCAAGACGTGTGTGTGTGTGTGTGTGTGTGTGTGTGTGTGTGTGTGTGTGTGTAAATGGAGTTAGCATGGGGGGATATTATAACTCTTCAAAGGCTACATTAATTATATGTTTTTATTAGAATTAAAAACAAAGTTGATTTTCAAAATCCTCAGCTCTTAAAAGAGGAAATTTTACTAGATTTAGAACTAGAAGTCAGCTCAAAAGTCATCTAATTCAAGCCTTCTGACAGGAAACTGAGGTCTATAGATGAAGTAAGTTTCCTGTGGTCATAGATATATTTGATGTCAGAGTTGGATTTGCACTCAAGTCTTTTCACTCCAAATTCAGGGGTCTGTCCCTGAACCATTCTGTAATAGTAGCTTCTGTCTGCAAAGAGTTACAAACAGGTATTTTGGTTAATTACCCCCTGGAATCTACTTGTATGATCCATCAATTAGTCAACATTTCTAATATTTATTAAGTGCCTACTCTATCACAGACACTGTACTAAGAACTGGGGATAAATAGAAAGATAAAATGTTAACCTTGCTCTCACACAGTCCAATGAGGAAGATACATGCAAACAGCTATGAATAAACAAGCTTAAAAAAGCTATCTACCAGACAATTATTATTGTTTTCATGGTTGAGTTGTTTCAGTCATGTTTGACTCTATTTTATGGTTTTCTTCATAAAGACATTGGATGGCTTTGACATTTCCTTTTTCAATTCATTTTATAGATAAAGAACTGAAACAAACAGGGTTAAGTGATGTGCCCTGGGTCTCTCAGCTAGTAAGTGTCCAAGACCAGACTTGAACTCATAAAAATGAATCTTCCTGATTCCAAGCCCAGTGCTTTATTCATGCTGCCACCTATCTACCCCCAAAAGGATTAAGTGGAGGCAACCAGTAAAGGAAAGGCAGTAAAATTAAGTGAGATCAGGAAAGACTTCTGAAAGAAGGTAGGATTTTAGGTGGGTATCAAAGGAAAAATTCTTCCAGACCACTTGACAGAACACTTGACAGACCACTTCCAGACCACTTGACAGACCACTTTTGGAGAACAAGGAAGGATGAGAATGAGGGAAAAGAGGCAGAATCACTCTCTAGCCTTCAATATTTTAATTTAGGGACCTTTCATTTTGTTGTGCCTGGGAGCCTGATGGTTAAGCCTTCAGTAATACAAAATATATCAATTATTTTTAATTACAAATATATCATTTTAAGATGTAAAATTAACTGTTTGCACAAAGTTGGTGGACAATGCATGAACCTTACTTTCATCAGAATTAGTTCTAAGTGGGAATAGTTGTCTATATACTCTCATGGAAACCTGTGTTACCCAACAGGACACCAGAAGAGAGGGGTGAATAAGAGAAATGGAGGGTGGACAAAAGATAGGGTGAATTAGGAGAGGAGGAGGTCAGAAGAAAAATTTTTGTAAATAGTGAAAGGTTGAAAGGTGAAAGGGAGAAAGATAAACTGGAAAAATAGGAAAAAGAAAAATACAGATAATGTAGTCATAATTGTGAATGTAAATGTGGTGTCCTCATCCCCCAAAGAAGAGTTATTAAAAACCAGAACCCCACAACATTTTGCCTACAAGAAATAAATTTAAAAGAGGAAGATACCCACAGAGTTGGTTGGAACAGCATTATTATGCATCAGTTAAAGTAAAAAAAGAACAGAGGTAACAATCATTATATCAGAGAAGGCAAAAGTAAAAACAGATCTAATTAAATAAGGAAGGAAATTACATTTTGATAAAAACTATCATAGACAGTGAAACAATATCAATAAAATATGCACCAAATGATGAAGTATCCAAATTCCTAAAGGAGATATTACATGAGTTTTAGGAGCAAATAGGCAATAAAACTACACTAAGGAGGGACTTCAACCTTCCCCTCTCAGAAGTAGATAAATCCAAACTAAAAATAAGCAAGAAAGAAGTTAAGGAGATAAATAAAACTTTTGAAAAGTCTGATATAAACCTCTGGAGAAAACTTGATGAAAATAGAAAGGAATATATATATATATATTTTTCTAAGCAGTACATGTGAACTTTACAAAATTGAGCATATATTAGGGCATAAAAACTTCACCAGAAAATGTAGAAAAGCAGAGATATTAAATGTATCCTTTTCAGACCATAAATGCAATAAATTAGGAGTCAGTAAAAGGCAGCAGAAATAAAGATAAAAATTGATTGGAAGCCAAATCTTATTGTAAAGAAAAAGTAGGTTAAATAACAAATCATAAAAACAATAATTTTTTAACAACAATAACAATGAGGTGAGGACATACTAAAATTTATGAGATATAGCCAAAGCAGTACTTAGGGAAAAATTTCGATATCTAAATGCTTATATCAACAAACTAGAGAAAGAATAGATCAATGAAGTGGGCATACAAGTAAAAAAGTAAACAAAACAAAACAAGTAAAAGAACAAATTAAAGATCCCCACTTAAACACCAAATTAGAAATGTTGATAAAGGAGAGATTAGTAAAATTGAACATAAGAAAACAAACTATTAATTAAGCTAAGACACTGGTTTTATGGGGGGGGGGAGAATGAAATAGATAAATTATTAGTTAATTTGAAGAAAAATAGTGAAGAAAACCAATTTACCAGGATAACAAATGAAAAAGGTAAATTCACAACCAATGAAGAAGAAACCAATTATTAGGAATTGTATTGTCTAAATATATGCAAAAAATATGACAATATAAGAGAAATAGATGAATATTTAAAGAAATATAAACTGCCCAAACTAACAGCAGAGGACATAGAATACTTAAAATGGATAATTCGGCCTAAATTATTTTCCTATTCTAGGCTATACTAAAGTACCCCAAAACTATTTTATAGGACTAGAAAAACATGATATCAAAGTTTATCTGGAAGAACAAAAGGTCAAGAAGGTCAAGGGATCCAGTGAAAAAAATAATGAAGGATGGAAGCCTAGCTTTAGCAGATCTCAAACTGTACTATGAAATGATAATCATCAAAATCACCTGGTATTGCCTAAGAAATACAATAATGGGTCAATGGATTTGATTAGGTAATCACCACACTATAGTAAATGATCATCAGTAATCAAATATTCAATAAAGATCCAAGCTTTGGGGAGAAAAAAAATCATCATTTCACAAAAACTTCTGTGAACATTGTAAAATAATATGGTGGAAACTAGGCATGGATTAATATTTCAATACTATCCAAAAATAAAATAAAAATAGGTAAAAGATATAGAAATAAAATATCATAAACAAATTAGAACACAGAAGTTCATTTGTCATACCTGTGGATAAGGGAAGACTTTATCACTAAAGAAGACCTAGAGAACATCTGAAAGAGTAAAATGCATAATTTTGATTAGATTAATTTTAAAAGGTTTTGTACAAATAAAAGCATTGCAACCAAGATTAAAAGGGAAACAACAAACATGGGAAAAATTATAGCAAATTTCTGTGACAAAGGCCTCATTTCTCAAATATATAGAGAATGGAGTCAAATTTATAAGAACACAAGTCATTCCCCAATTGATAAATGGTCAAACGATATCAACAGGCAGTTTTTAAAAGAAGAAATTAAACCCATCTATAGTCACTTGAAAAAATGTTTCAAATCACCATTTTGTAGAGAAATGCAAATATAAACAAAGCTAAGCTACCACTTCATACATATTAGATTGGCTAACATGAAGAAAAAAGAAAATGACAAATGCTAGTTGAGATGTGAGAAATTTGTAACACTAATATATAGTTGACAGAGCTGTGAACTGATATAATCTGGAGAACATTCTCCAAAGCACCATTAAAATGTGCATATATTTTGATCCAGTCATACTACTACTAGGTCTTTATCACAAAGAAATCAAAGATAGGGGACCTCCATGTACAAAAATATACCAACTTTTTGTGGTAAGAAAAATTAGAAATTGAAGGAATGTCCATCAATTGAAAGGTATACTGGACTAGATATTATAAGAACTTGGTTTCTTTTCCTTTATGTAACATTAACTGTAAGAGCTACTACATGGTGCCTTGGATGATAGAATACTAGCCCTGGAGTCAAGAAGACTTATTTTCCTGAGTTCAAATCTGGCCTCAGACACTTATTAGCTGTGTCACCATAGGTAAGTCACTAAATTATTTGCATCATTTTCCTAATCTAGAAAATAAATTGGAGAAAGAAATAGAAAATCACTTCTATGTCTTTACCAAGAAAATACCAAGTCGATTCAGAGAGTTGGAAATGATTGAAATAACTCAACAAAAACAAAACGAACTGTGTGACTTTGATTTTATTGCTTAGCCGCTCTGGGCTTATTTCCATGCCTTTAAAATGGGGAGGATTAGAATGAATGATTTCAAAATTAACTTTCTATAATTCTAGATGCAGACACTGCAATATCTCCTAGCTTTTCCCTTAGGTTAATTTCTATATTAATAGTCTGTTTGTTTTTGTCACAGAGATAGTGACAGCTTTGTTACATTTGCTACACAGAGTATTAATTTGTCCATCAGTTACTTGCAGCCTCATTCACATTACCTGTTATGTATACAAATGTAGGATCATTGGCACTTCAGCTTTAAAAGATGAACGAGTCTTCCACTGTTTTCTGGGCCAATCCCATCATTTTATACTATATTGAACTAAAGCTCAGATCATACCAGTATGAAAGTACATAATTGGGATTTATCCCAGATACTCTGATTTAGAATCCAAAGTTCTTTCTATTACAACAGACAACTAAAGATTTACTTGGTGCTACATTAAGCACACCACAGGGAAGGGGAGGGAATAAGCATTTATTATGTGCCACTGTGTGCATTTTACAAATTTTATCCTTACCACAACCCTGTGAAATAGGTGATGCTGTCAAACCTGCTTTATAGTTGGGGAAACTAAGACAAAAAAATTTTAAGTGACTTTCCTAGCATCACATAGCTAGGATGAGCCTAAGGATGGATTTGAACTCAGCTCTCTTTCCTTTCCATTACTTAAGAGCTCTAGATATTTTTAATTTATGGTCATGGACAACAACATCAAAAATAACATTAACAACAATATTTCACATCTACTTTTTCTTCAGGCACCAAACCTTCCTATTTCTCTTTCTTCATTTTGTCTTTTTTATCAATAGTACAATCAGTCAGCCTAGTGATACTTAAGTGATATGACACAATATTAGCTTTTGTGCTGTGCAACAGCAAATTGTGTGGAACCTTCTTCTTTCCATTCATAGGTAAGGTAGCATACATGACCAATATGTAGACCAAACTGAATTAATTAATTAAGCAATGAATTAGTGTCCCTACTTTGCCACATCCCCTCCAGCATTCATTACTTTCCATAGCTGTCATGTTAGCCAATCTGCTAGGTGTGAGGTGATACCTCAGAGTTGTTTTGATTTGCATCTCTCTGATTATAAGAGATTTAGAACACTTTTCCATGTGCTTATTAATAGTTTTGATTTCTTTATCTGAAAATTGCCTATTCATATCCCTTGCCCATTTATCATTTGGGAAATGGCTTGATTTTGATTTAGCTCTTTATAAATTTGAGTAATAAAACCTATGTCAGAGGTTATTGTTATGAAGACTTTTCCCCACTTTGTTATTTTCCTTCTAATTTTGGTTGCATTGGTTTTGATTGTACCCTTTCTGCCCCCTCTCTTTTTGCTCCCTACTTTTTTTAGGGTCTGTTAAGTTCCATCCCCCCTCTCTTTCCCTCCCATTTTGTACTCCCTGCTCCCCTCCCCCATTAGTTTTCCCTTCTCACTTTCCCTGTAGGGTAAGATAGAATTTGATACCCCAATGGATCTAGATGCTCTTCCCTCTCAGAGTTTATTTCACTGACAGTAAGATTTAAGTATTACCTATTAGTACTCTCTTATTCTCCTTCTTATAATAGTATTCTTCCCCTCCCCTTCTCATGTGCCTCTTTGTGTGATATAAATTATCCTATTTTTCTTATTTCTTCAAGTTTCTCTTGGTGCCATCTTCGATTCCCCCCTCCCTTTTTCTTTTTTTTTTTTTGCATATCATCTTAAACCACTTATTATTCCAATTTCTTCCTGTGAATGACTCTTCTAATTACTGTAATAGTGAATATAATTTTTGAGAGTTACAAATAACACTTTCCCATACATTAATATAAACAATTTGATCTTACTGAAGCCTTTAAAGAAGAAAGTTTGAATAAACATTTTTCCCCTTTCACCTCTCTTTCTTATTTACCTTTTCATGTTTCTCTTGATTTTTATGTTTGGATATCAAACTTTCCACTTAGTTCTGGTCATTTCTTTACAAATACATGGAAATCTTCTATTTTGTTGAATGTCCATACTTTCCCCTGGAAGTATACAGTCAGTTTTGATGTGTAGGTGATCCTTGGTTGAAGACCCAATTTTCTTGCCTTTCTGGATATCATATTCCAAGCCTTGGGATCCTTTTTTTGTGGAAGCTGCCAAATCTTGCGTAATCCTGATTGTTGCTCCTTGATATCTGAATTGTCTCTTTTTGGCTTTTTGTAAAAATTTCTCCTTACCTTAGAAGCTCTTGAATTTGGCAATTACATTCCTGAGACTTGTATTTTTAGGATATAGTGTAGAGGGTGTTCTATGATCTCCTTCAATGTCTATTTTGCCCCTTTGTTTAAGAACATCAGTGCAGTTTTCTTGGATAATTTCTTGCAGTGTGATATCAAGATTTCTGTTAATTTCTGGGTTTTCCGGTAGACCAATGATCTTCAAATTGTCTCTTCAAGACCAGTTTTCCTGATCTATCATCTTTTCAGTGAGATACCTTATGTTTTCTTCTATCTTGTCAGTCTTTTGACTTTGCTTTATTTATTCTTGCTGTTTTGCAAGATCGTTGGCTTCCAGTTGCCCAATTCTGGTCTTTAAGGCCTTATTTTCTGATATAATCTTTTGATTTTCCTTTTCAGTTTGGTCTATCCTGATTTTTGTGGCTCTCAGATGTTTCTCCAAATGGGAGTTGTTGTCCTTTAAACTGTTATTTTCTTTTTGAACTATTTCCCACTTTTCTTGCTGCAAGGTTTCCATTTTTTAAATTTTGGTAATCTCCAAATTAAATTCTTCAAGAGATTGTGGCCAATTCCCATTATTTTTGGAAGTTTTGGATGGATTTATTTGTATTTCCTCTTCTGTTATTTCCTCTGTAGTCCGGATTTTTCCTCCTTAAAAATTATCTAGGGTCAACCCCTTCTTCTTGTTTTTCTTGGTGTTACGAAGTTGTTCCTGGCCACTGTTTGCCATTACTATGGTGGTTTTTCCTTCCTGTTCCAGACAGAAATCTGAGTGAGGAGGGCAGGCTCTCTGAACATGGAGGTAAGGAGCAAGGATTTTGCCACCTCTTGAGTCTTTACAGCTTCTACTGCTTGCTACCCTTCTCTGTTCAATCTCCCTGTTGGTGCCCATGGTCTGTGCTCTTCTGCCTGCTGGGGTTTCAAGTCTAGCTGCTCTCAGAGGTAGGTCTTTGGTGATCTTAGTCAGCTGCCAAAGACCTAGAGGTGCCCCTCACTCACTCACCAATTCTAGACTGCGCTAGCTCTGACTCTGGCTCTGTAGGTGGTATGGGGGAGGGTAGATCAGCTTGTGTTTTGGTGGAAGCTTTTTTATCCCCTTAGTGTGGAAATGCCCAAATCCCACATACCTTATATGCTGTGCCCTACTGTAGAGTCCCCTTGTTCATATGAATTTTTTTTTTGGCCTTTTGAGGTAGTCTATATCAGTAGGTGGTGAGGAGAGGAAGAGCCCTGTGTCTAGACATGTTTACCTAGAAGTATATCTATTTAATTTTTTAAAGAATATTTTCCATGCTTTCTTGATTCATGTTCTCTTCATCCCTTCTTCCTCCAGGAGCTAACAAGCAGTTCCACTGGCTTATACACGTCTTATTACTCAAAATCTATTTAGATATTATTAATATTTGTAATAGAATAATGTTTAACAAAACCACAACCCCAAATCGTATACTCATATTCTTTTTTGTAAGTTCCCCAGCATTGTTCTTGATCATCATATTGCCATTAGTAGCAGTCTATTACATTTGATCATCCTACAATGTTTCAGATACTGTGTACAATGTTCTCTTAGTTCTGCTAATTTCACTGCACATTAGTTCATGAAGGTCTTTACAATTCTTATATAAATCAAGCAGTTCATCATTCCTTATTGAAAAATAGTATTTCATCATATGCCACAATTTGTTCAGCCATTCCCCATAGTTTCTTTATCTGAAAATTATTTATTCATATCCTTTTAATATTTGTCAAATGGGGAATGTTTTGATTTCTTGTAAATTTGACTTTATTTAGAGTGATCTTAAATGGAATTTCTCTTTCTAACTCTTGCTGCAAGATTTTTGTTGGAAATATATAGAAATGCTGATGATTTGTGAATTTATTTTGTATCCTGCAACTTTGCTAATGTTATTAATTATTTCCACTAGTTGATTTTCCAGGATTCTCTAAGTATATATCATCATATAATCTCCAAAGAGTGATAGTTTAGCTTCCTCCTTAGAACTTCCTTAGAAAGAAGATATTTGTCAGAAAATTTTGTTATAATTTTTTCCCAGTTTATTGCTTCCCTTCTAATTTTGGTTGCATTGATTTTATTTGTACAAAACCTTTTTAACTTTAATGTAATCAAAATTATTCATTTTATATCTTGTAATGTTTTCTATCTCTTGCTTGGCCTTAAATTTCTTCCTTTCCACCCTAGTGCAAATACTAATAATAAGGAAATGGGTCTTGTTTGATGGCACATGTTAAATCCAGTGGAATTGTGCATCAGATATGGGAGGGAAGGTGAGGGAATGGGACGGAAGGACATGAGTCTTGTAACCATGGAAAATTATTCTAAACCATCTAATTAAATAAAATTAAAAAATAAATATCTTCCTTTCCCATAGATCTGGCAGGTATACCATTATATTTTCACATAATTTAATTATGATTTCCCTCTTTTTATTTAAGTGATTAACCCATTTTGAATTTATCTTGGTATAGGCTGTGAGATGCTGATCTAAACCTAATTTTTACCTTACTGTTTTCCAATTTTCCCAGCAGTTTTTTTTTCAGATATTGAGTTCTTGTTCCAAAAGCTGGGATCTTTGGGTTTATTGAACACTAGCATGCTGAGGTCATTTAAACCTAATGTATTTTATTGATCCACCCTTCTATCTCTTAGCCAGTACAATATTGTTTAGATGATCTCTGCTTTGTAGTACAGTTTAAGATCTGGTACTGCTAGGCTCCCATTCTTCACATTTTTTTTTCATTAGTTCCCTTGATATTCTTGATTTTTTGTTCTTCCAAATGAAGTGTGTAATAATTTTTTCTAGTTCTATAAAAAAGTTTTTTGATAGTCTGAAAGTTATGGCATGGAATAAGTAAATTAGTTTAGGTAGGATTGTCATTTTTATTATATTAGCTCTTCCTACCCATGACCAATTGACATTTTCCCAATTGTTTAGATCTAGTTTTGTTGTGTAAAAAGTGTTTTGTAATTACATTCTTATAATTCCTGAGTTTGTCTTGACAACTAAATTCCCAAATATTTTACATTATTTAGAGCGATCTTAAATGGAATTTCTCTTTCTAACTCTTGCTGCAAGATTTTTGTTGGAAATATATAGAAATGCTGATGATTTGTGAATTTATTTTGTATCCTGCAACTTTGCTAATGTTATTAATTATTTCCACTAGTTGATTTTCCAGGATTCTCTAAGTATATATCATCATATAATCTCCAAAGAGTGATAGTTTAGTTTCCTCATTACCTACTTTAATCCTTCCAATTTCTTTTTCTTCTCTAATTGCTACTGCTATTGTTGCTTCTTAACTGGACTAATTAAGTAAATTCTATCTATCTTCCTTGCTTCTTTAGTTTATTTATTCTTCACTCCATCCTCCATGTTGCTTCCACAACAATATACAAAAACAGCTCTGACCATTTCAAGCTTCTCAAAAAAAAAATAAATCCAGCAGTTTCCCTCCCAGTTTTTGCTCACCAAAGTTCAAACTCCTTATACAGGAATCCAAGGCATCTTCCTGAACCCCACTGGTTTTTTTTTTATCTTCCCAACCTTTTAATAAAATTCCAGATTACTTTTTTCCCACAAAGCATCAACCCTGTGTTCACCTGGTAAACCACTTCCCAACACATTCTCTATATTTTCCATTTCGTTGTCTTTGTTCATTCTATTTTTGCCAGCTACAATGACCTTTCTCCTGCCTTCTTCCAAAAAACCTAGCACCTCAATCTCTGTGTTCAAAACCCAATTGTTTTTAAGTCCCAGCCCCAATGCCACCCCTTCCAAAAATCTTCCCCTGACCTATTTTTTTCAGTAGAGATCTACATGACATTCTCTAGATTTTCAGAACATGGTACCTCTCTGATTGTCCTTTTATATCCTTCCTTGTCCTGATATCTTACAAGAATTGGTGGCTGTCACTTTAGAGGACAGAATTGACTAGGAAATACCTAGTCTTTTCTGCTTCCTTCATTTTGCTGGTTTGGATGAATCCTTCAAGGCCTTACTAATCTTCCAAAAAGGGTAGAGTGTGGCTTAGGATTTGATCTTTCTTCCTTTACCTCTTGCTTCTATCTACATTCCTTTTCTCCGGATATTTAATCATCCATACTCTGATACAAATATTATCTCTTCATTTTTTCTGGGGATAACATAATGTTGTGTATTCACATGGTTCACTTCTCTCTTCATCTATGGAATTTAAATCCAATGAATAAATATTAGTACTATAACAATAACCCAGAACTCTCAATTAGGAAAATTCCTAAACTCTAAGAAGTTTTATACTATTTTTTATTTAAATTGTAGGATTGTATCTCCTGCTAATATTTTGCTTCTATGCATTTAAGGCAAGATCAGGATACCTAAATATTTAGGTAACTGATTATGGCATTTCAATTTCAATATGTGATGCTGTGCTATTGAAATTCAAATTTTTCTTTTAAAACACTTACCTTCTGTCTGGAGCAGGAAGTTGAGTATGAAGAAGAGAGATTGACCAGAGCAGTTTGGCTCATAGAAAATGGGGAGGGGAAGGTTTAAAGTAAAAGATGTCTAGGATGAGAGAAGGGTGACAAGTTGTAAAGACCCTTAAATGCAGAACAAAGACTTAACATCTGATCCTGTAGATCAATCAATAAACATTTATTATGTACCTATTATATGCCATGCACTGTGCTAAGATAATAGAGAGCCACTGGAATTATTGAGGAAGAGATTTGTGATATAGCTAACCTATATCTTATAATATCTATTAATATTAATATATCTATGATGTATGTATAGTGTATCTATGCATATATTTATGTATGGAGACTGTTCCAAAATTCTTAGTACTATTTTTAACTTTAATGAATATTATTTTGTGATTGTTCAGTTAAGTCATGTCTGATCCTTTGTTTCCCCATGGATCATAGCTATCCATGTGGTTTTCTTGGCAAGGATACTGCAGTGGTTTTGCTATTTCCTTCTCCAGTGGGTCTTTTTTTTTAAGGAATCAGAGGTTAGGTGACTTATCCAGGGTCACATAGCTAAGAAGTGCTTAAGGCTAGATTTGAACTCAGGATCTCTCTGACTCCAGACCTAGCACTCTATCTATCTACTGAATCCCTTAACTGCTTCATTACTGAAATAATTTATTATTTAATAGCTATTAAAGCATTAAACAATATTTAGAATTTGGGGATACATGTAGGATGTCCCAAAATTCATATTGTTCTTTTAAACTTCAATATAGCATATATAAATATACATATATATTTAATTCAATATACATATATGTTTATAAATGTGGGGTTGTGGGAGTATCTGACAGCTCAGATGCATAGAGCAATAGACTTGGGAGTCAGGAGGACTTGAGTTCCATCTGTTTCTCAGACACTTATTTCTCTGTAACCATACTGGAAAAATCGAATTTCTTAGCTTCAATTCTTATATATGCAAAATGAGGGTAATAATACAACTACCTCAGATGATTCTTATGAGGATCAAATGAGATAATTTACATGCAAAGCACTTAAAGTATTAAATTCTGGCTTCTATCATGTATATTAATGTATGTACACATATACACACATAAATATATACATCACAATTACTTAAATATTGCTATATATGTACCCACACTCATGTAAGTAATATATATAGATCTAAGTATGTTAATCACTTATATAGGCTTTATTTGGATTGAGATGTATGTACATATTTATGCATTTTATCTATTTCATATATATTCAAATTTTATTATTATATTTGCATTCCTATATTATAATACAAATATATAATATGTCATATGAATATATTCTGTTCATGAATTCTATTCATAATTCATATACATTCAGATTTTCATATACTTCACTTACTGAAAATCTCAGGATCCTATTTAGTTATAAAATGCTGTTATTTCTAATTATATGCATATATCCTTACATAGATAGCTGTATTTAATCAGACAACTATGTGGCACAGTGCATCCTGTGCTTGTTTTGGAGTCAGAAATATATGAGTTTAAATATAGTGCAAGGCACTTACTAGCTGTATGACCCTGAGCAAATCCCTCAACTTCTGCTTGCCTCAGTTTCCTCAATTGTAATGAGGATAATAAAAAGCAACTATCTTACAGGATTGTTGGGAGGACCAAATGAGATAATAATTGTCAGGTGCTCAGCACTGTTCTTGGCTTATAGAATGCACTATAAAAATACCTCTTCCCTTTTTTTTCTCACCTCCCACTGCTGATCAGTATATGCACATTATATAAATTTGTATCTATTCCTAGATACATGTACACATGCATCTGTATGGATGACTGTGCATGTATAGATGTGCTTCTAAATAAACTTTTCATATGTATTGTCAGTCCAGTAAACATTAATTAGGCATTGTGTTCAGCCCTGGGGGTATAATTAATACAAGATATACAATCTTTCCCTTGTGAAGCTTACATTCTCAAGGAAGAGACCACATTCCAAAGGAGTCAGGAGAGATGGGGGAGACCAGGGGGCATAGATATGAAACCAGGCAGAGCTCTAGATGCAAAGTGGAATGTGTTGAGAGTCTAGTTTCTGCCTTCTATAAAGGAAGGCATTGGGAGGAATTTGGTACTTTGCTCTCTGGGAAGAGGAGAGGAGGCTGAGCAAGGTGGTGTCCATCAGATGATGTAGCAACCTTGTGATGAAATTAGAAAGTAATGACCTTATCCTGGGAAGGGCATCTTGTTCTGTGGAGATGACATCCAGAAGAGCAATAGATGCAAAGTGTAGTACACACACACACACACACACACACACACACACACACACACACACATACACAGAGGCATATACATATGCATATGCACATGCACATACATATGAACACACATATATACAAGCACAAACATCTTTACATATACTTCAGAGCAGAAACAGGCTGTCTTTCAAGATCACTTCCTAGCTTAGTGAAAAGTTCTATTTTGTGATTGCAGACCATGAAAGGATATGAGATGCTGGTGATGTCTCCTCTGAAAATAACCCCAAAGAATGTGACTTCAGGATGTAGTGCTATCAGATCTTTGGAAAAATGAAAGTCCCCCCCTTTTTTGTTTGCATCCATTAATTTTTTTCCTAAGTCTCATCACCATAGCATGATCACTGGGAAGCACTTTAAAGGAGAACAAAATCAATGATGGGGGTGACACTCAGAAATTTAATAATGTTTTGTTCAAGGCAACCTTGGCTAAAATGTATTTTTGGAACATTTACTATTGAAAAGGAGGTAAGACAATGGAATTTCTCTTTTTAAATAAATATTGAATAACTGGATAATTGCTTGTTAATCACATTTTGCAATTACTATTCCCCTGTTCTAAGAGACACAATCTTTTTTCTGCTTTTCTCCTCACATTTATGGTAAGAATGAGATGTAGTTTGGCCTTTGACAAGGGAATGGAATGGGTTCCACTGGCCTTCTGGGGAGGAGGAACAACACTAACAAAAAAGAACAAAAAAGATGTTTGAGGACTCTGATATCCATGAACTGTGGCAGGCCTGACTGTGCCTCTTCCCAGGCTAGCCCCATTTGAACCAACTTCCTGAGAGCTGCTGGTAACGCTCACGAAGGACTTATATAATGCTGAAAATTCTAGAACTGAAATTTGAAGTCCTCAAAACCAAAGTGGAAAAAATATTCTTGAAGTTTTCCATAGTGGCTTCAGAATTAGAAGACCAAAGAGGGCAAAACTAAGGGTTATCTGTGAGAAGAGAGGGGGCTGGGGAGAGAATTCTCTCTAAAGAAAGGTCTAGGGGAGAGTATAGAAGAAAAGAGACAGATAGAAGGAAAAGCTGTAAAAGATCTCTCTGAGAAAGGTCATTCCAATTGATGTAGGTTTTTCTGTTCTGAATCCCTTTTTATGTGCTTAGCTGTTAAATGTTAAATCTTTCCATTTTAAAATGGACTTCAGTTTCAGCACAGAATCAGGCCACTAACCCCTGTAAATGATGGCGGGGCTCTACATATGTATTTCATTTTGTGCTCATGCTTTCTATTTTTCTTATTTGGTACCCTGATATAAGGGCAGTTATCTGACTGAAATGTCATTGTGAGAGCGTGTATTGATATTCCCCTTGTCTGTGTGCCTCAGGGACATTCTCTTCTGATGGATGTAACAGATGTCAGAGTTTACACCTGTTCTTAACTGTAAAATGTATATATTAACCAACAAAAATAAAGTTTCAAAATAATATGATTTGATACTGGAAATGTTATGTAAATAGATACAAGCTGTGGAGAAACAGAAGAATCCTCTCGTTTGAAAAATACATGATTTTTGGAAAATAATTCAAGTTTGAAATCAAAAGGTAGAGTCTAGATTAAATAGTTGGTATGTGGTAACTAAATACGGGTTAAATTAAATTATAGGTAGCTTAAGTGAATTGTTTCCTGATTCCCACACACGTCATTTTGCACTCTGCCTTGTCATTGAACAAAGCAGGGTTTTAAGGAAAAGATCAAGAGAAAATGCTGAGAATGTTAATGAGAGCTCTCAATCCATGAATGGAAAAGAAATAAAATCACTTTATAAGGTTATTTAATAGGTTGTTTATAGTTATGTTCTTTTAAAGTTATATGTCAATTGCATTTCTCTACTAGATTATAAATTACTTAAGTGCAGGGATTATTATGTCTTATTTATCTCCCTTAGTATGCATGGTAGGAGCTAATTAAGATTTTTAAGACTATATGAATATATTTATTAAGTAGGATTAGCAACTGAGCATATTGAAAGAACAAAAAATTAGTCATATGATTTTTAGATTTGCAAAAAACTTAGGTGCCTTCTTCTCCTGGTCCTCACCCAATGCCTAAAATTCCCTTTAAAATAAATACTCAACAAGGAAACATCCAGCCTTTGCTTTAATGCCTCCATTATTAGAAAGGTCATCATTCGCGGTAACAGTTTCTTCCATTAATAAATAGTCCAAATTGTGACAAAAATCTTACTTATGTAGAGATAAAATTTACCTCAGTAAACCCATTAGACTGTGTGGTGAAAAAGAAAAACAAAGATGTTATAATTTCTACACATTGGTCCTGCTTTTGCCTTCTGAAGCGACAGTTTTGCTTCTTTATCTTGTCAGTTCTCCAAATATCTGCATGCATCTGTGATAGCATCTCTTAAGAATTTTCTTCCCTCAAATAAATGCTAGTTCTTCTAACTATTCTGTAGATGACAAAGTGGAGAGCACATTGGTTCAGTAATGAGGAAGACCTAAGTTTAAATCCAGATCCAGATATTTATGAGTTTTATGACCATGGACACTTTCATATCTGTCTGCCTTTGTTTCCAAATCTATAAAATGGGGACAGGAGCATGTGCCTCATAGGGTATTATGAAGGTAAAATGAGATGATATTTGTAAAGTACCTTGCAAAGCTTAGAGTGCCATCTAAATAAATGCTAATTATTATTATGTGGCACAGGTTGGAATCTCTGTCATCTTGGTAAATCTCCTTTGGGTACACATCAGCTGTTCAACATTCCTCTTCATCTAAGTTTCCACAAATTGAATACAATATTCCATATATGCTGTAAGCAGTATGGTTTGCAGGATAATTATTCTCTCCTTGGCTCTCTATCTTATTAATGTAGGCTATGATCTATTTAATTTGCTTCATGTATGCATTTATATGTATATATTTCACATATTTATTTACTTGCTTATTTGTTTATTGCAGCCAAATCAAACCATAGAGCCAGTGGAGAATATCATCTAACTCTACTGGGAGTCGCAAAGATCTCAGTTCAAAACTTTTCTCACACCCTAATTAGTTGTGTTAACCTGCACTCGTCACAATCCTTTTGTTCCTCAGTGATCTCATCTGTAAGATGATGATAATTCAACATTTTATTTCCTGAGGTTTTCATTAGGTTCAGATGAGACATGTATAAATAAAGTGCTTCACAAAACTGAAGATGCTATAGGAATAGTCACTATTATCCACTCATATAATGACTTCAGTCAAAAATCCTTTTTTAGGAGTGTGTTTTAATTTGAGGAATCATCTAGTCATATCTCCTCCATTCTGTATTTTCACAATGTTGTTTTTTTTAACTGAAGAGTAGATCCCTGCATTGATCAATCCTAAATTTTATCCCTTTTCATTTAGCTCATGGCTTTAGGCAGTTACAATGGTTTTGGATTTGGATTTTGACCCTCAGGCCAGCAACTTAACCTAATTAGGTTCCTTTTATGCTACACGTGTGATTAGTATTTAATCAGTGTTTTCATTCTCTTCATTTAGTTAGTCAACATGCATCCATAAATGATTACTATGTACCAGGAGCTATGATAAGTATTGGGGATGCAAAGATTGATAAATTCTTTGAATGAGAAATATTAAGAATAAGACAGAAGGCACAAAGCTGTTTCCCATTAAAAAGGACCCCATCCAACTTGAGAAAGCTCTCACATCCATCACCTTTTGGCTGTTCAATCCACCTAATTGTACTGTCATCTTGTTTGAAACACAAACTCTTCATGCTTGACAACTAGGGAACACTCCGAGATACCAAGCAGAAAAGGTTTGTATCTATATTGTAAACATGTCTTAACAAGTATCACATACACTGAGAAGAGACTAAAAAGGGATAGAACTGTAGATATCTCTGTCTTGCTCTTATCTATCAATCTTTATCTCTAATAAATGCTTAGATAGCTGAGTTCCAAAAATGTCAGAGAAAATGTGGCTATATAACCATGCTATTGTGACCCAACTGGTGTTATCTCACTTTGATCTAAATTATATCCATACATTTGATATCACAGCAATAAAGAATTAACATCACATCTCACAACAGCATTGCCACCTAGGTCAACAAATAATAATCTGAACAAAACCAGAAAATACAAAGAAGGCTATTATATACTCTTAAGCTTATGGAGTCTTATGCGCTCTCTCTCTCTCTCTCTCTCTCTCTCTCTCTCTCTCTCTCTCTCTCTCTCTCACTCTTTCACTCTCTCTCTCTCTTCTTTCCTCTCTCCCATCTCTCCCTCTGTCTATCTCTTTATCCCAGTCTCTCTCCATCTCTTTGTATCTATCTCTCCTTTCTCAGTTCTAAATTCTCATCAGTTACTGATTATAAATTAAGAGATCTTGTTTATTGCACTGTCTAAGTCATCAAGATATATGGAAAAATAAATGCTAAAATTGCTGGGATATAAGATAATGTCTGAATATAAAAACAATCTCATAGATTACATTTCTAGTCATTCCCCCTTATTTATCATTAACAGAAAACAACAGAGGTAGCCATGGGGGGAAAAACACACACAAAACACATCCCATGCCAATTTTGTTATTCCAACACTATTCTCAAAGCAATAATTCTGGAAGTAATCCAAATAGAAACACAATTGAATCTTATTCTGCAATTTAAAGAATTTGACATAGAAATGATCAGAACTAATGAAATACCAAAGGTGGAATAAATGGGACCCAAGGACAAGATAGTCTAAAAAAATCCTACAATATCAATTTTACATAAAAGATAAAGTGACTCTAACTCACTGGGGCAATATTTCATTTCATGCAAAGAAATGTGGATAATTATGAAATTAAGGAACATGATAACTGCACATAATGATATGATCACTGTAAGACTTCTTTAAGTCATCTTAATTTTTATTACCTGATTTGACTTTCGTTCCGATCTTTTATTTTTTTATCTGCCAATTTTTCTCCCAACTGTAAGCACAGTTTGAGATTGTATCTTTCCTTTCTTGTTCATTTTTTCCCCTTACTGTTTCCATCTGTTGTAAATTAAGTTAAGCAGCATTTTGGCAGATAGGAAACATTTCAGAAGTTATCTATTGCACCCATGATATTCAAGTTTCTCGCACAAGGGACATTTTTACTTGGGGGTAGCAAAATCTGTCATTGGTTTTAACTACCTAATCCTCACTATGTCATTTCACACTCCATTTTAAATGTGTGGGCAAATAAACAAAGTTGCCCCATTTGCAATGTTTTTCTCGTGGGTTTGTGACCAGTATTCTATTGTGCCTAGGGTCCTCAATGTGGAGATATTACCAATGGCATGGGGCATGCAGGGGAATTCTTCCATGGTTACAGTATCACCAGACAGATGTTGCTTTGGTGATATTATTCCACATGCTGGGTACAGCACACCATCCATCTTCATCATCACTGCTGTGAGGATTAAGTGATGTGATTCCAAAGAGAGAAAGCAGGCCCAAGGATAAAGAATGGAAATAAAAATTCTAGGAAAAAAAAAATTTGGTCCATTTTCTCCTCTCCCTGGAACTGTTTAAATTTCATAGCAAAGGAAAAAAACCCTCGAGGTATCAATATAATTTGTTAGTAACTTATTAACAACTCTTAAATATTGATACAGCCTAAGGTATGTGGGACTTCAGGTGACTTGCCCAGAGGGCTGTATGAGCAGGGTGTCAAGTATTGAGGGAAGAAAAGAAAGTCATGAATTTGTTTTTAATTAGGTGGACCCTGGAGTGATCAAGGTGGGATCTCAGACCAAAATATAGTCACAAAACATGTCTTTGCTTCTAGTGTTCTAGTCTCTCTCCCTTTTTTCAAAAGACCTCTATTGTACCAGCATCACACTTTCCCCCAAAAGATTCTTTTATCATATTGTGCCCACGACCAAGAGCCTATAGTGATTCCCAGCATCAATGCAATAGAGTCCAGATTCCCCAGTCCAATAGTCAAGAGCCTTTGCTCAAGCCTAAACAACCTTTCTAACCTTTTCTCTTTCTAATTCATTTTAATCAACTTCTCTATTTAATGTACCCCCAACATACCTGTTTCTGAACCTTTCTTTATTAGGTCACCTTTTATCTCTCCAATTCTTAGGCATTTTCAGCATCCAGCTTAAGGTCTATTCACCTAATCTATTATAAAAACTTTTGTTTCTGCCATCCATTATGTAATGCCTGTGTTGTTCATTATATTTTTATGTGTACATCTCTTATCTCCTCGGCTAGACTATAAGTGCCTTGGGAGTAGAGAGTGCATCTTATACTTCTTCTTACACCCCAGGGAACCTAGTAAAATGCTTTGCCACACAGCAGGCATTTGGTAAGCACCTGTTCATCAATTAGAGAGGCAGCATGTTGCAAAGGAAAAGATGTTGCACTTGGACTCATAGGACCTGAGTTCGGATCACATATCTGACATAGATCTGGGTGACAGGGACAAATCACTTAATCTCTGAATCTCTAGCCATCAGTTGCCTCATCTGTAAAATGGACTAGACAACTTTTAAGATTCCTTATTGATCTATATCTATGTTTTTTCTAACTGGAACAAAGTGTTCATCCCAGGGGTTTTGCAATGAATTAAAGTCTATGAAAGGAAAAGCTCAGAGAAAAGATACAAAGACTAAGATGAGAGAGAGACAGAGACAAAGGGAGATGAGAGAGAGAGACTGAGAGACAGACAGAGAGAGAGACAGAGAGAGAGAGACAGAGACAGACAGAGACAGATTAAGGAACTTTGAATTAACATATAAAGGAAAGAGGTAAAATGACTTAGGTTTAAATCTGGACCATGTTTTATGTTCCACTATACCTCCTACACTCCCAGGCCAATACATGAGTCCAGCACGAATAGCTACAAATTTGCTTTTACTTCACTTCTGTTACAGCCTTTCTAGCAAGTTAATTCAGCTATTTGGGCTCTTGTTCTATTAAAATGTTGAAGTCTGGAATGTAGCAATCTCTGAAGAATACATATTATAGATTATCCAAAGGATTTAAAGTGTCCCAAATCCTGTTTTTATTTGCTAACCTTATGCAGAATCAGTATCAGTGTCTGTTGGTCACAGCTAGTTGAAAAACAAAACAAAACTACTAGCACTCATGACGCAAATAATAGTGCTTAGGCTAGATCAAGAGATAAGGGGAATTTAATAGGAGCAGAATATGACTCCTATTTATGTGCCCAGAAAATATTCGAGCCAAACTGGACTGTATATAATGTTCTATGTACAACCTCAGTGGTGTTGGAAAGCCCTTTTCTTGTGACTGAAAATATTGTCCTTTTCCTCCTCATCCTATTAGGATTCCTAGTTCCCCTCTGCACAATTCCATATTCACTTGACAGCCCTACTCACCAATTCTCATGAAAACTTGTCCCTTGCTGAAAGTATTTCTACTAATATATTTTGTTCCTACTCACCTGTATGTGTTTTCCTTTCATTGAATAATCTACCTGAGGACAAAAACCATTGTCTTCCTTCCTTCCTTCCTTCCTTCCTTCCTTCCTTCCTTCCTTCCTTCCTTCCTTCCTTCCTTCCTTCCTTCCTTCCTTCCTTCCTTCCTTCCTTCCTTCCTTCCTTCCTTCCTTCCTTCCTTCCTTCCTTCCTTCCTTCCTTCCTTTTTTCTGTATCTTAAGTTCCTAAATACATGTGGAAGGAAATTGGATTGAATTAGATTTCAGAAAATCTGGTACTGTGTCATTCTATAGAGGATTCTAATGGGGTATTTATTCCAGTGATAACATCCTCTGGAAAATGACATTCACATTTACTAAATCTTACAACAAAGGAACAGGTTAAACTATACTCTCTACACCCATCATCCCCAGGTATTGACCCTTATTTGGCAGATAAATTCCCATTCATCTGTGTATCTACAGTTTTCCTAGGAGAAGAGACAAAAACAATTTAGCTATTGCAATGAAACTTCTAGGCTCTCAAATGTGTGATAAGTAACTATTAAACATGAATTAGCCTCTCAGATATCCTTCAGTTACTACAAAAGGAACGAGAAAACTAAAAAATAACATTAACAACAACAAAAAGGTGATCAAAATATGCTCTGACTAGGAGAATAACAAACAAAGACAGTAAGGGTTATATTGGGGACACAGAGACATAATTGGATTCCTCTGCCAACCCTAGTAATTAAAATGGAGACATTCAGTACCTTAGTTGCTTTGCAATCCCATAATATGTTTGAGATTAACAACCCTTGAATCTGGGTTTTACTACTATATTATCTGGAAATACAGTATGCATCTCTTGCCAATTTCAGCACCCACAAATTGAGGGCCCTGCCAGGCTGTCAGGATTTAGAAGTAGTCAGGGAAGCACACATAGATGGTGAAATCATATCTCCTTTGCCTTGCATAAATATTTTGGTCAAAATCAAGGAGGGGGAAAGAGGAGGAATCTTCACTGATTTAAAGCTCCATTAGGCTATCTGTAAGAACTGGTGGCTCATCTGCCCAGCAGCACTGCTTTGCATAGCACTTAAAGGTCTTGCCAGCATTTTTTGATCGCTTGCCAGTGCCTGGTAAAAATGAAAGCCATGTAAAATGCATTGTTAGCCTGAGCTGCCTAGAGAGAGCTCAGGTATCTGAGAGGGGACCCATGGGTTCATTAATGCATTCCCATGTGTGAGCCTAGGCTTTAGACCTCAGCCTCCTCCACACTGGGGAGGGTGGCATTTCAGCATCATTTCACCAGTCATTAGTGGTTGTGCTTCTGGGATTCCCTGTGGGCAGTGGGCCATTCCATGACAGCAGACAGGCAGAAGCACAGCTGCCAGCCAGCCTGCTTACCTGTGAATGGCCCTGATGACTGGCAGACTTTTGTTTTAAAATAATCTAGTGGAGTCTAGACGTGGTCATTTTAGTATTCTTTCCCATTTGGGAGTGATGAAAGCCTTTGTTCAAAGTGTTTGACAAGCACAAAATATGGAAGATATTGAGTAAACAGGAAATGTGCTATCATTATCATTAATAGAGTTAATTTCTCCTTCTATCCATATCTTTATACACATTGTACCTGAAAGGCACTACCTCCTCCCACTGACATTGTGCAAGCCCTAGCTTCCACCAGAGCATGACTCTGAAGGGCATTTTCTATGAGAAGACTTTTCAGATCACTAGCTTTTAGCACTCTCTTCTTTTGGAAACAACTTAGTATTTTATATTTATTTGGTTTTGTAAGTTATATATATGTTTATATAAATAAATATGTTGTTCATCCTTTTTTTTCTTTGCAGAAGACCAACGATATCATGAGGGGGCTCTTGACTTGCACATAAATTCAACTTAAGTGAGGCAGAACTACACAAAATCATCAGCTTCACTCACTCTTTCAGTCCAATGGCAAGAAAAAAGTCAGGACCACTGGCAAAGGTCCAGGATAATTGCAGATGACCTTGATATCTTAGATGTCTGGCCAAGCTCCAAGAACTCCACAGCCCCTGCTTCAGGTGCCTTCATGGCCTTTGGAACAAATTGTTCTCATCATGATAGAGGAAGTATTCCATGTTTGAGTTAGACATCCTACTAACTCACTGATGAGTTTGAGGACTGTCAGCTACCTTCAGTCTTGTTTAGTCCACCTGTCAAGATGGTTTTATATATTTTTTCACAAATAAGATATATGTGCATATATAGCTTAGTTGTATATATTTATTTACCTGTCACATAATTTGACTGTGAACCTCCTGAGGGCAAGAGACTCTTATTTCTGCCTTTGAATCCCCAGAGCCTTTCATAGTGTACATAATAAGAACTTAAATGAGTTTATTTAGTGAAATCAAATAGTCTCCCCCAAAAAGCACAGAGAACCTCTAAATGTGTTTCTAGACTGATTCTCCTATCTCTTAAAATATTATCTGTGTTAAGTTTATTTGTGGTTAGACTCTGAATATATAAAGGTGGTCACCAGGGAATTAATTTCAAAATCCCAAAATGAATTACTAAAGTAAATGGAATTTATGGTAGTTTATTTACAATATTTACAATAGAAGGAAGATATTAAAGAATGAAAGAGAGAGAAAATTTTGGCTTCTTCTGATACCAGTTAGAATTTCTAAGCCCCAGCCAGGGGAAGAGAGTCTCAAGATGTTGGACCTTTCCTGGAGGCTTTATGCCTCCAGAAAGGTGGGGTCACTAAGTCAGCTAGAATTTCTAAGCTCCAGCCAGGGGAACAGAAAAGCAAGACCACTAAGTCAGCCTTTCACTCACCAATGGTGACTGTCTAAAAAGAAGTCTGAGTGTCGGTCTTCCAGTCACTCCTCTAAGTCAGTGCCCAAATTTCTGAACAAATGTCCATCTTCCCTCCAGCTCCAAGTGACTGATCCTTCACTCCAAGCCTGGGTGACTGACTGTCCTCTTCAGTCTTTTTTCCCTCTATTTAAAGACCTTTTTCTCTTGTGTCACCTCCTCTAAATTTTCATGTCTACCAATCACAGCAGACACTTTTCTCCAAGACTGCCCATTCTTTAGTTCTTACCATCTTTGGTTAGATTTTATCTTTTGGGGTTACTTAAATCCTCTTTTGCTAAGTTCACCATCTGTAGTTACTTAACACCTTTTTGTGGTTAATTCACCTTTTGAAGTTACTTAACACCTTTTTGTACTTAAAATCTAAAAACAGATTGTAGTTTATAATTCTAGCTTCACTATAAAGGAAGAGCTAAGTGCCTTCATTGGTACAATCAGGAGATTACAATTTTACCTTCACAATAAAGAAAGAGCTAAGTATCTTCATTGTTACAATCAGGAGATAGCTAAATCCAATCGTCACATCTGGTTATGAACACCAAGCATTATTTACATATGATGTTACCCTCTTTGATAAAAAATGTGTATTTAAAAAGATTTGAACATATTTGTGGAATAAGAATATTTTGGACTTTAACTAAAGGAGTAAAAGTAGAATGAAGTTTTAACTTCACTCCTACCCCACTATGAGCCAGTTCTGGTCCCAACTATCTTTTGGTACAAAGACTGTCCGTGTTACAGAAGAAAAATCTAAGAAAATGTTTGGAGAAAATTAGGAGAATGGGAAAAATATGTGGGAAAAAACTTTCAAATAGTAATTTTTCAAGAATATTTTTTGACCTTAGTATTTTTTTAAATTTGTACCCAATTCTCCCCCTCCACTCTTCCCTCCCTTTTCTCCTACCCAAGATAGCAAGTAACTTGATATAGATTTTAGGTGTGTAATAATATAAAACATTTTTACATACTAGTCATTTTGTGAAAGGGAACTCAAACAAAAATACTGAAAAAATGTAATATGGTTCAGTCTTCATAGTTTTTTCTTTGTAGGTAGATGATGTTTTTCATCATGAGTACTTAGGGATTGTTTTGGATTACTATATTGCTAAGAATAGCTAAGTCACTCACAATTGTTCATCATATAATACTACTGCTTCTATGCATAGTGTTTTCCTGTTTCTGCTTACTTCACTCTACATCAGTTCATATAGGTCTTTCCAAGTGTTTTTTTATTTTTTTTTAATTCTTCATTAGGGATACACTCTACTCATTTCTATCCACCCTCTCATTCCTAGTGCAACTATGATTTGCCCAATATATTTAATTAATCAATAAGCATTTATTAATTACCTACTATGGTACTTGCCCTGTGCTAATACTTGATAAAAAAGAAATTAAATCTCCAACCCCCAGTAAAATAATCAGTGTCTCCTTATAATTGGTCAGAATTCAGATGTCTGTCTGAAGGGAACAGTAAACTTAACTGAGCCTCAGAAAATCACAAATTGGTCTTGGAATAAATTGATATCATGGGTATATGTTCTTATCATTGCAAGATAGAAAAAGAATTCGAAGAATACAGATTAATTGTGAGGCGTGGTTTCAGGAATAGGAGGTTAAAAAAGAAATAAATAAAAAGTTAGTGCTCTCAAAGAGTTTATCTTCTCTATAATAGAATATAGAAAAACAATTGAACTTATTTTAATATTACTTTAATTATATATTGACTGTGTTTCATCTCTAAAAATATTGCTAAATTCAATTTAACTAATCAAACATTTACATATGGTGTGTTATGCACAGTCCTGGGAATTTGAGGACACAAGGGATGGTCCTTGTCCTCAATAACTTTCAAGAATATCAAGTATCGAATCTGTTGGTTATTATTGCCCCCCAGATATAAACAGTGGTGGATCTCATCATGCATACAAATAAGGTATTGAGGTAGGAGACTGAAAGCCTATATTTGAACTTAGTCAGGACAGCACTAGGAAAATTAGCCAAAAAAGAAGAAAGCATTTCCAGACTGGTCTTTTGTCAAGTCCTATGGCTTTGCAACTTGACTGATATTTCAAAGGAAGATTATCTTGAGGTTGCAATTTCTTTAAACATTTACAGTAGCTACCATATTGATTTTCTCATTGGATGGAAAAAATGTAATATGTTCTCAAGAAATGTGCTACCCTATCATGTTATTCCCTTGTAATGTAATGTAAATAAAATATGTAATATAATATAAAATAATATAAAAATATGTATCATATTTATTATGTAGGTGAAGTTACAAAATTTATCTATGAATATAAGATAGTCTTAGGAGCTTTCAGAGATCTCAAGTAGATCATATATTTCTTAAAACCTTCAAGACCACATTATTTTTGTTTAATTTGAAAATGAATATATGGCATGTATCACTTTGAAAAAAGGGAAGAGCATTGTTAAACAGCAACGTCAACAACCAATATAGGTGCCACAATTCTTTAAAGCTAAAGAATCACTAACCTAGACAATTTTTTTTGCACAAAATATTTTTTCAGAAAAAAATGACCCACTTTCTCTTAGCAAAAAGAAGTATATATATATATATATATATATATATATATATATATATATATATATTTTGTCAGCACGACTCACTAACCTCACTTAACTATTTCTGTCAGAGGAAGGGATACACTTAATGAAGAAAGCAGATCCCATTTTCCTATTGTACCTCTGTATTGATCCAACAGCTGTCTGTGTCTGAAAATTTGAATTCAAACACCAGAATTTGAATTGGGGCTGAGAATTACAGAAAAAGACCCAAGTTTGGGTCTCCATTGTGCTCAGCAGGGGTTACGCTCCACAGCAGATGTACCAGAGGGAAAAGAAAAACAGATGTAGGCGTGGAGAGAAGCAAGTCTTTGCACAGTGAACTTGTTCCACATTGCTGAGGCTGTCTGGTGTTATATCTGGTATAAGCACAGCATTATGGTGGGGTGTTGTAGTTCAGTCGTTATTAGTAAGTGTCATTGTGTGCTGATTGCAAGCACTCGAGTGTTCAGAAGGGGAATCAAGGATACCAAATGGAGAAAAACAATACACAGGAGTCTAATATCTTTAAGCGGGTAAATTATCTTTTCCTTGAGAAAGCAGAAAATGTTAATAGCTAAGTCTGCTAAGACATTTTATAATAGAGGTAAATAAAGAAACAAAAGATCTTTGCAGGACTTTTGTGAGCAATTACAGCAGGGTGGTCTTCTAAATTGATTTCTGTATCCCCTTTTCAACAAAGTTCTATGCCATTGACAGGAAAATATGTAAGAAAGGTGATCTTATACTGAATGATACAGATTTCACTTGGTTCTTAATGGAGGGAAACAAAGGAACCTCATGCTATAGGTTTGGAAATTTCCCCTCAATTCTATTATATTTTGTATAAGATTTCTGTAATATGGGATTCTCAAAGCAAAATCAGTTTGATGTTTTGGAATAAGAATATTATCTCTTTCTAAAATCTTCCCCATGAATTTTAATTTTTTTTTTCCCATTCATGCTAAATTTGGTCAGCCATGCATTTCTTTTTTGTTGAGGAGATAAATGTTTGGAGGCAGGCTGAGTGGCTCAGTGGAGAGAACTCTGGATTTGTAGTCAGAGGTTGGAATAGAAGTTGAAACAATCTCATGAATCCATTGTGTGAAGCCTTCGACAAATCAGCGGGTGCAGAGTGGATAGATCATTAGATTGTCTCATTCACTTATATGTGAGATTCTTGGCAAGTCGCTTAAGCTCACTGAACCTTATTTCCCTCAGTTGTAAAATGAAGATAATAATAAAACCTACCTCACAGAATTTGTTGTGACATAAAATGGGTAAAACTTATTGTAAATCATAAGGCATTAGGTAAATGTCAGATTTCTAGGTTTCCTTTCCTCATCTGTAAAATTAAGGGGCTGTACTAGATGGCTTTCAAGGTCCCTCACACCTCTAAAACCTGCGCTCCTTTACATTTATAATCATCATATTCCAGCAAGCCTGATTGAAAGGTTTTCAGAAGTAAAATCACTGAGCTATCTCTATGGGCTCATTTCCCTTCTTATAACAACTGCCATGGTCTTGTTATACATTTGGCTGCTTCAAAAGAGCCCCTGGCAGTTGAGTTGGTTTGGTCTGTGTAGGTAGGCTAGTCCAGCTTTCTCCCAATGTGGAATACCTCAAAGGTATCCCAGAAAGAATAACTGGTCTAGCCTGGCTCTGTTCTTCTATCCAGTTGTCTCCTGTGATAAATCAGTTACGACATACACAAAAAAAGTAGCCTCATTAATGGATTAGGGTACTACCAGGGGGACTCAAGCTGGGGGGAGGTCCCAATCCCTGAGTAAAATTACAAACTGCAAATCCCCTGCACAGTCAGATCTGAAAAAAACCTTGGGGACCTTTGACAACTGACAATGGAGTCCTTTTCACAGACTAACCTCTGTTAAGTCATAGACACACAGTTTTCTCTGTTAAAAAGAGTTGACATTTAAGTTATACTTTTAGATATGCCAAGTGTTTTATGTACATCATCTAATTCCACTTTCACTATATGGAATAGACATAGCAAACATTATTATTATCCCCATATTACAGATGAGGTAATTTAATGACTAGGGAGTTTATGGGGTAGACAGTGATTTCATAGTTATTAATCGAATTATGTGAGTTTGGAAGCCAAGTCTGTCCTATTTCTCTTTCTCTTGATAGAAGGAGAGGGACAGGAAGAGAGAAGGAGGTAAGGGAAGGGAGACGGTATATTATTTCCCTCTCTTGGGCTCAGGAGGTCAAAGACTATCTATTTGTATTTATATTCTTAGGCTGTAGCATAGTGCCAAGTGTATTGTTATTGCTTACTAAATATTAGTTGACTTTCTGGCATAAATGGATATATGGGAAAAGTGTTGCCTAGAGAGAGGTATGAAAAATTTGAATTCAACTTCTATGTTTGAGAGACAGGAACTACATGACCTTAGGAGGTGATTTACTTAACCTATCAATGTCCCATCAACTCTCTTACTCAACTGAAGGTTTTCATTTGAAGAAATGGATGGATGGGTGGATAAATGGATGGATGGATGGATGCATAGATGACAGATGGATAGATGGATGGGTGGATAGATAAATAGATGATGGATGGATGGATGGATACATGTATGTATTAAACTATAAATTATATATTAATGTATGTACATATGTGTATATATGTATATATGTGTATTATATATCAATATATCTACATCTATCTATCCATCCATCCATCTATCATCTATCTATATGTATATCTACATATCTAAATATTTATATATGAGAGAGAGTGAGTGAGAGAGAAGAAAGAGAGAACTGGATAGCTGAGTGGTTTGGTGGATAGAGCACTAGATCTGCAGTCAGGAAGACCTGAGTTCAAATATGACCTTAGACACTTACTGGCTGTATGACCTTGAACAAGCCACTTAAGCTCTTTTTGTTTTAATCCATTAGAATCTTCTCCAGTATTCCAAGGAAGGAAACCTAATAGACAATATGGTCCACAGTCACAAAGAGTTAGACACTACTAAACTGAACAATATATCTATATAATCACATACTCATTTGCATATATATTCACACATATATTGTGTATGTATTTATATACACTCATATATGTGCATATAAACACATGTACACACTCTAAATATATACACATATGCATACACATGCATATACACACATACATATAGAATTCTATATTGAGTTTATGTTTTTAATGTAGATACAATTTTTATAATCATTTTCTCACATTTTATGATCCATGTTCTTTCTCTCCCTTCCATCCCTCCCCAGCAAGCAGATAACATGTTATCGGTTGTGCATATATTATCATGCAATACATATTTCCATATACATCAAATAATGAAAGAAGACACTTTCTGCTTACACTAGAAACAATTTATGTAGGATATAAAGTGAATGCCATGCTTCAATCTTCATTCAGCTCCATCAGTTCCTTCTATGATGGTAGATAGCCTTTTTTGACATGAATCTATGTCTATGTTTGTGTATATATATCTGTATAAACAGATCATTTGTGTTCTCAACTCTAGTTCTAGAAGAATAGGACTAGAACTCTCTTAGACTAGTGAGATAACTGCCGAAGGCTTTCTATGTACACACATCAATCATAAGGTTCTGGTACATATATACAACACCTCAGATGGGACTTCTCCAGATGGAGAGCTTGCTTTTGGGGGGAGGGGGAGTGCTATGATGAAGTATAATGAAAGTGACCTGAAAGACAAGGGAATATGTGTAGACATTCTGCAGATGGCTTCACTTTGCTTTGTTTGGATGAAGAGACATTGGAAAACTTGATTCAGTCTTGTCCTAGACCTTTTGACTGTTTCAATCATGTTTAGCCTTCTCTACTCCCAATGCCCTAAGGTTAGAAGCCTTGTTTTGATGCCTTTTCTATCTAAATCATGTGATCCTGAGAAAAGACTTCCAATTGGTTTCTGAGTTGATTATTTTTTATTTCAGGTAAATTGCTTAGATCTCCCATTTAGAAGAAAGATCATTGAGATTTTTCAGCTTTTTGCAGTTGATCATCATTGGTGACTACAGGAGCAAGGAGTGACCAGAAATATTCTGTCCAGCTGTAACTGAGATGAGGATTCATCTAGGTATTTTGACATTTTTGGACATGGATGAAATGGGATAATTCAAAGTAAGAATATGTCTCTAAGGTGTCTGGGGTGCATGTTTGCACTTTTCTTCTTATATCCTTGATGTGAATATTCATTAGTAATAATTGATAGATGTTATGGGGTAAATGGAAGTGAGACACTAGTTACTGGCATATTATTATGGAGAGGACACAGCTGGTGGGAGCTTGATCCTATAGCTGAAAAGAAGATAGATCCCTGTCCCCTCAGTATATCCCGGAATCCTAAGATAAAAATTCAGCCTGCCTGGCTATAGGAGCTATAGGCTATGTATATATAGCTATATGTATATATGCATATATGTATATATATATATAGGCTATATGTATATATGCATATATGTATATATAAAAGTATATTTGTATTTATGCATATATCCACAAAATACATTAACATATAGTCAACAAAAACATAACAGGCTTAAATGCTATGTAAATCTACTCAAATACTTAGTACAAAAGCATCATTTTCACCATCCTAAAATATGCATTTTAATACTAATGCTAAAAATACAGTTTGGATTAGGCCTATACTAAAATAAATAACTATCTTTGAAGAAGCAAAGATGAGTTCCATACAAAAGAAAAAAATGAAACAAAACAAGCATGGTGAATGAGAGAATAGCTTTCAAAGAATTGGATAGTTAGGGCATTTCCTCATGTGGGGAATGATTGAATAAATTGTGGTAGATGATGATGATGATGATGATGATGGGATACTATTGTGATATAAGATATGATGAACAAGATGATTTCAGAAAAAAATTACATGAACTGATGCAGAATGAAATAAGCAGAACCAAGAGTACATTATACATATCAACAACAATATTATATGATGATCAACTGTGAGAGACTCACTCCCAGAAGTACAATGATCCAGGATAATTCTGCCAAAGAATGCTATCCAATTCCAGAGAAAGAATTGTTGGAGTTGGAATGAAGATCAAAGTATACTATTTTTCACACATATAAAAGAATAGGCATAAAGTATTTTATCAAGGAACTGTATAACAGAAAAAGAAGATTGCTAATGTAACAAGAGTAGTGTAAACGGTGTTAGGTTTAAAGTCAGGATGAGCACTCAACTGATAGGGGGAGAAAATCAAGAAGAGAACAAAGCTTGTTGAAACTACATTCTACCTCAGACTTTTGTTAGAATGGGAGAAATTATGGTACGAATGGATTATGATCTCAAAGGTCAGTAGGAATCCCCAAATCAATGATATTACAGATCTTTTTGAGTCTTGGAGAGTGGAAAAGCACTTCTCTTTTGGACAACTCAAATTAAATGGAAACTTTTTTCTTGATTACAAGGCTAAATTCTTTCTTTGCAAGTTTCATGTCATTACTCCCAACTCTGTCATCTGCAGGAAAAATAGGAGAAGTCTAATCCTTCTTCCATTTCATAGATGCCTAAAGTATTTGAAGCTATCTGTCATGTCCCTTATTAGTCTTTTCTTGTTCAGGACAAAATCTACAGTTCTTTCAATGGAACTTCATGTAACATGAACTCATGGCTCTGGACTACCCTGCATTCTACAGCTTAGCAGACTATGGTATCCAAGCCTCTAAACCTGAGTATAACATTCCACATGAGATCTTTCAATGGTAGAGTTTTCAAAGGCTCCCTCGAAAGAAAGAAGGAAAGAAAGAAAGAGAGAGAGAGAGAAAGAAAGAATGAAAGAGAGAAGGAAAGAAAGAGAGAGAAGGAAAGAAAGAAAGAAAGAAAGAAAGAAAGAAAGAAAGAAAGAAAGAAAGAAAGAAAGAAAGAAAGAAAGAAAGAAAGAAAGAAAGAAAGAAAGAAAGAAAGAAAGAAAGAAAGAAAGAAAGAAAGAAAGAAAGAAAAAAGGAAAAAAAGAAAGAAAGAAAGAAAGAAAGAAAGAAAGAAAGAAAGAAAGAAAGAAAGAAAGAAAGAAAGAAAGAAAGAAAGAAAGAAAGAAAGAAAGAAAGAAAGAAAGAAAGAAAGAAAGAAAGAAAGAAAGAAAGAAAGAAAGAAAAAGTACTGAGGATATGACTATAAAAGTGACTCTCCCTGTTATCCAGGAGCTCAAGCCTTAATTATGGAAGAAAACACAGATTGGAGCATTTTCTAAAGCAGGGAGGATGGAAATGTTTGCTGTTCCTTAGAGCTCAGTGACAGGGTGGATGGAAAGGTCAAGAAGTCCCTGGTACAGTGCTAGGTTGGGTGGCAATGTTGAGTTTCATGTTGGGATGAGTAAGTCACATCGTATTACCAATTATGTGAGCTTTCTCCTTCCCAGCTACTTATTTCAAACCTCCTTGCCAGTATTTCTGACTCTTACTAACATTTAATCAGTCTCTCACACTAAAGTAGTCTTTCTGTCTTCCTAAGGTCAACATTTCTACCTTTGCCCTTGACTCCATTCCTTCTTGATATCTCCCATATAGCTTCCCCCATCCCCCAAAAACTCTTTCTGTAATTTTCAGTACTAGTTCCTTTCTTACTGCCATCAAACAAGCCAATGTCTCTCTTCTTTAAAAAACAAAGCCAAAAATATTCACTTCACCACCAAAGCAACTGTCTTATATTTAGCCTATTTTTGTCAGCCAAACTCCCAGGAAAAATAATAAGTCTATGTTTTATGCCTCTATTTTGTCCCCTCTAAGTTTTCAGTCCTTTACAATCTTGCTTCCAATCATGTCTCTACTCAAACCACTCTCTCCAAGATGACCAGAGATTTCTTTTAATTTTCTCAATGAACAGGAATGTATTTTTCTTCATTCCATGTCCCCTTGTAGGGAAAAGAAAAAAATCACAACAAATATGTATAGATAAGGAAAACAAATTCTCAAATTGACCATTTCCAACAATATTTATCACATTCATCACATATTGGTTCTATGTTAGGCAATGGATAAGAAGATATCACAGGTCTTGCTGAAATAGTAGATAGTTTTCTTTGGAATTTTTGGAATTCTTGAGTCTTTCCGAATTGTTTGTTTAAAAGAATGATTACATAAATTCTCCTCATCAATGATCTTTTAATTGCTAAATGTTTCTGAGGTATATGATCCTGGAATTTTTGACTTGATTCAGGCTAATAACACTTATACAATTAATTTTTTCTCTATCAGTTCTCTTATCTGAGATAGCCTCTCTCTTATCTGTCTCCTTTGCTCTGGTTGCATAGTTAACATCTTTACTTAGTTTAGACTAGTGACCACCTAGATTATTATAAAAGAGATTCTTCACTGTACTCTACCTGAAATCTCTCAACACTTTTGTTCATCCTCCATACTGCTGCCAGGAATTTTCCTTAAATACTCATTTGATTATGTTGTGTGCTACTTAATAAGATCTTGAATCCAATATAAATTCTTTTGTATAGATTTTAAATCCCTTAGTGACCTTGCCCACAACAATATCTCCAGTCTTCTTGAACCTTACTTGCCCTTCTGCACCCTGTGCTCCAGTTAAATTGCCTTCTTGCTATCCCTGCCTCCATAGCATTTCACTAACCATCCACTATGCCTGAAATGTACTCCCACCTCATCACTGGCTCATATCATCCCTTTTCTCTTTCAAAAAGCAACTGAAGCATCATCTTCTGCAAAAACTTGTTTCTCATCTCCTTGACTGCTAGTGCCCTCTCTCAAACTACCTTGAACTAAACTATACTGCACATGTTGCATATATTGTTTTTATGCTTATTCTATATCTTTATATAGAGAGATATAAATACAAATAGAGATATATATCTTCAGAGGTAATCTATCTTTAGATCCATAGCCATATTTATGTCTATATAGATATTTCTTTACCTTTACTCTGCATTTATCTAACTAGGTTTCCTCACCCCTTCCCCTAAGTTAGGAAGTAAAATTTTTGCCCAAATCTATCATTTTGTCATTTATATTTATATCCATAGTGTCTGCATGTTTGGTGGCTGTCCTTTGTACTCAAAAAGAATCAAAATAAAATCACTATATTGGGGTTGATGTACATACAGTGTGTCTGACTGTGGCTGATCAAATCTATATGTGCTTGGACGGTTCTACCACAGGTGGGGAACAAATAGCTGGTATGAACAATTGGGATACAGACCTCTAAATTTGTGCATCACATGTTTCTTTTGTGATAGTGCAAATCTGCTTTCCTCACAGACCATAGAGTCTTCTTTGATGTAGGCATGGCATTCAGGATGGTTCTGTGCTAACAACTTCCATGTCTTACAATTGATAGTGCTTAGTGCCTGACACATGATAGATTTTTAAAAAAAAATATTTTTAATTACCATGAACTTGATAAGCATTAAGAAAAACAAACATTATTACATTCAAAAAACAGAAAAAAGAGTTACAAATATTAAATTGTGAATCTCCATTCCATACAGTTTTTAAAACAAATATATTTCAAATTTACCAGTAGTTCCAATGCTGCTTTGCTTGTCTGGGTCCCATTCTGCATTTTCTTTGGCACTTTTATTTTTAAATGATTCATCAATGTTGTTCCTTCCTTCCTTCCTTCCTTCCTTCCTTCCTTCCTTCCTTCCTTCCTTCCTTCCTTCCTTCCTTCCTTCCTTCCTTCCTTCCTTCCTTCCTTCCTTCCTTCCTTCCTTCCTTCCTTCCTTCCTTCCTTCCTTCCTTCCTTCCTTCCTTCCTTCCTTCCTTCCTTCCTTCCTTCCTTCCTTCTTTCTTTCCTTCCTTCCTTCCTTCCTTCCTTCCTTCCTTCCTTCCTTCCTTCCTTCCTTCCTTCCTTCCTTCCTTTTTTCTTTCTTTCTGATTCTGAGCTGAATGCTGGACAGACCACTGATTGGTTAGAGCGACTCTACAAATGCACATTGCGCCTCGCCATCCAAAAAGTGCCCAGACAGTTCGCACATTTTACAACGTGAGTCGTCTTAGAGATCCATCTTATTTGCAAACATTCCAGTCCTGCCTGGATGACAAGATGTCTGCCAAGGGATCACTCACTGGAAGCTCAACCGAAAAATGGAACCAGTTCAGAGACTCAGTGAAGGAAACATCAAAGGCAGTCCTAGGCTCCAAACAACACAACCACCAGGACTGGTTTGATGAGAACAACACTGCTATTGAAGACCTATTGAGCAAAAAGAACAAAGCCTTTATGGAGTGGCAAAATAACCCAAACGCTGTTCCTAAAAAGGACAGATTCAAGTCTCTCAAGCCACGGCACAGTATGAGATCAGGAAGATGCAAGACCGATGGTGGGAAAAAAAGGCAAAAGAAATCCAGCACTTTGCTGATACAAAAAACTACAAACAATTTTTCAGTGCCCTCAAGACTGTCTATGGGCCATTAAAACCCACCACCACTCCCTTGCTATTCTCTGACGGTGACACTCATAAAAGATAAAAAAGGCATCAGCAACAAGTGGAAAGAACACTTCAGTCAGCTTCTCAAACGACCCTCTTCAGTCAACCAAAGCGCCCTTGACCAGATCCCACAAAACCGCACCATTGAACAACTTGACGTCCCTCCTTCAATAGAGGAAGTCCAAAAAGCCATTAAACAAATGAGTGCAGGCAAGGCACCCAGTAAAGATGGGTTCCCAACTGAGGTGTACAAGGCCTTAAATGGAAAGGCGCTCCAGGCATTCCACATAGTGCTGACCAGCATATGGGAAGAGGAAGACATGCCTCCAGAACTCAGAGATGCCTCCATCGTAGCCCTATACAAGAACAAAGGTGCACGAGCAGCCTGTGATAACTACAGAGGCATCTCACTATTCTCCACTGCTGGAAAGATCCTCTCCCGTGTTATACTCAACAGACTCCTGTCATCTGTTTCAGAGCAGAACCTGCCTGAATCAAAATGTGGCTTCCGACCAGATCACAGCACCATTGACATGGTCTTCACAGTGAGGCAAATGCAGGAAAAATGCCTTGACCAGAACCTGAGTCTCTACATTGTCTTCATAGACTGGACGAAGGCGTTCGACACAGTAAACAGGGATGCATTGTGGGTGATCTTCAGCTCGGTTGCCCAGCAAAATTCATCAAACTGATCCAGCTCTTTCATGTCGACATGACAGGGGAAGTCCTATCTGGTGGAGAGACTTCCGATCGCTTCAACATCTCCAATGGCGTGAAACAAGGCTGTGTCCTCGCTCCGGTACTATTCAACCTATTTTTCACCCAAGTATTACGACATGCTGCGATGGATCTAGAACTGGGCGTCTACATCAAATACCGACTGGATGGCTCACTACTCGACCTTAGCCGCCTGACTGCAAAAACAAAGACAACAGAGAGACTCATCCTGGAAGCTCTCTTTGCAGGTGACTGTGCTCTCATGGCCCACCAAGAAAATCATCTCCAAACCATTGTGGACAGGTTCTCCACTGCAACAAAACTGTTTGGCCTGACTATCAGCCTCAGCCAAACAGAGGTGCTGTTCCAACCTGCACCAGGGAGGCCAACGAACCAGCCATGCATTACAATCAATGGCACGCAGCTTTCTAACGTCAACACTTTCAAGTACCTGGGCAGCACCATCGCCAACAACGGGTCCCTAAACCACGAGATCAGTGCCAGGATCCAAAAGGCCAGCCAGGCACTCGGGCGGCTGTGCTGCAAAGTCCTCCAACACAGCGGTGTAAGCACTGCGATGAAGCTCAAAGTGTACAATGCAGTGGTCCTCAGCTCGCTCCTGTACGGTGTGAGACATGGACACTGTACCGGAAGCACATGAAACAGCTGGAGCAATTCCACCAACGCTCCCTCCGGTCAATCATGAGGATCCAATGGCAGGACCGAATCACCAACCAGGAAGTCCTCGACAGAGCCAACTCCACCAGCATCGAAGTCCTGGTCCTCAAGACCCAGCTACGATGGTCTGGACATGTCATCCGCATGGACCCACAGCGAATACCAAGACAGGTATTCTATGGTGAACTGTCAGCTGGACTCAGGAAACAAGGCCGACCAAAGAAAAGATTCAAGGATCAGCTAAAGTCCAACTTGAAGTGGGCTGGCATTACACCAAAGCAACTAGAACTCGCTGCCTCTGACAGAAGCAGCTGGCGAACCCACATTAACCATGCCGCCGCCACCTTTGAAGATGAATGACGTTGACATCTTGCCGCTGCGCGTGAAGGCCGACACCAGGCCAGAACCGCACCTCCTGTAACAACTGGCGTCCCATGGCCCATGTGCCACAAACTGTGCGCCTCAGCCTTTGGACTCCAAAGCCACATGAGGGTACATCAATAGATGATAATGCACAAAGACAATCGTCATTCTCGGTCACTGAGAGTACCACTACTTCCTACCCCTCACTCTTCCCCAAGAAGTCAGGCAATATGATGTAGGTTTTACAAATAATTATCATATAATACAATTTCCCTGTTCATCATGATATTAAAAAATCTATTGCTTACACTAGAAAAAAATTCATTGCAGGAACAAAATGAAGAATGGAATAGTTCAAACTGCATTTGGACACAGTCTGTTCCTTCAATGCAGGTGGATATCCTTTTTTTTGTCATAAGGTCCTTGAAGTCCTGAATCCTTTTCTTTTTGATAATATTCATTCATTCATTCACAGTTGATCATCATATATCATTTTTGCTACTGTGCTCAATGTTCTTCTGGGAAATATTTAATGAATATTGATAGATAGAAAGATTTCTACCAGAAGTGATATAAAAATAAATCATTGGAGAAATATAAAGCTTGAAAGGAAGATGGTCTAGTTTCATAGCAAGAGTGAAAGATAACAGTCTGTGTCAACTAAAGTCCAGATTAATAGAAAAAGATCAACATCATGTGTGATATCACACCCTGAAGGAATTATTGCAGGTTTTGGACAAAGGTCACCATGGATGACATAGAGAAAACGGGCTATAATCCACACTTGTAGTATCAGATTCAATTAGAAACTAATTCCTGTGTGCTCTATACTGACCCAGAAAACCACAAATTAACATCATCTATGTTGTATTATATTTTTCTTCATTTTATTAAACATTTCCCAATTACATTTCAATATTGTTCTTCCACAGGAGCTTCTACTGAAAGAAGCCAGTAGTTGGACAACTCCATACACACCATTGAAGAAAGTCTCCTCATCCATGACACACATTTCAAACACATATAAACATTGAATCAAAAGTTTGCTGGGAAAACATGAACTAGATTAAGTAAATCCTAGGACTCAAATAGTTCTGTTATTGTTGTTGCTGAGTCGTTCTGCTTGTGTCTGACTCTGTGACACCATCCTGGATTGGTTTCCATCTCATTCTTTTACAAATGAGGAAACTCATACAAATAGTGGTACGTGACTAGCCCAGGGTCATGTACTTAATATCAAATACTTTTCTGAGCCCATATTTCAATGCATGGATTATAGTCTTCCTTATTCTAGGACTGGCACTTTATTTGCTGCATTGCCTAGCTACTCCAAAGCATATTTTACATTGTTGTTCAGTCATTTCAATCATGCCTGACTCTTCATGACCCCATTTGGGGTTTCCTTGGCAAAGATACTAGAGTTGTTTTCCATTTCCTTCTTTAGCTCATTCTACAGATAAGAAAACTGAGGCAAACAGGATTAAGAGACCTAAATAGTACTTTGGAGGAAAAGTGGTCTAGGTCACTCCAATTGCCCAGAGATCTACATATATAACATTGGCAAATAATTTTTCTAGATTTGATCATAAATGAATACATCTCTTTACATAATTTATCTGATCACTATCAAACCTTACTGTTTTTGCCCCAGTTGCAGATTTCCCTCCCAGGGTTTCATTTATTTCCTCCAAGTTGAAAGACCTCCAATAATCCAGGGACCAGTTTTAGGAGTCATAAAACTGTTTTGCATGTAATGAACCACGTCAGTACACATCACTCAACTTTTGGCAGAAGGTTTACATTTCATAGGGATTGTGAAAGCTTTGAATCAAGAGTAGTGTTGTGTGAAAGCTTTTCATTGAAATTAAAAATGCTACCCCATTTCACTGGCTTAGTGTTGGATGGAAAATTAAGAATGGTTGAAAACTCAAGAGTTAGAAATTTGTTTTATGTTCTTCAAAGTACAAAGAAAGTTACACATAATGAGAAAATGCCTAATTACTTTTACATAATAATAAAACAGCCCACTCAAAAACTGAAAATCTGAGTAGATCATAAGGAAATCATTGTAATAATTGTGCAAAAATTTGAAGATTTTCCAAATGAACCATAGTCTCCATTGTGAAAACATGTTGGCCAATTTTTATTGCTTTTGTGCTTGTGGTTGTAGTAATTGTTTTACCTCTATTGTTAAAAATAACTCTACTCACTGGAAAATGTTCAATAGTAACACTGACAAGTACCAATATCTCTATAAAAATTAAGCTTTTAGCACAGTAATTAAATGTTTTGAACCAATGTTTTCTTTTAACCAATAAAATTTTAAGTGAAATTGTAACTCATGGAAACCTTCGCCATGTCCTTTGTTGTTGTATTATTTTATCTTTTACTTTAGAATTAAACTAAAAAACTTATACTTTACTATTAGTCGTGGAAAAGGGAGTGAGATAGAGGGGAAAGACATTTCCTTCTTTCTTGATTCCTAAGTGGTTCTGAGAACAGGTGCAGAGGAAAAGATAATTGGATTTGGAGTAGCATAGGCAGCCTGAATTTAATTCCAGCACTACTATTTATCAGATGTGTTACTTTGGTTTAGAAGTTATTGGTGGTTAGGCGCAAATGAGACCCAAACATTGGTTGGGGCTCAGGGTTCCTGGGATACTCCTAACATGAAGTTCAACAAAATTACTATGAATAACAAAGGGTAAAAAAGGATACAATTCATAAGGTTAGACAAGAAGGCAATTCAAATAAAAAGAATTACTCTCTTCCACTTCTACATACAGTAAGACTTAGCTAGATCAAAAAGGACCTCCTATGAGGCAATTAGAATTCTGCTCTAATGCCCCAAACAATTCCCAGGTATTTTTTTTATTCCTTAAGGAATAAGGAAGCTTCTCTCTTAAAAGACCTGACTAGGAGTTTGCATAAAAGAAAAAAAGAGGTATTCTTTCCTATCATAGTGACAACTTTTGGACCACAATTTCTTCATTTGTAAAATGAGGGAAATGGACTTTATTATATCTAAATTCTAAATCCTAGGGAAATATGGAGGCCCATGTATATTACATTTGAGACCATCCCTGTGATATAATTATTTGGAATTAGCCAAGAAGTAGAATGGCACGGCATTTCTAAAATGTGGCATCCTTCTGTTTTAATTCATAAATGTCCATGAAGTGTACTAGGGAGTAAAATAAAATAAAAAAAAAAAACCAGTCCCTGTCCTCAGTGAGCAAATATTCTACTGGGAGAGAACATTTAAAAATTTCCATCTAGAGTGTAAACAGAACTTAGTCTCATTGGAGAAGCATTCATAATGGGTTACTGTGGGAGGAAAAATCCTCCTTCAAGAGATGGAATTTGAGTTGAGTGTTAAAAGAAGCTGGGAGCTCAGAAATTGGGAGTGAGAGAATTGCAAATGTGAGAGACAATCAGTAAAAATCACAGTGCCAGGAGTTTGAATATCATGTATGTTGAATGACAAGAAGACCACTGAGGCAGGATTGCAGACTTTGTGAGAGGTGGAAGTGGGGGAGGAGTAAAGTTTAAGAAGACTGGAAAGATTGTGAAGGGATTGCTCCTTGAGGTAATAATGATTTTCTGAAGTTTTTGAATAGGTAGGTGACAATGTCTACACCCATCCAGTGTAGGAAAATCATTGTGACAACCCAATGAAAAATAGATGGAGTTGGACATGAGTCAGGGAGGCCAACCAGAAGGCTATTACAAGAGTTCAGGAATGAGGGAGTGAAGACCTGTTTCAGATTTTTAGGTATCTTAGAGGATAATAGTAAAGTTTTCCAGTAGGCAGAAATGATAAAATTTGAAAACATTGGATATTTGAGAAGGTCAGGATGACACAAAAGTTGAGAACCTGTGAGAAGACCTTCTAATAGAATAGGGAAGTTTGGAAGAGTGCAAGATTTAAAGTGGGTGGGGGGAGTAAGTTCTGTTTTGGATTTGTTGAGTTTGAGGTGGCTTCAAGAAATCCATGTCAAGATATCCAAATGCTGTCTGATCCTGAACAGGTCACTTAACATTTATTGCCTAGCCCTTACAACTCTTCTGCCTTGGAACTGATACTTAGTATTGATTCTTTTTTAAAATAATATTTTATTTGATCATTTCCAAGCATTATTCATTAAAGACAAAGATCATTTTCTTTTCGTCCCCACCCCACCCCCCCATAGCTGACGTGTGATTCCACTGGGTGTCACATGTGTTCTTGATTCCAACCCATTGTCATGTTGTTAGTATTTGCATTAGAGGGTTCCTTTAGAGTCTCTCCTCTGTCATGTCCCCTCAACCACTGTAGTTGGGCAGTTGCTTTTCCTCGGTGTTTCTACTCCCACAGTTTGTCCTCTGCTTATGAATAGTGTTTTTTCTCCTAGATCCCTGCAGATTGTTCAGGGACATTACACTGCCATTAATGGAGAAGTCCATTACGTTCGATTGTACCACAGTGTATTAGTCTCTGTGTACAATGTTCTCCTGGTTCTGCTCCTCTCGCTCTGCATCACTTCCTGGAGGTCGTTCCAGTCTCCATGGAATTCCTCCACTTTATTATTCCTTTTTGCACAATACTATTCCATCACCAACATATACCACAATTTGTTCAGCCATTCCCCAATTGAAGGGCATCCCCTCGTTTTCCAATTTTTGGCCACCACAAAGAGCGCAGCTATGAATATTCTTGTACAAGTCTTTTTGTCAATTATCTCTTTGGGGTACAGACCCAGCAGTTCTATGGCTGGATCAAAGGGTATACATTCTTTTATCACCCTTTGGGCATAGTTCCAAATTGCCCTCCAGAATGGTTGGATCAGTTCACAACTCCACCAGCAATGAATTAATGTCCCTACTTTGCCACATCCCCACCAGCATTCATTATTTTCCTTTGCTATCATGTTAGCCAATCTGCTAGGTGTGAGGTGATATCTCAGAGTTGTTTTGATTTGCATCTCTCTGATTATAAGAGATTTGGAACACTTTTTCATGTGCTTATTAATAGTTTTGATTTTTGTGGCTGAGAACTGCCTGTTCATGTTCTTTGCCCATTTATCAATTGGAGAATGGCTTGGATTTTTGTACAATAGATTTAGCTCTTTATAAATTTGAGTAATTAAACCGTTGTCAGAGGTTTCTATGAAGATTTTTTCCCAATTTGTTGTTTCCCTTCTGACTTTAGTTACATTGGTTTTGTTTGTACAAAAGCTTTTTAATTTCATGTAGTCAAAATTATTTATTTTACATTTTGTGACTCTTTCTAAGTCTTGCTTGGTTTTAAAGTCTTTCCCCTCCCAAAGGTCTGACATGTATACTATTCTGTGTTTACCCAATTTACTTATGGTTTCCTTCTTTACGTTTAAGTCATTCACCCATTTTGAATTTATCTTGGTAAAGGGTGTGAGGTGTTGATCAATTCCTAATCTCTCCCACACTGTCTTCCAATTTTCCCAGCAGATTTTATCGAATAGTGGATTTTTGTCCCAAAAGCTGGGATCTTTGGGTTTATCGTATACTGTCTTGCTGAGGTCTCTTGCCCCCAGTCTATTCCACTGATCCTCCTTTCTGTCTCTTATCCAGTACCAAATTGTTTTGATGACTACTGCTTTGTAATATAGTTTAAGGTCCGGGACTGCAAGGCCCCCATCATTTGTGTTGTTTTTTTCATTATTCCCTGGATATCCTTGATCTTTTGTTATTCCAAATGAACTTTGTTATGAATTTTTCTAAATCAGTAAAGAAATATTTTGGGAGTTCCATGGGTATGGCACTAAATAGATAAATAAGTTTGGGTAGGATGGTCATTTTTATTATATTGGCTCATCCTATCCATGAGCAGTTAATGTTTTTTTCCAATTATTCAAGTCTAGTTTTAGTTGTGTGGAGAGTGTTTTGTAGTTGTGTTCATATAGTTCCTGTGTTTGTCTCGGGAGATAGATTCCTAGGTATTTTATTTTATCTAAGGTGATTTTGAATGGGATTTCTCTTTCTAGTTCTTGCTGCTGAGCTGTGTTGGAGATATATAGAAATGCTGATGACTTATGTGGGTTTATTTTGTATCCTGCAACTTTGCTAAAGTTGTTGATTATTTCAATTAGCTTTTTGGTTGAATCTCTAGGATTCTTTAAGTAGACCATCATGTCATCTGCAAAGTGTGATAACTTGGTGTCCCCCTTCCCTATTTTGATGCCTTCAATTTCTTTTTCTTCTCTAATTGCTACTGCTAGTGTTTCTAGTACAATGTCAAATAATAGAGGTGATAATGGGCATCCTTGTTTCACTCCTGATCTTATTGGGAATGCATCTAGTTTATCCCCATTGCAGATGATATTAGCTGATGGTTTTAGATATATAGTTTATTATTTTTAGGAACAACCCTTCTATTCCTATGCTTTCTAGTGTTTTTAGTAGGAATGGGTGTTGTATTTTATCAAATGCTTTTTCTGCGTCTATTGAGATAATCATGTGATTCTTGTTGGTTTGCTTGTTGATGTGGTCAATTATGTGGATGGTTTTCCTAATATTGAACCAGCCCTTCATCCCTGGTATAAATCCTACTTGATCATGGTGGATGACCCTTCTGATCACTTGCTGGAGTCTTTTTGCTAGTATCCTATTTAAGATTTTTGCATCTATATTCATTAGGGAGATTGGTCTATAGTTTTCTTTCTCTCTTTTTGACCTGCCTGGTTTTGGAATCAGTACCATGTTTGTGTCATAAAAGGAGTTTGGTAGAACTCCCTCTTTGCTTATTATGTCAAATAGTTTATATAGTATTGGGATTAACTGTTCTCTGAATGTTTGATAGAATTCACTGGTGAATCCATTGGGTCCTGGGGATTTTTTCTTAGGAAGTTCTTTGATGGTCTGTTGGATTTCATTTTCTGATATGGGATTATTTAAGAATTCTATTTCTTCTTCTGTTTGTCTAGGCAGTTTGTATTTTTGTATGTATTCATCCATATCACCTAAATTGGTGTATTTATTGCCATAATATTTGGGCAAAGTAATTTTTAATGATTGCCTTAATTTCCTCTTCATTGGAGGTGATGTCTCCCTTTTCGTCTTTGATGCTATTAATTTGCTTTTCTTCCTTCCTTTTTAAAATTAGATTGACCAGTACTTTGTCTATTTTGTTTGTTTTTTCAAAGTAGTAGCTTCTTGTCTTATTTATTAAATCAATAGTTCTATCACTTTCGATTTTATTAATTTATCCCTTAATTTTTAGGATTTCTAGTTTGGTTTTCTGCTGGGGGTTTTTAATTTGATCACTTTCGAGTGTTTTTATTTGCATTTCCAATTGATTGATCTCTGCTCTCCCTAGTTTGTTAATATAAGCATTCAGGGATATGAATTTACCTCTGATTACCTCTTTGGCTGCATCCCAAAAGGTTTGAAAGGATGTCTTGCCATTGTCATTTTCCTCGGTGAAATTATTAATTGTTTCTATGATTTCTTCTCTAACTAAATGATTTTTGAGTATCATATTGTTTAATTTCCAATTAGTTTTTGATTTGGTTTTCCATGTACCATTACTGATCATTATTTTTATTGCCTTGTGATCTGAAAAGCCTGCATTTATTATTTCTGCTTTTCTGCATTTGTGTGCCATGTTTCTATGACCTAATGTATGGTCAATCTTTGTGAATGTGCCATGTGGTGCTAAGAAGAAGGTGTATTCCTTTTTATCTGATTTATTTTTCTCCATATATCTATTAATTCTAATTTTTCTAATATTTCATTCACTTCTTTTACCTCTTCCTTATTTATTTTTTGATTTGATTTATCTAAATTTGATAATGGTTGGTTTAAGTCTCCCACTAATATGGTTTTACTGTCTATTTCTCCCTTCAATTCTCCTAGTTTCTGCATTAAAAATATGGGTGCTATATTATTTGGTGCATACATGTTGATTAGTGATATTTCCTCATTATCTAAAGTCCCTTTTAACAAAATATAATTACCTTCCCTATCCCTTTTGATCAGGTCTATTTTTGCTTTGGCTTTATCAGATATCATGATTGCAACTCCTGCCTTCTTTTTGTCAGTTGAGGCCCAGAAGATCTTACTCCATCCTTTAATTCTAACCTTGTGGGTGTCTACCCGCCTCATGTATGTTTCTTGAAGACAACATATAGTAGGGTTTTGGATTCTAATCCATTCTGCTATTTGTCTACGTTTTATGGGTGAGTTCATCCCATTCACGTTCAAAGTTATGACCGTCACTGGTGGACTCCCTGGCATTTTGATATCCTTCCCTAATTCTAACCTTTTCTTCTTCGGCTCTACCTTTTAGTCCAGTGATTTACTTTAAATCAGTCCCCCTTGTCCCCTCCCTTGATATGTTTCCCTTTCTAGTCCCTCCCTTTTTGTTGCCTCCCCCTCCCCCCTCTTTTTCCCTCCCTTTTTTGTGTTCCCTCCCCCCTCCCCTCTTGCTTTTCCCTTCTCCCTTCCCTTGTTGGGTAAGATAGAATTCAAGATCCCAATGGATCTGGATGTTCTTCCCTCTCAGAGTTGATTTCCCTGAGAGTAAGGTTTAAGTAAAAACTCTCTTCCTCTCCTTCTTATAGGAGTTTTCTTCCCCTCCCTTTCCCGTGTGAATCTTTGTGTGAGAAAGATTATTCTATTTGGTCTTTCTTTTCCCCCTATTTACACATTACATTTTCCCCACATGTTTGTATACATAGATTGATATAAATGTAGTCCTTTTAGAAGAGAATTTGGGTAAAAGAAAAAGATAACATTTTTCTCCTTTTCCTTTCCTTCATATTTACCTTTTCAGGTATTCCATGCTCTTTGTTTTTTTTCGATATCGAACTTTCCACAGAGCTCTGGTCTTTTCTTTGCAAAAACTTGGAAATCTTCTATTTTGTTGAATGCCCATACTTTCCCTTGGAAGTATATAGTCAGTTTTGCTGGATAGCTGATTCTTGGTTGAAGACCCAGCTCTCTTGCCTTTCTGAAAATCATGTTCCATGCCTTACGATCATTCAGAGTGGAACTTGCAAGGTCTTATGTGACCCTGATTGGCATTCCTTTATATCTAAATTGTCTTTTTCTGGCTTCTTGTAGGATTTTTTCATTTGTTTGAAAGCTTTGGAATTTGGCAATTACATTCCTGGGAGTTGTCTTTTGGGGATTTAGTGTAGAGGGTGTTCTGTGAGCTCTGTCAGTGGCTGTATTGCCCCTTTGTTCTAGAATCTCTGGGCAATTTTCTTTGATTATATCTTGTATTACGATGTCGAGTTTGCTGTTTATTTCTGATTTTTCTGGAAGTCCAATTAATCTTAAATTATCTCTTCTTCCTCTATTTTCGAAGTCTGTCACCTTATCAGTGAGATATTTTATGTTCTCTTCTAATTTCTTGATCTTTTGGCTTTGCTTTATTTATTCTTACTCTTTTACCTGCTCGTTGTCTTCGAGTTGCCTAATTCTGACCTTTAAAGCCTGGTTTTCCTTTTCAGTTTGGTCAAACTGGTTTTGTAGATGTGTGAATTTCTTTTGCATTATTTCCCACTTTTCCTCCCAGAAGGCTTCCATCTTTTTGATCCTTTCCGATTCAAATTCTTCATGGGTTTGTGGAGAGTTTCCATTTCCTTTGGAAGGTTTTGGGGCATTTGCTTGTGTTTCCTCTTCTATCTCCTCTGTATTTTGTACTTTTGCTCCATAAAATGTGTCCAAAGTTTCCCCCTTCTTCTTGTTTTTCTTGGAATTTTGGGGCTTTTGTGCTTCTGTGGAGTTTGCCATCTCTATCTGAGTGGAGAGGACTGGCTTTTCTTATCTCTGTCTGGTGTTCAGAGGTTTTAGTTCTAGGCAGATTGTCCATTCTATGCAGTTGTTGTTCTGTCTTCCCGGGGAATCCAGGAATTGCTGGTGTTTCCATGTTACTGCCCTCCTCAGTTCCCTCCCGATGCTTCTCTGTTGCCTTACTTCCAGGCTCTGAGCCTGGCTCGGCCCTTTCCTTGGGGTGTTTGTTTCTGTTCCTTAGCTGGCCAGGAGAGCCAGCACTCTAAGGGGGGGGGCAGCTTCCCTGAGTTCTGAGAGCTCCTGATAAGATTAACTTTTTCTGGGTTGAACTGAGTATGCTTTGAGGCAGGAACCTTGAGACTTGGATGGAAGGATCCAGCCAGAGGGCTGCAAGCTCCCCCGTCTCTTTCTGTTTCCCTGCTGTCTGTGTGCCCCTGCAACTGGGTCAGGTTGTTTTTAGGATGTGGCCTTCAGAATAGCCGGCTCCCGAGGCCCTTTTGCCAGCCCTGAGAGTTACTGATGTTTCAGACAACCATGCACTCTGAGGGGGAGGGGCTGTGGTTTCCTGGAGCTCTTAGGGCTGGTGATAAGATTAACCTCAGACTGAGTATGCCCTGAGGCAGGGAACTTCAGAGAGACTCAGATGGAAGGATCTGGTCAGGGGGCTACAGGCTCCTCCTGTCTCTCTCTGTTTCCGTGCTGTCTGGGTGCCCCCTCGACTGGGTCAGGTTGTTTTCAGGAAGCAGCCTTCAGGATACCGGCCCTGAGGCTCTGAGGTTCCCTCTGCTGCCTCAGACTCAGTGCTCTGGGTTGGGGGAGATGGGTCCTGGGACCTTCCTTCTGCCTACCCCTTAGGTCCGAGTGATCTCGTGTTTTGGCTTTTTTTTGGGGGGGGCGTACCTTTTGATCCAGGTCCAGGTCCAGGAGGAGGATTCCCAGGGTCTATGCTATTGTTTGTTTTGAATTTCGGTGCCTTAGGAGCATATAGTTTGAGTTCGGTAGGGAAGGGTTTCCGGAGATCTGAACTTTAGCTTTCTCTAAGCCGCCATCTTGACTGGAAGTCCACTTAGTATTGATTCTAAAACAGAAGATAAGGGTTTAAAAAAAAGAGAGATACGAAAGGCAATTGTGGATGTGAGACTGGAGTTCAAGGATGAGTTTAGGGCTGGATAAATAGATCTTAGAATTATTTTCATAGAGATGATAATTCAATTCAAGGGACATGGTGAAATAACTAAATGAGATATGGTAGAGAAGATAGCACAGTCAAGAAGAGTTTTATAGGACAGAGACTTGGGCAATATTTAAAGTTATTTGGTATGACTTGGATGAAATTCCAACAAAATAGAATTAAATGAAATAGTCTGGAATATAGGAGAAGAACCAGGAGTGAGAAGGGTCACAAAAACCTATGGAGAAGAGAGTATGCAGAGGAAGAGGGAGATAGTTTCAAAGGCTGCAGAGAAAACAAGAAGGATGAAGACTGGACATTCAAGAGATCACTGGTAACCAGAGAGAGCAGATTCAGTTGAATGATAAGGTTGGAAGCCAGATTGCAGAAGGTTTGTGATCGAGTGAATGGAAAGGAAAGGGAAAAATCAATTATCGATGACTTTCTCATTGAATTTAATATGAAGAGAGGAGATACAATAACTAGAGGAGAAGAGTTGGATATAATTGATGTTTATAATGATAAAGATAATGAACAATAATAATGACAAGAAGAAAGGGAATAGAATGGATGAAAAGTTAATGGATTAAAGAATAGCATCTATTCATCTAATGATACTGAATATTCAATTCTGCAGCTAGGTGATATAGCAGATAAAGCACTGGACTTAAAGTCAGGAAGATCTAAGTTTTAATCCTGCCTCTGACACTTACTATCAGTGTGTTCCTGGGACATTCATTTAGTATCTTTCAGCTTCTCTTTTCTCATCTGTAAAATGGGCTTACTTATATCACCTACCTACTAGAAATGTTGTGATACTCAAATGAGATATGTGCAAAGTGTTTCCAAAATCATAAAGCACTATATAAATATTAGGTTTTATAATTACTACTTGGAGGATGACCAAAAATTCATCTGTCTATCAAACTACATTTTTCTTGACATTTCAAGAGTTATAGGCATTCCATATCTTCTTGAGGGAACACAAATTTTAATTTGGTTGAGACATCTTTCCTTAGGAAGGATAATAATCTAGCAGATTTAGAATCTATTCATCATCGTCCCTAATTATAGTGTATTTTAAGGGTTCTGAAATACTTTGGAAACGTACCACCTAAAAAGAGGTGAGATTTTTATACGATATATAGAGAGATAACTTCTGAGACCTGCTAAGATCTCAAGGCTCTGGGGGGGGGAGAACCTTAATTTTCCTCATCTATAAAATGGATTATTTGTCCTGTGTATCTTAGAAAATTTTGAGACTAAGAAGGAAAAGCCACAGAAAATTCAATGAGATAGATGATCTTAATTGCTACTGAATGACTGGTGCCCTACTCCCCACCCCTTTGTGGAATGACAAACAAACATGTCAAGCCACAACTCATTTTACCCCTTTAGTCTCTAATTTCATTGTCTCTTCATTTCTACAATCATGACAATAACTAATGAGAAGACTCCTGGAGTAACAGAATAAAAAAATAAAAATCTAATGTGAATTTCACTCAGCAATTTTCCCCTCCACACCCCCCCTCCACTTGACAAATTTGAATCATACTGCAGATGTATTTTTTGGCAATAATGTCAGTTTTCCCCCCAGACAAAAAACGGTATGTGCATCGCTTTCCAGATGTACGACTCCCTCTGGTTAATTCTTACAAAAATGGTTTTTGTCATTGAAGAAGGAGAAAAAATAACAATTTGAACAAGTTTTTAGCTTCTTTTATTGTTCTGTTTGATAAAGAGCAGTTTATCTATCCACAACATGCGTCGAACACTCACATTACCTTGTGGCAACATAGTTTTATTTTTACCGCATTTGCTAAAATTAGTATAAACGGTAGGATAATCCTTGCTAGAAAGTAGATTATAAAGATAAAAGGAAGAAGCATTAAGTTCTTTTCCCAACCAGTTCCAAATGTACCACAGTGCCTCTAACATCCTATAAACACGAGGGCAATAGCACCAGCTGCTCATTACTCTCAGAGGGCATGGTATTTCCTCTGTTTTGGCATCCGCCACCACCCCAGCACTCAAAAGGAAAGAAGCCATCACAAACCAGAGGTAGACAGCCATTCTTTTGAATAGGGGCCCAACACAAACAATGGGATTCAGCAGCTCTCTCTTGACAATCGCCATAAAAATGAAAACAAATATAAAAACTGCACACAATCAAGCATTAAAATCCTTTTGGAATATTTCCCATCATACATCTCTCAAGTTTTACAAAAGCCTGACATGCTTGAAGTATTCAACTCCCCAATTTGCTAATTAGGTTTTCTAAGGATCCTGCTCGTCTCCATTAGTCTGAGCAATCTCTTCTCCATGATTGTACCTTTCTTGAACTCAAAATGATGTGCTGATTCATGTTCTATTTGGGTGAAGCCTTTCTGGTATTTGAAGTGTTTCTCAAAGTCAGGAGTGCACTTCAGATACCTTAATTATTTGGTCTGCCCAGCATGTTTGGTTTCAGGATATTATTTTAATGCTTTGGTGGAGAGAGATTTCCTTAAAAGGACACTGAACTTTTCTGATACAATCAGTTCCCTTCTCATTTCTGAAAATTGTAGGACATAGACCTGGAATTCTTTCCATCTCAGATTTCAATGATCCTACTGCTCTGGCTTTGATCAGATACTTTTGATCAGTCCACATACATTGACCAATCTATTGAGTTCTAGGCTCTATGCTAGTATCGGGGGCCACAAAGACAAAGGTGAAACCAGCCCCTACTCTCAAGGGGATTTCAGTCTAGCCCAGGAAGACAACACCATGTATGGGCACATGACAAATGATTGCAAGGTGATTGGAATGAGAAGACCGGTAACTGGAAGGATCATGAAGAATTTCATTTAGAAAGTAGCATTGGAGCTGAGGCTTGAAAATTATTAGAAATTCTGAGAGGCACAAATGAGCAAAGATTCCAATCTACCAAGAATGGGAGATAATTAATGGAAAGACATGGAGGAGGCAGAAGAGGGAATGTTTTTATCAAGAAACAATAAGGAGAGTTTGAGACTGTATTGGAGGGTACATGGAGAGTGGTCGTGTCCAGGAAAGTTGGAAAGAAAGGGAAGATCATAGCCAAGTGGCAAAGGATTTTAAATGACAAATGGATAAGTTTATATTTCATTTTTTCAGGTAAGAAAGAACCATGGGAGGTTATTGAGTAGCAGAATGACATGACCAGATTTGCATTTGAAGAAGATAAATTTGACAACTATAGCAAGGACAAATTGCATAAGGTATGGACAACAATAAGGAAGCTGTAGCAAAATGCAAGGTTTGAGATAATGAGACCAGACTTAGAATACCTTTATGTTGAGAGGCCTTTGAAGATAGGTTAAAACAAGCTTCTATTTCACATTTCTCATCTTAATGGTGGTAGATAATGGAAATGGACAAAACATGGGCTCCTTTTTGAGGTTCAGGGATAATCTTATATACAATATTTCTAAAATGCAATCATTAGGTTTGATTTATCTTTGAATTAATTAATTAAGCCTCTTCTCCATTTTGATACATTTTTCTAAAAACAATGGATTACATTTAGTAGGTTCCTAATTGAGTAAATCAAACAGAGGAACAGAGGATTTAGAGATAGAAGAAATTAGATATTAGAAATCATAAGATCATAGATCTATAATTAGAAGGAACTTTTAGAAGTCATTGAATCCAGCTTCCTTATTGGTCCCAGAGATGTCTACTGCCTTGACTAAAATACTACTGAGCATATGTAACCAGGATCTGATAAAAACTGTATAAGGTATGACCCAGACATATGACTATAAGACTTTCACATTTTAGCACTATCATAAGGAACTACATTCCTATAGTATAACATAATTTCCTCTCTGTATAAGTGGAAATTTTGTATCTTTGAACTACGTTCCCCAGAATTCCTTTAGTATTTTCCAGAATTCCTTTCCCTTCTCCACCAAGTTGCATGTTCACTTTTGTATATACGTTTTTGGTAACTCCTCCCTTTCTCTCTCTTTTTACCATGAGCGAGGCTAGGAAAACTGGTTTTACTTAGGTTTTGACTTTTGTCTTTTATTCCTTTCACTTCAAGTTAATTTTAATAAATCTTATTAATATAATACTTGGAGTATTGGATATTAATTTTATAATCTACATCTCTCTTCTTAGTTATCTAAGAAAGCTGAATCAGAAAACTGTTAAATAAGTAAATAAATAAAACTATTTACTCTAACACTTTCCATATCCTAACCAAATGCTTAAGTCAACAAGTCCAATCAGTAATCATATACTTTATGCCAAGTACTATGCTAAAACAGCTGAGGGGACCAAGAAAAAGAAAAATGGATCCTCTTCTCAAAAGTCACAACTGTACAAACAAGATAAATTCAGGCTAGATTGAGGATAATCTCTTAGGGAAGCCACTTTCATTGAGGGCAGTTGGGGAAGCGTTCTTTCACATAGTAGAATTTTATCTGAAATCCAAAGGCAGTTAGGAGGAGGAGATACAGAGGCAGCAATTTCCAGCCATTGGAGAAAACCAGTGAAATACATAGTTGAGAGATGGAGTACCTTGTGCAAGGACCAGCAAGGAGACTGGTGTCATTAGATCACTGGTTGTTGTCCTTCGTACTTGAAGAGAATCAAACTGACATTGCTGGTGATGTCTTTTGACTTATGCACAAATTTGATTTGTGAAGCAAAATTGTATTCATCAGTCTTATTCTTTTTTCCACATCATGGCAGGAGCAAAAAAAAAGTCAAGATGACTACTGATGGCCAGGGATACAGTGGATGACTTTGGCATCTTTGATGTCTGACCAAGCTTCAAGCTTTCCACAGTGCCTGGTTCAGTTGCCTCATTTTCATTTGTTTCTGGAGGTTTATTGAATAGGGGAATAACAGAAACAGACTTGTATTTACTCTATCATTTTGACAATTCATTGGAGAATGGGGTGGATTGGGGAGAGACTTGAGGCAAAGTGATCAACTCAAAGCCTCTAGAAATTGAACAGGAATGAGATGATAAGGTCCTATACAAAGATGGTTGCTATGTCTGAGGCAGTATCAAAATGATGGAACAACAACAACAACAAAAAAAAAGGTTTCTCCCAAATCTCTCTTTAACCAAAAGTTCTTGAAATAAAGAGGGATAGGTATGTCATCTATGACTTATCTGATGTAGGAAACTCCCAGAAATGGAAAAGCCTTCTACCAATACATGTTAGTACCTTCTTTTCAATTTGTAATTTTAGAAGATTTCATAGAGCACTAAGAAGTTGGGTGACTTATCCAGGATCACATCTGGGTCCCTCATATCATTTGCAACTATTCAAATAGGTGTCACTAGAGTTGATCATGGAGAATCATTGTTGCCTAATATTTAAATAACATAAAATAGTGGTTTCCAAGGTGAGAATTTGAAGTATGATACAAATGGGTATTAGGTTAAGCAATCAGAGAGTAGGAAGAAAATCTAATCCTATTCTCCCCAAGATTTCTAGTTATGGGACTAACACAATCACATCTATACCACCCATTATCCCTAACCCTACTTTACTTTTTCCTCTCCCATGCTAAGCAAGTTCTCATCTCCCCTCATGATCTAGGGAAAAGCCTCCCAAGAAAGCTATAATATAACCATGGTTTGCTATGACTGTGAACTCCCTGCACCCAACACTAGCTATCCACTATTACTGAGTGACTTCAGTAGGCACCCTTCAGAGAGAAAGTTCTGCATTCTGGGGCTTTAATTAGTCAGTAATAATATTTTAGAAAGAATAAAAACTTTTTATAACCAATAATTATATATGTAAATGTATAAAATTTACTTCAAGTATACCATCCCTTTAAAATTTCTATTTATGTATATGTGTTGAAATGAACATAACATATTAGTACAACTATAGAATGTAATTTATAAATACATTTCACATTGTTTTCTACTTATATGAATGCAAGTTCAATAAAGTTTAGAGACTCCATTGTAGAAAAAACATTTCTATAAATCTGCTTTTCTAAGCAGGTGATAAGTATTGAGGATGACCATCTTGTGAAATATCCCAATTTCTTAGGACCATAGGAGTCATGCAAGTAGAAGAAAATTTCAAGCTCACCTTTCCTTGGGGCATGTTGAAGCCCTCTTTAATAGCCCTGACATGTGATCATCCTGCTTTTGTTTAGATAGCACCAGTGATGAGGAGCTCACTTACTACCTCAGGAGGCAAACTACTCCACTTTTTGGACAGCTTGTATTGTTAGTGCTATTGAAGCTCTTCATCATGTTGAACGAATCATCTCTCTCCCCCTGCAATTAAAAACTTTGCTAAATTATCTCCCACAGTAGAAAGATGTATATTGAAAAGGGCAAAGGAAACACAATGAATACATGGACTTCTAATCTACTTAGTTCTAATTCTGAGTATGCTTGGGAAGTCAACAATAAAATGGCACACTTCTAGGCTTCTTATGACCAGATTGGCAGCAGACTAAGAGAGACAGAAGTGAAGACTAGTAGATTTTAATTAAAGTCTTATTTCCTCTCCCACTTTCAAACTAACCATTGTTTGGAAACAAGCAGCTTGCTATCTACGGGAGAATAATCAAACATACAAAATACTTTGAAGACAGTTACTTATATAATCCTTGGATCTTAAGTTTTATCTTTCACAATAGTTTTTTTCTGAGAAATTCCCTCTCTACTTACTACCTTACTCCAAATTGCTACTTACAGTTGAGATTATGATTATAGAAAGATGGGAGTCTACTGCACTTCAATTAAACTCAGAAAGATTATTATCTCATTGCATCCAATAATAAATCAATCAAAATACATATATATATATATATATAAAAATACGTCCTTAATAAGTTTGGAAGAAATGAAATAAATACTTGGACCATTGGATTAATCAAGAAGTATTTTATAATTGAAAGAAAGAATTATTTATGTATGAATTTATGTATACATATAGCAATTCAGTTCAGATGATGGCTTTTCTGCATTACAGTCACTGCTTTAAGAGCTCCCAGGTTTGGGAAGTCTTGTGGAGTTAGACCCTTCTGCCTATGCAGAGAAGCAGCAAGGATGGTGGAAGAATGAGCCTAGGCAGATTGTTGTACTCTTCTCCCCACTGGCCAGGTAATGATCTTGTAAACTTCCAGTGTTTGGGAGATCTAGAGTGCCCATCAGCAATTTCACCATTTGACTTTAGTGTGTGCACTGGGACCTGAGAGACACACTCAGAATATAATGCACAGAGTAAGTGCAGCTTTGGGACTTTATAATACCAGTCCAATGTCCCTTCAGCTCTAAATCTATAATTTTGTGTTCTGCTCATGATCCTCAATGCCCAGCAGAAAAACCATACCTAAGGAAATTTCGTGAAGATTCTAGTAAGGAAAAAGAGTCCAATCCCCCAAGGACATTGTTTGTACAAACTGAGAGTGTGCCTTTGGTTTGGAGGGATAATGCTATAGTGACTACCTTTGGAGCATCTGTTTATTAAATAAATACTTCTTTTTATAGGCTCACTAACACTCCCTGGCTAATAATAACCAAATGCAGAACACACTTGGTATTAGTAGTATTAGCAAAATCGCAACCTCTTTGGATTACTTCTTTATGCCCTGAGAGTAGGAGCAGTCTGCCATTATCTAGGAAGCCAAGCAGCTATTTGGAGTGAGTTAGAGAACCATCCAGAGGGAATATTCTATTTAAAGAATAGAATCTCAGTCTATAATTTCATTAGTATCAGGAAATCCCAGATGAAGAAACTTCCTCTACTAATGCATGGTGATACCTTTTTCTTTTACTTATAATCTAAGATATTTGCTCAGGGTCACATATCTAGTGTGCATCAGAGGCAAAACTTGAATCCAGATTTCTATGCTTTGGAGATCAGCTCATTATTGGCTCTACTGTACTATCTCTCCCTCGAATAGGCACTGATCAGGTCTTTGTAGGGTCAATTAAATAGGGGAAATTTACCCTCTTGATGAAATTAAGATTATGGCAACTGTCTACTCTAGTCCAGAATTAAAGGCAATTTGGACTTCATTTTGATGTGACTCTTCTCTAAACTGGAATTGTCTTTACAGCATCTTTAACAAGTGGTTTTCTAGGCAAAAAGTCCAGAGTGTAAGAGCATTTTGCTATAATAAAAAGTTCTATAAATGCCTACGGATCCAGTGTTTGCTTCAGGAACTACAATATGGGAGGATCCCCCTTTCCTCCTTGGATAGCTCATTATTGTTAGATAGTTTTGCTTTTTAGGAAGTTTTCCCTTATATTTAACCTCAATTTGCCTTTTTTTAAAATCACTTCTAACTAATGCTCCTACCTCTGCCTTTTAGGACTGAGCAGAATAAATTGAATTTGTCTTTCATATGGCAGGCATTCAAATACTGAAGATAGTAACCTGTGGTTAGCCTGACACTCTCCCTAGTCTTAAACATCCCCAGTTCTTTCATACCTCTGGAGGCAATTCTATAGCCAGGAATAGAGTAAGGAGTGGAGTGAAGTGAAGATAGGAAGGAGACATTGCAGACAGGTGTAGACATATGAAAACTAGAGTATTATTCATCTCATAATAATCCAACTAAAACATTCATGATTAGAAACATGTTTAATCCAAGATTCAAATCCATTTCAAAAAATAATAAAAGGCATGTAAGAACCACATGATTCAGATATACTTAGACAGCCCCAACTTCTTCTATTATGAGTATTTGTTCATATGAAATAAAAGACTCCTAAAAGTATTTGATCAAATTTGTTTTTCATCTCATTTTTTGTTTAGAAAATATGGCCATCGTTGTTATAGGAAATAAAGATTTGAAATGCCATCAGTCCCATTTTGCTGTAAAACTGGGGAAGCCCCAGGGTTCACAGGGATGAATTTTTGTGGTGAGGGGTTCCCCAGGGGTTCAAGATGCCATGTATACACAAGGAAGTCAATTACCTCTTGAAATGGAGAGAAAACTGGATTGGAAGTTCCACAACCAAGTTCTAAGGAAGAAGGACAATTTTCTTCTACACCAATCCCTACTGATTCATTAGTATGACTCAATGATTTTTGTCTTTCCAGAACTTGCATCCTTCTTCCCCCTTAAATATGTATGTATTATTGAAAAAGTACCTGGACTTTCTGAAACTCTTATTAACAATTAAAAAAAAATATCAGCAATAAATTTTCACTCACAAGAAAAAGAGAAGTGAGGAAACTTGGACTTTCTTTATAGTTTAACTGTCAACTCATTACCTTGGGGCAAACAATTAAAAAAATCTTTGGAAGTTTTTTCTCCCCTCCTCCTCCTTCATTAAAGTAGTTCACTAACATAATGTTCCCGGAGTCTTCACTTGCCTACTGGAAAGTGTTGCAGGAATGAATGACTTTATGCTTATAGGGCAAATTTAGATGAGACTTCTCCCCAGACCTGATGGTATTTTTTTTTCTTACTTTGCTTTACCGTTCACACTTCTGGGGTTGGAAACACTGTAGGGGGCCAAGCAGTTGAAGAAAAGGAGAAAAGTAGGGCTTTGCATCAGAGTCGTTTTTCCCACTTCAAATGACTTGATACTGTGCTTTCCCACTGTCTCAGGCCTTCTGAGGTGGAATGCTTAGCATCCAAACAACTTTCAAATCAACACTGTGAAGCAGTAAGCTACCCCCTTACCCAACACACCACTGGGAAGAAAGAACAGGGTATTTTTCCACATTGGCAATGACTTTACTACAAAGGATGTGGGAAAGCAAAGCAATTTTTTCTATTTTCTGGCCTTCATCACTGCAAATATTTGTTCTCAAATAGACCAGCCCCAGGGCCTATGATGTAAGGCCCATAGAGGAGAGCTGTTATTGATAATAAAGACAAAAGGCAGGACTTGACTGATTTAAGTGTATATTCGTGCTCTGTTCTATAAAATGATTATCATGTTCGCTTTTATTAAGTACATTTTTTATTGTTTCTTTCATTTTTAATCATCTAAAAACCAATGGCTGGAAAGTGGGTATGTGATGCTAATATTTATGGAACTATTCTCTAAATATGTTCATCCACTTAATCCTCACCAGACTTGAGATTTCCCCTTCTTTATTCTCCAGTTCAGCATCACACGGATGGGCCCCCTAGCATCCCTTCCCTTTAATCTTCTCACACATGGACCAATCCAATGCCACCCAGCATCCTCTGCTTCCCATCTAGAAGTTAATGTTGCATATTTATCCTGTAAATCATATTATTCCTTTCTTTGACAGAACTTACATTCATCATTTTTCTTTAATAGACTCCTTCTTGCCCATTCTATAGACACAACTTTTTCCATCATAGGGTTACCCCACCACTGGACAAATGTACTCATCCTTTCTACTGACCTGTTACCTCTCACGTCTCTCACTTTCTGTGAATTCCAGATGCTGAAATTCAGGTTAATCCCTGATTGCACAGATTTTGCCATAAAAATTCCCCTCTTAAAATCCCTTTAGTTCATCTCTGTAAAAATGGAGATTTGAACCCCAGACTTCAATCCCCAGAAGTCCTTGGTAGTTCCCAGAATTCCCTATAATCTCACCTGAATCCCCACCTGGGCTGAGAACAAAATTTGTATTTAAACTGACTGTACCACCTACTTGGTCTCTGGACTTCTAAGCTAGCTTACCTGTCTCTCAAGATGTAGAGTAAGTTGATGTGAATGGGCTATTCAGCCCTCCTAGACACGTGCTTTTCTTATTTTGTATTTTCTTATTTCCTTGATTTCTAATAATCTTTAATAAACCTCTAAAAATATAATACTTTTAGTAGAGACACTAATTTAACTGTTACATCTCTATACTCCCCTACCTGTCCCTGTGACCCAGATAATCAATTTAAATCTCTTTAAACCAGTTTTAAGACACTTTATCTCACCCCATTTCATCAGATATATTTAATAAATCATATTTCATTTAATCTCTCTTAGTCTAACTGTTGATTTAAATGACCAGCTATATTTTCAGATTCCAATCTGGCCTCTTCTGATCTCTCTGACCTCAGTTTGCTTATTTATATATAATATAATATTATTATATATCATACATATATAATAAAAATCATCTAATCCAATCCTTTAGAGATGAAGGATTGGATTAGATGATTTTTATACTTCAATAAGCTGTTGGTTTTTCTTTGGTATTCCCAGTCTTTTAGATAAGTGCTCAAAGGCTATATTTCATGAAACTATTTCCAAGTGGTATTGTAAAATGTTTTGATTTTGTTGAAAAGTTTTGCCTGACTTAATGAATATAGGACTCTTGTAGGAAAACTGTTTCATAGGGACCATATCACAAAGTTGTCTAACATTAAGAAGAGAAATATGTACATCTGTAAATCTTTTGTTGACTGTGGCTAATAGGAAAAGGAAAAGGAAAATGGGTCAAAAAGAAAAGGCTATCTAACCATTTTCAGTGTTTTGCTTTGAACATGAACTGGTTAAAATGAGAAATTTTATGTTTTTTTTATAAATTGGAATTTTAATTTACATGCCATATCAATATTGATGGAACTTAATTTTCCAAAAATTTAAAATTAGATTTAAAAATTAACATTTTAAAAATTTTAGTTTTTAATTTTTTAATTAATATTTCATAATATTGTTTCATTATTTGACAACATTTCAAAATTGTCACCTGATTAGATATAATAATGACCACAGCAGGCAATCAATATTGTTATTCTCATTATAAAGAAACCCTGAATAGTGGGCTCTTTCTCCCATGTTTCTGGCATATGGAATATGAAAACTAGGGGTCTTTGTGCAGAGGGGCCAAAAGAATAACCAGGTAAGATCTTTCTAGCAAACCCACGTGCTACATGTTCACCCATTAGGTAACTCTAGCAGACAAAGTCCTCTGAACAAACTGCAACCAAAAGATCAGCAGCAAAGAGAAATGGTCCCAGCACCTATTAACCCATCACTCAACAAAAGCAAAGACAGTTAATGCAAGGAAGATTTCGTGGCACTCTAAGATTCTGAATGAGTTAGAAATAAATCAAATCAAGAATCAAGACCTAATGAAAGACAAATGAAAGATAAATGAGAAAGGTACCAGATTGTAACTACATCATGTTTATTTCTTTTTTTTTAATGTCTAGTCATTAAAAATATGTCCTTTACCACTTGTTTAATTTTAACTATTTAAAATGTTTGTATGTTTATATACTATATGTAGATATATTTAGTTTTAAGTAAAAACAAAAAATCATGGTAATCTCAATATCACTTGAGCAAAACCATAAATTGTTTTCCTATTGATATAACATGAATGGGTTTTTGTAGGCAGTATCACTTGGTGGGGGTGGCAAGAGCAAGTTTTAAGGAATAAAACAACAACACTCAGATAGGCACTATGGAGAATATAAACAACTGTAAAGCAGATTCAATTCTTACAGAAATATGAAAGAGAATTGAGTGAATACAGTTAAAGGAAGAATACAATTTACTTCTAGGAAATACATTTATATATAATAGAAGATAATTTAAGCTTAGTGACAAATGAGGAAGTACTAGAGGGTGTCAGAGAAAGATGAGAATAATCCAGAATGGGGAGGAAAAATCTGGTCTTATAGGATGAGTTATGTTCATATAGCAAGTACCAATTATTGATTGATTCATTTTATGTAAGACATTGCTAAAGGAAGAGCATTAGGATGTGGAAACATGTACACACATATATTTCTAATCATGTACATTTCCAACATATAAAATATGTTGAATTTCATAATATATGCCGATTAGGAAAACATGCAAACATATAAAATATATCTACATGAAAATGTATATTATTAGAAATTTGACAAAATTTGATATATGTGTATATATAATACAATTAGGAGTTTATAGAATTTATAAAACATATACATACATGTGTATATAAAAGAATTATCTGAAAATAATGCGAATGTTAATAACATTCTACAAAATGTATTTTGTAATAATTTAATAAAATCATACATTTATGATATGAAATATACAAAATTAGAAATATGTGTTTATATATGTATACAATCGGATACATACATGAATGTGTATGTATTATTGGTTTTTGTTATTATTGTTGTTTATATAATTTAAAAGATGAAGATATTGAGACATATATTAAGTGACTTATTTAAGGTAGCAACTTAGTATAAAAGCAATCATTAGAACCAGTTCTTACAAGTATTATTGGAGTTCTCCTTTCATTGTATTATTCTGCCTTTCATTCTCTGTCTCTCTATCTCTCTGTCTTTCTCTGTCTCTGTCTCTCTCTTGTTCTACATAGAGAAACACACACATACAGAAATATATACATATATCAGTGTATTATTTATACATTACATCAAATTCTATAAATCTGACTGCACATACATACATATATACCAGCACATATCTACTTGACATATTCTAATTTACTTGGAGGAAAAATTAGGAAAGGCAGCATAATGTAGTGGAATGAGAATTGTAGTAATGCTCATGGGAATGTTTTCTAAGTATTTATGACTTTTAATAAGCCACTTAATTTTATTGTGCTTCAATTGCCTCATTTTTCAAATGACATCAGTAACAACAATAATAACAAACAACAACAATAATAATACCTGCCTGAGCTACCCCTTAAAATAGTTATCAATATATGAAAAAAGAAAATTTTGCTATGTAAATGTTATATATACCCACCATACACACAGACACACTTATGTCATTTATTATATGTGTGATAATTGAAAGAAGTATACAATAAGTCAAGTATTATATTTATAAGATTTATTAAAAAAACTAGAGTTAAAAGGAAGTTAACTAACTTGAGCCACGAGAAAGAAAGAGCAAGAGGGAGGAATTACAGCAAATTTATAACCAAGTGCTTAACCACGCAAACCTGAGGACACAGAGAAAGGGATGCTGGGAGATACAATAGGAATTCTGGGAAATGTAGTCCTGGGTTTCAAGATGTTCCAACTATACATTTGATATGTAATATAGTGGTTATGTGACATGTAGCACACAGTATAAAAATCACAATTATTAAAGTAAATTAAAGGAAGATATGAACAATTTCCCCCAAAGTGTGGCATCAGTGTTTGGTTTTTAGAGTTTCTAACAAATTCCTAAGTAAAAGTACTATCAGTCAGCACTAAATTCTCCTGTAGTTATTGAAATTGTATGAAATCATGATGTCAGCCTTTTTATGGAACTGAATAATTAAGGCTGACTGCTTTTCCTCTAAATTATAATGAAATTCTTTGGATTTTACTTTTGATTAAAGGTCATCCTAGTGCCACTCTTTCCTAGTTTAAATGGCTTGTAAATTATATGATTTCATGTTCTATTGTGGTCATGATGGGCTGTTTTGCTTCATTCCCTCTAGAGTAGAATTGATAACCATCTCCATCCACCTTCTCGAAAGTCAAAATGGAAACCCTAGAATGGTTTCCTCCATTTTTGACCCTGTAGCAGAAATGCTGTGGACTATAGAAACATGGCGGTTGAATCTTTTTTTTTTTTAAGAATGTTACAGTTTTCTGACTAAACCTGTTAATGGGTAGTGACATGGAAATCCAGAACGAGAAGCTTTCACTGTGGCTAATGGCAGTGTACCTATCTGTCCAGTAATTGTGGGCATTCAGCCTTTGATGCTTCACCGTTCATGAGATTAATGTTTATTCAGAAAAATAAATATAAGGTCTATGACACCTTTAAAGCAACGTTCAAATGCATCTGTGTGTCCGCCGATGAGTGACAGGAGCTGTTTCATGCCTTGATAAGCAGAATGGCTTCTCCTCTAGCACTAGATAGTTAGGGGGTGGGATGAGAGCATCCTTGGGAGATGCTAGAAAACATCACTTTTTTGCAATCTTTCATGCATAAAGGTGGGCGTCACTTAACACCATGAAACTGAAAATGCAGGTCTTTAAGTTGTTTCTAGGCTTTGCACGTCCATGGCATGGGAAGCCTAGAAACTCAGTGAAATAAAATGAAGCAAAAATGGCAGGGTTTTTAAAGAAACTTAACTTCCATATTATGCTATAGGCAAAAGGAAAATGGGTCTTATGGAGAGTTTTTAAAAGATGCATAATTGTTTTTTTTAAGAATTTAAATTCTTTGCCAATGAGAATGGTCATGAAACACAAGAGATTAATTCTTATAATGCATTGCTCATCAAAAAGGAATAAAAAAAGTTTTAAAAATGTAATATGGTACAGATTTTCAAGTGATAGAGTTTTCCCCCCTAATTTGAAACCATGGCTACAGCACAAAGTGAGAGCCTTTGGGAAACAGGTAGCTGACCAATATATATATAAAACTGGTCTTTATAGGGGGAAAATGTGTATTTAATCAATTTAATCAAATGTAACCATCACTAAATTGGCCTGTGCTTAGATAAGTCATGTGCACACCTGCTGCACAAAGGGAGGGAAATCTTCTGTCTCCAGGAAACTACTGCCAGCTAATCGACTACAACAATATTTTATTTTACTGTTTAATTTTTTTTTCCTATCCAAATCCCAAGTACCCTCTAACAAGAGCCGAGAATGCCTGTGGTGTCTTTTTAAGTATCAATGTCTATGTTTGGTCCTTACCTCAACTGCTGCTTCTCAGCAGCTGTTTAAAAGGATGTACTAAATGTTGAAAATCTTTGAAGAGTGTCTTTTTTGTCAACACTTTTGTGAGACCAGGCTAAGTCTCTACTTTAGAAGTCAAATAAAGGGAGAATTATTTCAACATATTATGATGCATCAAATGAATGAAATGATACAGGATGGTAAAGTGAAGAAAAATGCTACATTCTATAACCATGAGCACACTCTCCCAATTAATTTTTGACAAAAATTTCTAAATTATGGATCAAACAAGTATAAAGATGGAATGGAGGGGCTTGGGAATCTCGTGGTAACTCTTTGAAGAGTTTATTTGTATTTTTCTTTTCAGAGTAAAACCTTCAAAGCACAACAGATCCAATTCTCCTCCTTTTAGGTTAAGCTATTTTGCTATTTTTGATTTGGGTATTGCATTAGTGTGAGTCTCTCTCATAGTTGTAGGCTGCAACTCAGTCATGATTTCTCATCCTGCTTGATTTTTGTCCATTATTTCATTTAAGTCTTCCAAAGAGGTGCTGAAAGTATTTCTCTAGGCCTTTGTATATTTCTTTTAGGCCCCAAAGAGTCATCCTCCTAAGGATAAAAAAGAATAAAAAAAGTGAAAGGATGTGAATAAATAAGAAACAAAAGAGCTATTCACAGTCATTTTCAGGACTGTTTCAAATCACTTATAATAGGAGAAATGTAGCTCACAACAACTCTGAAGTTTCACCTCAATCCCAGCAACATGGAGGAGATGATGATGATGGAAAATGGCACTGTTGGAGGAGCTGTGGGAAGTCTCACTCATTATATCTCTAATATCCCTAGCTGTGGGCATCCCCCAAGGTTTTATCCTGGGGCTTTTCTTCTTCCTGTACATTATTCTTGCTTAGTCACTGAATCATCTTCCACAGGATGTTTATCATCTTTATGCAGACAATTCACAGATCTGTATTTCCATCCCCTCGTCTAGCTCTTCAGCTCCCATCCTATACCACCAATAGACTATTGAATACTTCAAACTGGATATCTCATAAACATCTCAAATTTAATATATACAAAATTAAATGTTATCCTTCAAAGCCTCTGCCCTTCAGCTTTTTTGCTGGTGGTGTTTTTTTCTTTTTTTTGGGGGGGGGATACCTTGATCCTTTCAGTTTCTCAGGTTCATAAAATCAGCATCATCTATGACTCTTTATGTACCTTCACTCCTTATATGCAATTAGTTGTCAATTCCTGTAGTGTTTATTTCCACAACCTTCCTTACATCCCACTGCTTCCCTCTACTCACACAAACTTCACTGAACCTCTAGAATTAAATGAATTAAATTTAACTTGTCTGTTTATCTCTTAATGCCTTTTACAACTTAGCACCAACATAGCTTTTCAGGCTTCCCTTCTGACACTCTTTGATTCTTCCAAACAGATTTTCTTACTGCTCTGATGCACTATATTCCTTCAATCTTCTCAGTGCCCTCTTAACGGCTGGATACAATGCTTAGAAAGAAAGAACCTTCTGCCCTCTATCTCATAGGACCCATGACTTTTTTCAAGACTTATTTCAATAATTATTTTGTATATTATGCCCTTCCTGATCCCTTACCCTACCAACTGCTAATGGTCTCCTATCCCAAACAACTTTCCATTTTTCACTATATACTCACATATGTACATATTTTCTTCTCTAATAGCTCCTTGAAGACAAAGACTTCCCCATGATGGCTTTTGTATTCCCAGTGCCCAGCTCGGTATGTGACATATGGTAGATAGTGTACGAAGACAGTACATGCTTCTTGGCTAATATTTTGCTGGTCAAGCTGTGAGTTGTTTCAGCAATACTGGAAATAAAGGTGCAATCGTGCAAAAAAGTGACTAAAATGTCCACATCCTTTGACTTGGTGATACCACTGCCAGGCATGTATCCCAAAGAACCTCATGGCAGATATAGACTATGTATAGAAAAAATATTCACTTCAGGGCTTTTAGTTATTTGGAGTAACAAATATCTGGGAACAAAATATGTTTCTATAGACCAGGGAATGGTTCGTGGCTATAATTAAAATCTGAGCCATGAAAATGATGAATGTGAAGAATTAAAAAAATAGGGAAGAAATGAAAACATATGGATTAAAGGAAGCAGAAGTAGAAAAAATACACAAGAGAAATAAGGGAGAAAAACAAAGTTCAAGAAAACTTTTTTTCTTTATATGGCGTTTCTTAGACTGTGGTAATATTCCATTACATTCATGTAACACAGGTCATTCTTTATTCTAATAGAAAGACAAAGAGTTGAAATCAGCGCAAAGTAGAGAGAGCTGAAAAACCTACTTTCTGCTCTCTCAAAGCAAGACATTAGAAGGAGTTTGGTTCTGCATTCTACAGCCCTCTAATAAGAGGAGAGAGGAGGCAGAGGGAGGAGGTGTCAATGTTGGCTTTGAGGGAGCAGAATGATGAAGAGTTTAAATGTGATGAGCTTATCCTAGGAAGGGCATATTGTTCCACAGAGATAAAACCAATCAGAGTAGCAGACCAAAAAAGAGTCAGAATGAAAAATATCCTTGTTAAAGAGAAAAATTCAGAATAAAATAAGCTCATTTTGGGTTCTACCCAAGAAAAAACTACTTTTTAACAGTTTAAAAAAGACCTCATGGGGTAGTTTCACCCTTAGGATAATATCTGATAAAGAATAGCGAGGATATTATAGGAAGTCCCTAGTATTCATTGATTTTTTGACTCATTTATTCATCCATTTAATTCCACCTGTTTATATTTGCTGAATTTCCCCATTTATTTGCTTTGGGCATAGTTTCAAAGGGCACTCCAGAAAGGTCTGATCAGTTCACAACTCCACCAATGATGCCTTAGTGTTCCAGTTTTCCTATATCCTCTCCAACATTTGCCTTTTTTCCATTTTTGTTATATTAGCTAATATGATAGGTGCAAAGTGGTACTTCAGAATTGTTTTAATTTGGATTTCTATAATCAATAGCGATTCAGAATATTTTATTCATATGACTATAGTTTTTATATCTATGAAAACTGCTTTTTCATATCCTTTGACTGTCAATTGTAGAAAGACTTGTATAAGTATGAATTTGACTCAGTTCTCTGTATATTTGAGAAATGAGGTTTTCTTCAGAAAAAAAAAAAACTTGTGGGAGGAATATTTTGACAGTTAGGATTATTAACCATGTATTTTTCTTCATCCTATCCTCACTCCCGCATTTATTTTTCTCTCTCTTAATCCACCCTCTTCCTCCTCAGATATGTTTTGCCTATTCTATTGCCTCCTTCAATCTTCTCTCCCTTCTATCAGCTACTTCTTTCTCTTATTCTCTTCTTCTTATTTTCCTGTAGGGAACTCTGATCTCAAGTAACAGAATAGTCTGTTCCCTAATGCATGTTATAGTCCATATATGACTATGTGTTTTTGATTTATGCCTCACATGAGTCCTTGAAAAAAGAAGCTTTCTTTTAAGCCTTTTATCATTTTTTGGATGGCTGTCTAAGAGGAGATGCCATTCCATTTGGCTAGATGATTTTTTTTAATTGAATCCATCTATTAACCCTTAATCTCATGACGTGCTCTACCAAACTTAAAAAAAGCTAATGATAGAGACTTCCGGTTAAGATGGCGGCTTAGAGAAAGCTGAAGTTCAGATCTCCGGAAAACCCTTCCCGACCGATCTCAAACTAGAAGCTCCTAAGGCGCCGAAATTCAAAACGATCAACAGCACAGACCCTGGGAACCCTCCTCCTGGACCTGGACCCAGTTCAAAAGGTACGGCTCCCCTTAAAAGCCAGAACCCGAGATCCCTCGGACCTCAGGGGTAGGAGCGCAGAGTCCAAGGCTCCCGGAAGCGGCAGCCGAGCCGGGCTCAGAGAGCAGGGTCTGAGGAACAACAACCCTCAGGGTCTTCTACCCAAGTCCCAGTCCGGGTGAAAGTTACTGCCTGGGGCCTCCGCTGCAAAGAGCTGGTCGGTCCGGGTGAAAGTTACTGCCTGGGGCCTCCGCTGCAGAGAGCTGGTCAAAACAACAGCAACCCTCAGGGCGGGCAAGACAGCCTCACGGGCTGGATCCTGTTATCCAAGTCTCAGTGAAAGTCTGTGCTCTCGGAGCTTGGGGAAGCGGCAGCCCATCCCCCCGCAGGCCGACGAAACAGCCTCACGGCCAGGGATTCTGAAGGCAACTTCCGGAAATCGAGCCAGGGGGAGAGTGTGGCCTCGTGGTCCGACCCTTCCATTCCAGTTCCAGTGAGGCATATTCAGTTTAACCCAGGGAACGCTCATAGAACCAACATCTGCCCAGGACTAAAGCCTCTGATCACCAGACAAAGACAAGAAAAGCCAATCCTCCACGTTCAGAGATGACAAACTCCACAGAAGCACAGAAGCCCCAAAATACCAAGAAAAATAAGAAGAAAGGGGCGACTCTGGACACATTCTATGGAGCCAAAATACAAAATACAGAGCAGATAGAAGAAGATATACAAGAAAATTCTCCAAAATCTTCCAAAGGAAATAGAAACTCTCCACAAACCCATGAAGAATTTGAATCAGAAAGGACCAAAAAGATGGAAGCCCTCTGGGAGGAAAAGTGGGAAATGATGCAAAAGAAATTCACGCATCTACAAAACCAGTTTGACCAAACTGTAAAAGAAAACCAGGCTTTAAAGCAAGAACTAATAAAGCAAAGCCAAAACACCAAGAAATTAGAAGAGAACATAAAATATCTCACCGACAAGGTGATAGATCTGGAAAACAGGGGGAGAAGAGAAAATTTAAGAATAATTGGACTCCCAGAAAAGCCAGAAATAAACACCAAACTGGACATGGTGATACAAGATATAATCAAAGAAAATTGCCCAGAGATTCTAGAACAAGGGGGCAATACATCCACTGACAGAGCTCACAGAACACCTTCTACACTAAACCCCCAAAAGACAACTCCCAGGAATGTAATTGCCAAATTCCAAAGCTATCAAACAAAAGAAAAAATCCTACAGGAAGCCAGAAAAAGACAATTTAGATATAAAGGAATGCCAATCAGGGTCACACAAGACCTTGCAAGTTCTACGCTGAATGATCGTAAGGCATGGAACCTGATCTTCAGAAAGGCAAGAGAGCTGGGTCTCCAACCAAGAATCAGCTACCCAGCAAAACTGACTATATACTTCCAAGGGAAAGTATGGGCATTCAACAAAATAGAAGACTTCCAACTTTTTGCAAAGAAAAGACCAGAGCTCTGTGGAAAGTTTGATACCGAAAATCAAAGAGCAAGGAATACCTGAAAAGGTAAATATTAAGGAAAGGGGAAAAATGTTATCTTCTTTTACTCAAACTCTCTTCTATAAGGACTACATTTATATCAACCTATGTATACTAATATGTGGGGAAAATGTAATGTATAAATAGGGGGTAAAGAAAGACCAAATAGAATAATGGTTCTCACACAAAGATTCACAGGGGAAGGGGAGGGGAAGAAAACTCCTATAAGAAGGAGAGGAAGAGAGGGGGGGGTTTACTTAAACCTCAATCTCAGGGAAATCAACTCTGAGAGGGAAAAACATCCAGATCCATTGGGATCTTGAATTCTATCTTACCCAACAAGGGTAAGGAGAAGGGAAAACCAAGGGGGGGAGGGGGAGAGGGAGAACAAAAAGGGAGGGAAAGAGAGGGGGGAGGGGGAGGGAACAAAAAGGGAGGGACTAAAAAGGGAAACATCAAGGGAGGGGACAAGGGGGACTGATTCAAAGTAAATCACTGGACTAAAAGGTAGAGCCGAAGAAGAAAAGGTTAGAATTAGGGAAGGCAATCAAAATGCCAGGGAGTCCACAAATGACAATCATAACTTTGAACGTGAATGGGATGAACTCACCCATAAAACGTAGACGAATAGCTGAATGGATTAGAATCCAAAACCCTACCATATGTTGTCTTCAAGAAACACACATGAGGCGGGTTGACACCCACAAGGTCAGAATTAAAGGATGGAGTAAGACCTTCTGGGCCTCAACTGATAGAAAGAAGGCAGGAGTGGTAATCATGATATCTGATAAAGCCAATGCAAAAATAGACCTGATCAAAAGGGATAGGGAAGGTAATTATATTTTGTTAAAAGGGACTCTAGACAATGAGGAAATATCATTAATCAACATGTATGCACCAAATAATATAGCACCCAAATTTCTAATGGAGAAACTAGGAGAATTGAAGGAAGAAATAGACAATAAAACCATACTAGTGGGAGACTTAAACCAACCATTATCAAATTTAGATAAATCAAATCAAAAAATAAATAAGAAAGAGGTAAAAGAAGTGAATGAAATCTTAGAAAAATTAGAATTAATAGACATATGGAGAAAAATAAATAGGGATAAAAAGGAATACACCTTCTTCTCAGCACCACATGGCACATTCACAAAAATTGACCATACATTAGGTCACAGAAACATAGCACACAAATGCAAAAAAGCAGAAATAATGAATGCAGCCTTCTCAGATCACAAGGCAATAAAAATAATGATTAGTAATGGTACATGGAAAACCAAATCTAAAACCAATTGGAAATTAAACAATATGATACTCCAAAACCGTTTAGCTAAAGAAGAAATCATAGAAACAATTAATAATTTCATCAAGGAAAATGACAATGGCGAAACATCCTTTCAAACCTTTTGGGATGCAGCCAAAGCGGTAATCAGAGGCAAATTCATATCCCTGAAAGCTCATATTAACAAACAAGGGAGAGCAGAAATCAATCAATTGGAAATGCAATTGAAAAAACTCGAAAGCGATCAAATTAAAAACCCCCAGCAGAAAACCAAATTAGAAATCCTAAAAATTAAGGGAGAAATTAATAAAATCGAAAGTGATAGAACTATTGATTTAATAAATAAGACAAGAAGCTGGTACTTTGAAAAAACAAACAAAATAGACAAAGTACTGGTCAATCTAATTAAAAAAAGGAAGGAAGAAAAGCAAATTCACAGCATTAAAGATGAAAAGGGGGACAGCACCTCCAATGAGGAGGAAATTAAGGCAATCATTAGAAATTACTTTGCCCAATTATATGGCAATAAATACACCAATTTAGGAGAAATGGATGAATATATACAAAAATACAAACTGCCTAGACTAACAGAAGAGGAAATAGAATTCTTAAATAATCCCATATCAGAAATTGAAATCCATCAAGCCATCAAAGAACTTCCTAAGAAAAAATCCCCAGGGCCTGATGGATTCACCTGTGAATTCTATCAAACATTCAGAGAACAGTTAACCCCAATACTATACAAACTATTTGACATAATAAGCAAAGAGGGAATTCTACCAAACTCTTTTTATGACACAAACATGGTACTGATTCCAAAACCAGGCAGGTCAAAAACAGAGAAAGAAAACTATAGACCAATCTCCCTAATGAATATAGATGCAAAAATTTTAAATAGGATACTAGCAAAAAGACTCCAGCAAGTGATCAGAAGGATCATTCACCATGATCAAGTAGGATTCATACCAGGGATGCAGGGCTGGTTCAACATTAGGAAAACCATCCACATAATTAACCACATCAACAAGCAAACTAGCAAGAACCACATGATTATCTCAATAGATGCAGAAAAAGCCTTTGATAAAATACAACACCCATTCCTATTAAAAACACTAGAAAGCATAGGAATAGAAGGGTCATTCCTAAAAATAATAAACAGTATATATCTAAAACCAACAGCTAATATCATCTGCAATGGGGATAAACTAGATGCATTCCCAATAAGATCAGGAGTGAAACAAGGATGCCCATTATCACCTCTACTATTTGACATTGTACTAGAAACACTAGCAGTAGCAATTAGAGAAGATAAAGAAATTGAAGGCATCAGAATAGGCAAGGAGGAGACCAAGTTATCACTCTTTGCGGATGACATGATGGTCTACTTAAAGAATCCTAGAGATTCAACCAAAAAGCTAATTGAAATAATCAACAACTTTAGCAAAGTTGCAGGATACAAAATAAACCCACATAAATCATCAGCTTTTCTATATATCTCCAACACAGCTCAGCAGCAAGAACTAGAAAGAGAAATCCCATTCAAAATCACCTTAGACAAAATAAAATACCTAGGAATCTATCTCCCGAGACAAACACAGGAACTATATGAACACAACTACAAAACACTCGCCACACAACTAAAACTAGACTTGAACAATTGGAAAAACATTAACTGCTCATGGATAGGACGAGCCAATATAATAAAAATGACCATCCTACCCAAACTTATTTATCTATTTAGTGCCATACCCATTGAACTACCAAAATACTTCTTCACTGATTTAGAAAAAACCATAACAAAGTTCATTTGGAAGAACAAAAGATCAAGGATATCCAGGGAAATAATGAAAAAAAACACATATGATGGGGGCCTTGCAGTCCCAGACCTCAAACTATATTACAAAGCAGCAGTCATCAAAACAATTTGGTACTGGCTAAGAAACAGAAAGGAAGATCAGTGGAATAGACTGGGGGAAAACGACCTCAGCAAGACAGTATACGATAAACCCAAAGATCCCAGCTTTTGGGACAAAAATCCACTATTCGATAAAAACTGCTGGGAAAATTGGAAGACAGTGTGGGAGAGACTAGGAATAGATCAACACCTCACACCCTACACCAAGATAAATTCAAAATGGGTGAGTGACTTAAACATAAAGAAGGAAACCATAAGTAAATTGGGTAAACACAGAATAGTATACATGTCAGACCTTTGGGAGGGGAAAGGCTTTAAAACCAAGCAAGATATAGAAAGAATCACAAAATGTAAAATAAATAATTTTGACTACATCAAACTAAAAAGCTTTTGTACAAACAAAACCAATATAACTAAAATCAGAAGGGAAACAACAAATTGGGAAAAAATCTTCATAGAAACCTCTGACAAAGGTTTAATTACTCATATTTATAATGAGCTAAATCAATTGTACAAAAAATCAAGCCATTCTCCAATTGATAAATGGGCAAGGGAAATGGATAGGCAGTTCTCAGATAAAGAAATCAAAACTATTAACAAGCACATGAAGAAGTGTTCTACATCTCTTATAATCAGAGAGATGCAAATCAAAACAACTCTGAGGTATCACCTCACACCTAGCAGATTGGCTAACATAACAGCAAAGGAAAGTAATGAATGCTGGAGGGGATGTGGCAAAGTAGGGACATTAATTCATTGCTGGTGGAGCTGTGAACTGATCCAACCATTCTGGAGGGCAATTTGGAACTATGCCCAAAGGGCGACAAAAGAATATCTACCCTTTGACCCAGCCATAGCACTGCTGGGTCTGTACCCCAAAGAGATAATGGACACAAAGACTTGTACAAAAATATTCATAGCTGCGCTCTTTGTGGTGGCCCAAAACTGGAAAACGAGGGGATGCCCATCAATTGGGGAATGGCTGAACAAACTGTGGTATATGTTGGTGATGGAATACTATTGTGCTCAAAGGAATAATAAAGTGGAGAAGTTCCATGGAGACTGGAACAACCTCCAGGAAGTGATGCAGAGCGAGAGGAGCAGAACCAGGAGAACATTGTACACAGAGACTAATACACTGTGGTATAATCGAACGTAATGGACTTCTCCATTAGGGGCGGTGTAATGTCCCTGAACAACTTTCAGGGATCCAGGAGAAAAAAAACACCATTCATAAGCAAAGGATAAACTATGGGAGTGGAAACACCGAGAAAAAGCAACTGCCTGAATACAGAGGTTGAGGGGACATGACAGAGGATAGACTTTAAATGAACACTCTAATGCAAATACTATCAACAAAGCAATGAGTTCAAATCAAGAAAACATCTAATGCCCAGTGGACTTACGCGTCGGCTATGGGGGGTGGGGGGGAGGAAAAGAAAATGATCTATGTCTTTAACGAATAATGCTTGGAAATGATCAAATAAAATATATTTAAAAAAAAAAGCTAATGATAATAGCTAGTATTTATATATAACTTTAAAGTTTACAAAGAACTTTTAATTCTCCCAACAGCCCTTTGGTGTATTTATTATAATCTCCATTTTTACAGATGATGAAATTGAGTCTAAGATAGGTTAAATGATTTGCTCAGCATCACATAGTTAATGGGCAGGATTTGAACTTAGATCTTCCTCACTGTAAGTCCAGCTCTCTATTCTCTCTGCCATTTAGCTCATATTTTTCTGATCACATATGCCTTTGGAAAAAGGGTTCTTACCACTTAGAATTGATGTTTCGCTATTGACTATAAGCAACTTCAGATTCTCATTCTGGTGACTCATAGTGCCCATGCTCTCCTATATGCTCATTCATTTATTTCAACCCTTACCTTCCATTTTAGAATCAGTATTGTATATTAGTTCCAAGGGAGAAGAATAAGAGTTAGGTAATGGGGTGTTAAGTGACCTATTCAAGGTCACACATTTAGGAAGTGTCGAATCTCAGATTTGAATCCATGACCTCCTGTCTCTAAGGCTGGCTCTCAATTCTCTCCTATACATTCACTCTTATCAAAACATTTTATATTTTTAATATATTTTATGTTTTAAAATATATATTTTATAACAAATACATCTTTAACTGCCATTAAATTGAATATACATAATGCCATTTAATGAAAGAGTGGACTAGCAGACATCTCTCTAAAGTCAGAGGTATCTTTTATGCAAAACATTTGCAATTATCAAAAAAATTATTCATGTATCAACTAAATTACTGAAGGCAGTTAGATACCAGGTTAATATTTCCTGAATCTTTTCAAATAACCAAGATTTTTTTTTTGTATATTCAAACAGGCTTCCAAGAGCATAGTTACCAGAAACAGGAAGATTCAAGTTTAAATCCTACATATGAAACTTACTAAAAGTGTGACACTGAGCCAATTGTTTAACTACTTTGGGCCTCAATTTCCTAACTTGTAAAATAGGGATAATAATAGACCTGAACATGGAAATTTTAAATGAAGTAATGTTTGCAAAGTACTTCACAAACCAGAATTATATATATACATTAACTATTTTTTTAAATAAAGGGTTAAATGCTTTTAGAGTTCTTTGTGAAGTTTGTAGTGTCATATTTTTAGCTTTATTTTTATTAAAACTTCAATACCCATTTATTTGTTCTTGCCACATGTAATTCTAAAGTTCTATAAAAAGCTACTCTATTTACCCTCTCCATTATTTATCCCAAATAAAAGTTAAAGTAATAGTGAACATTTCCATGGTACCTTCTCAAGATTGTTGCAAGAAGCTGCTGGGCAAGCTTACTTGTCTGAAACAAAAAAATCACCTCCTAATGATCAAATGGTGCAAAAAAGCTATTGTGACTAGATAACTCCCTTCTTGGTCAATCAGGGTTCCCTAAATCTCAAAGGGTACTTTTTTTAAAACCCTTACCTTCCCTCTTGGAGTCAATCTTGTGTGTTGGCTCCAAGGCAGAAGAGTGGTAAGGGCTAGGCAATGGGGGTCAAGTGACTTGCCCAGGGTCACACAACTGGGAAGTGTCTGAGGCCAGATTTGAACCTAGGACCTCCCGTCTCTAGGGCTAGCTCTCAATCCACTGAGCTACCCAGCTGCCCCCATCAAAGGGTATATTTTTAAGGGACTTTTTTTGTACACACAAGAAATGTCTATTTTTTCCCTCATATTAAGAGTCTAACAACCAAGATCAAATGATGAACTATGCCTGTCCACTGGAGATATGGAAGTTCATGATTCACATGGGCATCAGCAAACTCATTGCCAGCACAAAAAGAATGCCTGAAACAACCTCATTCTGGTACTTTCCACTGGACCACAGGGTCACAGAAGTGGGAAGGACCTTAGAGGCATCTACAATAACCCACCAATTTACAAATAAGGAAACTGAGGACTCTACAGATGAAGTAACAACTTCAAAAGCAGGCAGCATTTATAGAGTTTTAACATTTCTGGTTTACTTTACATGTGTTGTCTTATTTCATTCTCAATACATCCTTTAGATTATAGAGCATAATTGTCAACATTTTATAAATGAAGAATATGAACATGAGAGAGATTACTTAAACTTGCTCAGGCCACATATCTAGTAAGTGACCAGGGCAGGATCTTTCTAGGGTTCTTTGACTTGTTCAAGATCTCACTGTTCACAAAAACAGTGCTGTTATTTGAATCCAGGTCTTCTTACTAGGTTTAGGCAGCGAGATGGTAAAGTGGAGAGAGCGCTGTGTTTGGAATTAGAAAGATTCATATTCACAAATTCAAACCTGACCTTGGACACTTACTAACTGTGGGACCAGAGGCTGGTCACTTAACCTTGTTTGCCTCAGTTTACACATCTGTGAAATGAGCTGGACAAGCAAATGGCAAACCTCTCTAGTATTTTTGCCAAGAAAACACTAAAATGAGGTTACAAATAGTTGGAAACAACTGAAATGCCTGAACAATTATCTCTACTGGGTTAAGACCACTTATCTCTCCATTATACATAATATATACCTGTGTAAATCATGGAAGAAATAATATGTTTGTATGTATATATGTCTATATCTATATGTGTATCAGTGAGAGAGAGACAGAAGGAAGGATGAAGGGAGAGACAGAGAGAGAAAGTGAGAGAGATAGAGACAGAAAGAGAGAGACAGAGAAAGTGAGAGAAATAGAGACAGACAGAGAGAGAGACAGACAGAGACAGAGAGAGATAGACAGAGACACAGAGACAGAGAGTAAAAGAGAGATAGAGACAGAGACAGAGAGAGACAGAGAAAGTGAGAGACAGACAGACAGAGAGATAGACAGAGACAGAGTAAGAAATAGAGACAGAGAGAGGCAGAGAAAGTGAGAGAGAGATAGATACAGACACAGAGAGAGACAGACAGAGAGACAGACAGAGACACAGAGAGATAGACAGAGACACAGACAGAGAGAGTAAAAGAGAGAGAGAGACAGACAGAGAAAGACAGTGAAAGTGAGAGAGAGACAGATTAAGAAATAGAGACAGAGAGAGGCAGAGAAAGTGAGAGATAGATAGATACAGACACAGAGAGAGACAGAGAGAGAGACAGAGATAGACAGAGACATAGAGACAGAGAGAGTGAGAGAGAGATAGAGACAGACACAGAGACAGAGTGACAAAGAGTGAGAGAGTGAAAGAGAGAGAGAGAGAGAGAGAGAGAGAGAGAGAGAGAGAGAGAGAGAGAGAGAGAGAGAGAGAGAGAGAGAGAGAGAGAAGAGCATCTAACTGGTTTGACTTTCACTTCAAGTTGTAAGGCAATGAAATTTTCATCAAACTATCGTTTTAGTGTATTAATTTGTTCAGTGTTTACTAATCAAATTACCATTTAGACTATTGTTTTCCTGATGTCATTTGCTTCATAGCAGTTAAACTTACAAGTGTTTGTCATCGAAGACTTTATATTTTCTTCTATCCATCATTCATTTTTTTTAATCAAGAACTTGTTCATATATTTCAGACTGAGTTGTTGCTATTCATGTCATAACTTTTTTTATTTTAATTTTTTGTTCTACCATTAGATTCATTTTGATAATTTCTCTAACAATTGATGATTTTTGCTTCAAACAGATGGTTGATTCAGGAAGGTCTTACAGATCTCTATAAAGAGACTTTATTTCTTTTAAAATATAATTATTTTGTGATTTTATTAAATGCTTGCTATATCCAATGACAATTACTTATTTATTTTTTTAATTAATTAATTTTTTTTAAAATTTTAAACATTATTTTACTTGGTCATTTCCAAACATTATTCACTGGAAACAAAGATCATTTTCTTTTCCTCCCCGCTGCCCCTCCCACCACCTTTCCCTCTCCCATAGCCGATGCACGATTCCACTGGTTATCACATGTGTTCTTGACTCGAACCCATTTCCCTGTTGTTGGTATTTGCATTAGAGTGTTCATTTAGAGTCTCTCCTCAGTCATATCACCTCAACCCCTGTAGTCCAGCAGTTGCTTTTCATCGGTGTTTTTACTCCCACAGTTTATCCTCTGCTTGTGGATAGTATTTTTTAGATTCCTGCAGATTGTTCAGGGACATTGCATTGCCACTAATGGAGAAGTCATCACCTTCGATTGTACCACAATGTATCAGTCTCTGTGTATAATGATTTCCTGGTTCTGCTCCTTTCCCTCTGCATCACTTCCTGGAGGTTGTTCCAGTCTCCATGGAATTCCTCCACTTTATTATTCCTTTTAGTACAATAGTATTCCATCACCAACATATACCACAATTTGTTCAGCCATTCCCCAACTGATGGGCATCCCCTCATTTTCCAATTTTTGGCCATCACAAAGAGCGCAGCTATGAATATTCTTGTACAAGTCTTTTTGCTTATTATCTCTTTGGGGCACAAACCCAGCAGTGCTATAGCTGGGTCAAAGGGCAGACAGTCTTTTATCAGCCTTTCGGCATAGTTCCAAATTGCCCTCCAGAATGGCTGGATCAATTCACAACTCCACAAGCAATGCATTAATGTCCCCACTTTGCCACATCCCCTCCAGCATTCATTACTTTCCATAGCTGTCATGTTAGCCAATCTGCTAGGTGTGAGGTGATACCTCAGAGTTGTTTTGATTTGCATCTCTCTGATTATAAGAGATTTGGAACACTTTTTCATGTGCTTATTAATAGTTTTGATTTTTGTGGCTGAGAACTGCCTGTTCATGTTCTTTGCCCATTTGTCAATTGGAGAATGGCTTGATTTTTTGTACAATTGATTTAGCTCTTTGTAAATTTGAGTAATTAAACCTTTGCCAGAGGTTTTTATGAAGATTGTTTCCCAATTTGTTGCTACCCTTCTGATTTTGGTTACTTTGGTTTTTTTTGTACAAAAACTTTTTAATTTGATGTATTCCAAATTATTTATTTTGCATTTTGTAACTCTTTCTAAGTCTTGCTTGTTTTTAAAGTCTTTCCCTTCCCAAAGGTCTGACATGTATGCTATTCTGTGTTTGCCTAATTTTCTTATAGTTTCCTTCTTTATGTTCAAGTCATTCACCCATTTTGAATTTATCTTGGTGTAGGGTGTGAGGTGTTGATCTAAACCTAACCTTTCCCACACTGTCCTCCAATTTTCCCAGCAGTTTTTGTGAAATAGTGGATTTTTGTCCCAAAAGCTGGGATCTTTGGGTTTGTCATATACTGACTTGCTGAGGTCGCTTGCCCCCAGTCTATTCCACTGATCCTCCTTTCTGTCTCTTAGCCAGTACAAAATTGTTTTGATGACCTCTGCTTTATAATATAGTCTGAGATCTGGGACTGCAAGGCCCCCTTCCTTTGTATTTTTTTTCATCATTTCCCTGGATATACTTGATCTTTTGTTCTTCCAAATGAACTTTGTTATGGTTTTTTCTAAATAAGTAAAAAAAAATTTTTGGAAGTTCCATGGGTGTGGCACTAAATAGATAGATGAGTTTGGGTAGGATGGTCATTTTTATTATATTGGCTTGTCCTACCCATGAGCAGTTAATGTTCTTCCAATTGTTCAAGTCTAGTTTTTAGTTGTGTGGAAAGTGTTTTGTAGTTGTATTCATATAGTTCCTGTGTTTGTCTCAGGAGATAGATTCCTAGGTATTTTATTTTGTCTAAGGTAATTTTGAATGGGATTTTTCTTTCTAGTTCTTGCTGCTGAGCTGTGTTGGAAATATATAGAAATGCTGATGACTTATGTGGGTTTATTTTTTATCCTGCAACTTTGCTAAAGTTGTTGATTATATCGATTAGCTTTTTGGTTGAATCTCTAGGATTCTTTAAGTAGACCATCATGTCATATGCAAAGAGAGATAATTTGGTCTCCTCCTTGCCTATTTTAATGCCTTCAATTTCTTTTTCTTCTCTAATTGCTACTGCTAGTGTTTCTAATACAATGTCAAATAATAGAGGTGATAATGGGCATCCTTGTTTCACTCCTGATCTTAATGGGAATGGATTTAGTTTATACCCATTGCAGATGATATTAGCTGATCATTTTAGATATATACTGTTTATTATTTTTAGGAATGACCCTTCTATTCCTATGCTTTCTAGTGTTTTTAATAGGAATGGGTGTTGCATTTTATCAAAGGCTTTTTCTACATCTTTTGAGATAATCATGTGGTTCTTCTTGGTTTGCTTGTTGATGTGATCAATTATGTGGATAGTTTTCTTAATATTGAACCAGCCCTGCATCCCTGGTATAAATCCTACTTGATCATGGTGGATGACCCTTCTGATCACTTGCTGGAGTCTTTTTGCTAGTATCCTATTTAAGATTTTTGCATCTATATTCATTAGGGAGATTGGTCTATAGTTTTCTTTCTCTGTTTTTGGCCTGCCTGGCTTTGGAATCAGTACCATGTTTGTGTCATAAAAAGAGTTTGGTAGAACTCCCTCTTTGCTTATTATGTCAAATAGTTTGTATAGTATTGGAGTTAGCAGTTCTTTGAATGTTTGATAGAATTCACTGGTGAATCCATCAGGCCCTGGGGATTTTTTCTTAGGAAGTTCTTTGATGGCCTGTTGGATTTCTTTTCTGATATGGGATTATTTAAGATATATATTTCTTCTTCTGTTAGTCTAGGCAATTTATATTTTTGTAAATATTCATCCATATCACCTAGGTTGGTATATTTATTGCCATATAGTTGGGCAAAGTAGTTTTTATTGATTGCCTTAATTTCCTCTTCATTGGAGGTGAGATCTCCCTTTTCATCCTTGATGCTGTTAATTTGCCTTTCTTCTTTCCTTTTTTTAATTAGATTGACTGGTACTTTGTCTATTTTGTTTGTTTTTTCAAAGTACCAGCTTCTAGTCTTGTTTATTAGCTCAACAGTTCTGTCACTTTCGATTTTATTAATTTCTCCTTTAATTTTTAGGATCTCTAGTTTGGTTTTCTTCTGGGGGTTTTTAATTTGTTTGTTCTCAAGATTTTTGATTTGTATTTCCAATTCCTTGATCTCTGTCTTCCCTAATTTCTTAATATATGCACTCATGGATATGAACTTTCCTGTAAGTACTACCTTGGCTGTATCCCATAAGGTTTGAAAGGATGTTTCGCCGTTGTCATTTTCCTCAACAAAATTATTAATTGTTTCTATGATTTCTTCTCTAACTAACCGATTTTGGAGTATCATATTATTTAATTTCCAATTAATTTTTGATTTGGGTCTCCATGTACCCTTACAGATCAATATTTTTATTGCCTTGTGATCTGAAAAGGCTGCATTTATTATTTCTGCTTTTCTGCATTTGAGTGCCATGTTTCTGTGACCTAGTGTATGATCTATTTTTGTGAATGTGCAATGTGGTGCTGAAAAGAAGGTGTATTCCTTTTTGTCCCTCTTTATTTTTCTCCATATGTCTATTAACTCTAAATTTTCTAAGATTTCATTCACCTCTTTTACCTCTTTCTTGTTTATTTTTTGGTTTGATTTATCTAAATTTGATAGTGGTTGGTTCAAGTCTCCCACTAATATGGTTTTACTGTCTATATCCTCCTTCAATTCTCCTAGTTTCTCTATTAAAATTTTGGATGCTATACCATTTGGTGCATATAATTTGATGTAAATGTAGTCCTTATAGAAGAGAGTTTGACTTAAAGAAAAAGATAAGATTTATCTCCTTTTCCCTTTCTTTCATATTTACCTTTTCATGTTTCTCTTGCTTTCTGTGCTTGGATATCAAACTTTCCACAGAGCTCTGGTCTTTTCTTAGCAAATGCTTGGAAATCTTCTATTTTGCTGAATGCCCATACTTTCCCCTGGAAGTATATAGTCAGTTTTGCTGGGTAGTTGATTCTTGGTTGGAGACCCAGCTCTCTTGCCTTTCTAAATATCGTGTTCCTTGCTTTGCAGTCTCTTAGTGTGTTAGCCGCTAAGTCCTGTGTGATCCTTATGGGAGCCCCCTTATATCTGAAGCTTATCTTCTTGGCTTCTTGTAGGATTTTCTCCTTTTCTTGGAAGCTCTTGAATTTGGCAATTACATTCCTGGGGGTTGTCTTTTGGGGATTTAGTATAGAGGGTATTCTATAAACCCTTTCTATTTCTATTTTGCCCCCTTGCTCCAGAACATGTGGGCAATTTTCTTTTATAATCTCCTGTAGAATAATATCGAGTTAATTGTTTATCTCTGGTTTTTCTGGGAGACTGATAATTCAGAGGTTGTCTCTTCTTCCTCTGTTTTCCAAGTCTGTGACCTTTTCACTGAGAAATTTTATGTTTTCTTCTAATTCATTAATTTTTGGGGTTTGCTTTGTTGATTCTTGCTGTTTTATGATCTCACTTTCTTTGAGTTGCTTAATTCTGGCAGTTAGGGACTGGTTTTGCTTTTCAGCTTTGTCTGCCCTTCTATTGGATGCTTTGAGCTCTTTTTCCAATTGAGCAGTCTTATCTGTCAGACTGCTGATCTCTTTCTCCCATTTTTCTTTCCAGGTTTCCATCTTTTGGATAAGTTCCAGTTTGAGATCTTCCAGAGCTTGTTGATAGTTTCCATTTTGGGAGGCATGTTCTGATTTTTTTTTGGATTTCCTCCTCATTCTCTTCTTTTCCTTGGGTACTTCCACCATAAAAGTTTTCAATAGTCACCTTTTTCCCTTTCTTCCTGGAGGCTTGATTTTGGGCCATATGAGCCATCCCTTTGGTGGTTTTATTCCCCTTTCCTTTTTGGTCTGGGGTCTCGGTGATATGGGCAGGTTTTCTGTGAATTTAGGTTGCCTCAGACTAGTTCTTCCTAGCCTCAGAGGTTTCTTAGAGCACTGGGCCCCGATCACATCGAAACTGCCCAGGTGTTAAGCACAGCCCAGATAATCAGCGCGTGGTCTGCCCCTGGTGTTTAGCCCCACCCAGATGCTCAGTGCAAAAGCCCCGAATATGGCTCCCTGGGCCCCTTGTTCTCAGCACAGGATTCTTCCGTGAAACCGCCCTGAGATGTTTTTTCCTGGCAGTCCCCAGATCCCAAGGACCCCCCCCCCCCCAGACAGAGACGTTCTCCACTCACTTGCTGTCCCAGTGAGTGCTCTGGAAGCTCACTCTGGTTTGGTGTGGGAGATGGGGGGGGGAAGGGTGGCTCAGTTCACGTTTCTGTGCAAGCTTTCCTCCTTCTTATTATAGTGTGGAAATGTTCAAACCCCACGTACCTTCGCCTCTGTGGGGTACTTGGGAGTACTGGGGAGTCCTTCTGTTCCTCCAAAGGTGATTTTTATGCTCCTTTGATGTAGTCTATTTCGTTCGGTGCTGGAGAGAGGAAGCATGTGGCGTCTAGATTGCAGCCATGATTACCCGGAAGTCCCAATTACTTATTTCTTGAGGAAAATATTCATGATTTTTAGAGACATGAGGCTTCTGGGTATTTTAAAATTTTCTGGCATAGCTCATTTCTTATTTCAATTCCAGTTTCATATTGGCTATATAGGATGCTATGAATTGATATTTTTCTATTTTTTATGATACCTTAAAAATCAATAGACATTTCTGTCTCTAAATTAGGTCATTTAACTGCAATTTAAATGATTTGACAATTGGTACAGATTTGTTGACTGTTTCCTTTTTAATATTGAAAACTAGAATTTTAGTTTTAAGCAAGTACTTTAAAGAAGAAGTGTGTATAGTGTTGTGGATAAATCTTGAAACTATCTGTTTGTTGGTAAGAAGGGCCAGCTGGCCAAATTTTGTAGCAATATTGTTTTAGGCTGAGAAGAACAGTGAGACCTGTATAACAACAAGGCCTTCTTGAGGGATAGGCACCAATACAACTGTGGAGGCAGTAAATAAAACAAAATCTGTATTTATTAAGGTTTATAAGGACTTAAAAGGTTGGAGGGATATCAGGATAGGGTCCCTAAGTCTAAAAAGGGGACTAACTCAAACCACACCCAACTCCAGGCCTCTCACGAGAACCGCTTCCATCTGGTATAAACCAGACCTGCTCCCTCTCCTTGTCACTACCTTAACCCAATTTCTAACTATCTAAACCTATTTCTAGTAACTTTTATTCTAATATATTATAATGTTTCTGCCTCCTTATAGTTGTTCAGTTCAATTCTCCAATTTCCAGTCAGTCAGGGTTTTGGGGCCTACTGG